>NC_134414.1:154694308-154997339 GCF_030867145.1 Opisthocomus hoazin
AAGAAAGCCTCCAAGTGGAAATTCTCCTAGTCGTTCTTGTCCTCCTTCCTTTCCTAAGTCCCCTCTGCATACGCAGGCATTTAATTCTATCATTCAAGGACTTACTGGAGAAAATAAAAATCAAATAGGAAAGAGTTCTGCGACTGCAGAAGGTACAGAATATGAATGAGTCCTAATGACAAACATGAATCATAAGATTACTTTTTAATTTCCTTCACAAAACATATTATATGCTGGCAAAAAAATCACTGAATAAATGAAAGACATTTTGTTTTTAAAAACATTGTCCACTTAATGAGGTATTGCAAAATCACAACTCATTTTTGTCTTAATATTTAACTGAGCAATTATTCAAGCCCCATAGACTGCATGCAGACAAGGAGTTGGACAGACTTTTGTGTTGGTTAAATCATAAATTTCCCCATACAAACACTGCTTTACTAACGCAACTGAAGTATAAACTCCACTTGTGAGGGGGGGGGGGAAGAAAAAAAAGCAAACTCTTGCTTCCTGTTATGTTTCACATTATCTTTCAAAAGTGCAGCAGCTAAAAGCTACCATGAAAGAAGCCAGAGCACTTAATGGGAGAGAAACTGGCAAGTAACACTTTTCATGGGACCAAGTTGCACTTTTTCTTCAAGCTAGTCAATAAATTGTATTTAACCCAAGAAAAATACTGCCTATAGCTCTTTAAATAAATATTAAAGGGCTGGTAAAAAGCAAGAACGTATTCATCTGGGAGAAACCTTTACTGATTATGCCTCAGAAATGACTTTAAAAATTAAACTAGTTGGAACAAAGAGAGTCTCTGCAATTCAGCTGAAAGGTGAGGATAATGTTACGATCTAGTATCTATATGAAATATATCGTACATTATTTTATGTAACTGCTACTGCAGTATGGTTTTAAATAGAATAAAGCCAGTAATAATCTGTTCCTATCATTTAAGAATTGCTTATTTGGTATCTGAGAGATTTTTCATTTTAATGTCAAAAAAGATTGTTCTCCCTGTATTTCTGCATCAAACTCTCTCTTCTGATAATGGCGTCATTTAACAACACTCTTGGCTTCATTCTTCCTTCTTCACATCTCAGCATTCATACCTACTGCTGCAGGTTCTGTTAATCTGTTACTGGTTCACAAACTGTAGCTTTCCAGACCTTTCCCCCCCAGTCTTCATTCAGTTCTACATTGCTTAACGCCTTTCCACTGCGTCATCACCCTAGATGCTCACCTAACCTCTACACGGTAAAAAACAACTCAGTGGGGTGAGTTCACCTGTATCAATATTCTTCTTTGCAAGCGATGCCACCAAAATGCCATTTCAGTCCCGCATGTCACTGCTTCTTCGTCCTCTGCCTGCATATAATGGATCTCAGTAATTTGGCTTCTTTTCTAGGCTTTTCCACGTATTTCCAGTTTTACATTCGTGTCTCACAAGCTAAGTGTTTTATCAAGTTGCTCTTTAGGAAATCATGACATAGTGTCTCACCTCCTGCATTGCAGGCCCTTTGCACACAGCAGCAAAAAGTTTTTTTCCTTTCCCTTCTTCAACTTAGATTTCAGTCTTTCCTATACAATCTTCTGGCCTAATGTACATTTAGTCTTCAGTTCAAGCCACTGAATAAATTCACCATAGGGTAAAATAAAGGGCATCTCTTTAACCAAAGTCTGAATTCTTAAAAATACCTTGGAATTTTTGCTTGTGTTTTATTGTGATATCCATGTAAAATGGAAAACAAAACTATGTATCATTTTTTCTACAAATGTTCTTGTTATTATATTCATCTGTAAGGTATTTTCTTAGTGGCCTTTCTACTTTAACAAACACCTTGCTATTTGTCCCTCTACAAGGCCATTAAGGTTTATCTAGAAAGAAACATACTTTTAAAAATAAATAAAAGCAAATATTGTATAATCTCTTCCCAGACTGATAACTAGTCATCCACTCTAATCTACTGGCATTTTACCATCATTTTTAGCCAAATCAATAGTATTGTATTTAAGAGAAAAGAGAGACTACTTCAGAAGACATCCACAAAAGAAAACCACAGACTAACAATTCTGTTGGTCTTCTAAGCCATCCAAAGTCCTGGGCTACTGGTTCCACAGTGCTAGAAACAAAAGAGGAAAATGCTGTTCAAGAGGACCAAAACTGAACAATTGTGTAGCTCTCTGTGCACAGTGAAGGTCCTCAAGGAAGAAACTACACGTGCAAATGACAGAAAAGAGCTTTTTAGGAGCACTCATACAACCTAACACCTTTTGCTCAGATATTTTACCACCTATCGCCGGGGAAGTGTTCCACAGAAGTTCCGAAGTCTCCACTTCTGTACAACATCACCTGCAATGATTCAAGAAAAGCAAATCCCAAATAGCCTCGAGGTCACGCAGCAGTATATAAACTTACAGTTTTGGAGGATGAGAAAAGAAGTGCTGCACAGGCAAGCATCTAATACTTGCAGGAAAGGAAAGGGGCAAGAGGAGCTTCTTTCTCTCAAGCCTCATAGGTTTTGTTTTGTTTTCATTCTTCTGCACTTTCATGGATTAGGGTTGGCTTTTTATTATTATTTTTATGTACTTTTACTCTTTTGTTTTTCTAAATACTGAACCTCCTAGATTCTCTTGCTCTTCAAGCTGAGCACTGAAAAAATCTGTCAAACAAGAATGAACCTGTCCCTGGACAAATTGTTCTTGCAAATTCAGAGGCTGTATCCAGAAACTTTTCCCTTTAGCCACTGAAAGCTGAGTGATTCTGCCCCTGGGAAGGTGTGGTCATCGGCAGTCACATAACATCAGTATTCAACATATCCGTGAGTGATCTCATCTTTCTACAACCCCAGGGTATCATTGTTTTTCCACTTTTCCAGCACTCTGTCTGAATTGGCACTGCAGTCATTACCAGTGTTAGCCAGGAATGTAAACCTTCAGAAATCTCATACATATATACAGAAATAACCACTTATATAACCTCTGTGGGAAGGCAGTCGTGGAGGTCTTCGGTCTGTAGACATCTTCATGTATACACAGCAGAGCTGAAACAGACAATTTGATTGAGTCCGTGTCTGGTTTGATTGGTTATGAAAATATGAGCAAGCAGTTTTAGCTTTACTGAAGAAGCATTTACGACAGATTCCGCCTTACAAATTTGTTTCACTCAAACATCTGCACTGACTACTGAAAACCACTAACAAATGTCCACCTAAGATCAATGGCAAACTTCTAAATGAGATCTGAAGTAACAAATGCTAATTTTCAGAAGTTAGTGCACAGGCACGTGAGATGCTCATACAGCCACACAGGCTGAGGATCTATATTCTTTGTTAAGGTCATTTGTGTTGTAAGCAGGCGTGAGTTTGTGATCTCCGGACTCACAATTTATGCTGTGAACTTCTGAAGTGGAGGGTAACTTTTGCTTTGGCGTTGGACAGTTTGTCACAGAAACCGTTCAAGTGTGACTGCAACAAAAAGCAGGAAGAAGTCAGATGAGGATTATTGCAGTAGCAATAGTCTTGCTTTTAGGGCTTTGCTTATCCACGTGTTATCAAACTACAGAAATACCAAGGGGTTCCACATACAACAAGGTGCCCCATCACCACGCGTATGTGATACAGCGCATTGATATGCCTAAAACGAATGGTAAAAAGCTCACCAACACCATGAAAAACATGCTGATACATGTGGAACTCCTCCGTTCAATTATTGGCCCAATCACAATATGCCCATCTTGTGCGACCTAAGGGGCTCACAAAACGAAGATGCTATAGATCAGAAAACTGAAAAATTAACACCTTAACTTTCAAAATATCACAATGGGTTTTCTTCTTAAATTACTTGATGAGCAGCAGTTGGTCATAGGTTCTTGCACTCTTCTCAACTAAGAACTGGGCCATTGTCATCTCACTTTTATTTTCACTTGTGTTTCTAGCAGAGCTTTTATAACCATTCCACACACTGGCTGGAATACTGTGTTTCGGTTCTTTAACAGCACATATTCCAGTTTGGACGGGAGTTTGAAACCAGTTCCCAGAGATGAGAAGCTTACACTCCAAAGCACAGCAGGAAGCTCCGTTTCACACATCTATCTATGGGGATGCATGTCTTGTAAGAGTTTTATTTGTCTCATCTGCATTTATACTGCTAAACTTCATTGGCCCTTGATGCCCTTTATCAGATTTAACCTGGTTTCAACATCTTTAACACTGAGGGGATTCCTCAAATCCAACCTGTGGACAACTTTTTCCACGTTTGTTTTCCCTGTTCCCAGTGTAGCATATAAGAAGAAGGCAGAGGCGGATGAAGAATGAGACATCTGGAAAGTACCTGTTACAATCTGTTGTGCTGCCATTTGCATTAATACCTTTTATATCCAGTTGCAGCACTGGAAAACACAAACTGAAGCTTTATTGCTGCTAAGTTGTGAAGGCAGTCATACAGCAACGGTGTGCCGCCTCGCAAAAAATCCTCATTTCTTCCAAATTTTCTACAAATACAGAAAGCCATTTAATTTCCTAAATTGACCTAGAGTAAATGTAAACTAAAGGAAAACATGCAGGAAAACTTACAGGCCTTCTACAGAGAACAAATTTCTAAATTTTAAAAGAGCCAAACACCACCAGCACAACAGATGGCCCAGAAATACAGATACAATTAACACCCTGCAAACATTTTCTTTTCCCCAAAGACCCAAGACTAAAATCACGCCCAAGGAATCAGTCTGACCCAACAGAAGCCTGTATGAACATAGTATAACAGCTATGTAAGGTTCAGCGGCTAATCCTGGTCCTTAGCTGGACAACTAACAGTGCTTTCCTTCAGTATGATCTCCATCTAAAAGCATTACACATATCAGTTAACCGTGCATGCAGCCACGCTGTTCTGATGTGGGCTGAAACAGTAAAACCGCAAGAAATGTAAAAAAGATGTTAATTTAATAAATTCACCCTGAGTTGTAGAGTTACCTCAGCTACAAGAAAGGAAGTACAAGAACTGAACCGTTCCTGTTCTGTTTTTACGGGCTAAACCAATGCACCATAACTGATTTGAGCAAACCTAAATACTTTGCTTATAGAGACAAGGAAAAAACCCATCAAATTTAGTAAAGCAACAGTCCCGCAGGATGAAAATAAGCAATGTTCATTTTCTTCTCTATAAACTCTGTAATACTTTAAAATAAAAGAGGCAGGGAACGGCGAAGGCCCCCAGTTTCACCGGTAACACATCTGCTGCGGACTCCTCATTACCGATCGCTGCATCGCTGCCGGCTGATTGAGCTCTCTCTGCTGGGAGCCTTGCCAAGCACGTACCAAAGATGCCGTTTTCTGAACTCTGAAATAACACCGGGACACACAGCTGGTTCTTGAGGACAAACGCAGCATATACCAGACAATGTTAATATACCTCAAATTCTTTCCAAGGTCTCAAAAGAAAGTCAACAACAACAAAACCAACAAAGTTAAAACTGTTGATTCATACTGGGCAAGCAGAGGTGAATAAAAAGCAAGCAGGCAGCAATTCTGCCCTTTCTTTTATTACTAAAAAGATGATAAGCAGCACTGTATGCCAAATACTTAAACAGTATTGGATTTTTTCTTAAACGTAGGCTTTGCAATTAGTAAATTAGACAGCAATTAGACTGGCATGACATACCAGTGGTGGGAGAACAGCCCCTTCCCAACGCCACCTTCCCCTGGCTTTATGATTCAGAGAAAAGTAGACTCGGAACTGTGCCAACAGGGGCAGCTGCCTGAGGAAAATGAGGTTGCCTTTCAGATCTGAACTCTGTAAAGCAGTCAGCGTAAGAGCTCCAGTGAGCTCCTACACACAGGTCAGATGGTTTTAAAGCCCAAAGATTGAACTTTGGAAGGATAAATATTCTCAAGCATTGTTTAGGAGAGAGATTGCATGGACTAAAATTGTGCCAGGGAGCACACTTAAAATTTAAAAATATGGGATGAATATCCAGCGTCTGAGTCACCCACATCTTGGGCCCATTTAGTTTGCTAGGATAGACGTAAGCGTTGTTTTCCAGATGCATTTGGATGTGATGTTGGTGCCTGGCTCCTCAGCACGGGAGAGGAAGCTGGTGGTGGAGAACCAACAGTGTGCGAGCTCAGCGTCAGCAGAATTCTTACAAGTACCTCAGAAAATTGTCTTTATATACACAGTCATCCGTACTAAGCTCTGCTGGAGGTCACAGGGCCCATGAAGTCTCAGAGAGAAGGGGAAAAAGAAAAGCAAAGTATTTCTTTAGGGAATCTCAAGGCAATTCAAGGGATGATATGTGTCTGTAAACCTAGTTTCAAGAGAAAATTACTTCTTGGGTACGGCAGCTACCCTGTTCTTGCCTGGCTTATATATTCCGAGGTGCACAAGACAGCCCATAGGCTTTCTCAGGTGAAAACCAAGCTTGTTTTTCCTGTTCAGAAAGTGAAAGGCTTATAGGGGATGTACGAGTGCCTTGCACAGGGCAAATACCATCTCTCTTCAGAGCCATGAAGATGGAAGGAAGGTAAGTAGGGCAGGTTATTGAAGCAAAAATAGAACTTTGGAGAAGAGGCCTGTGCAATCTCCTAAAAACTGAGACAGCGCAATGCTACCTAATATTGTAAACTTATGTCCTCCCACCTGCATTAGAAAGGTTATTTGAATGGGCACTTGATGAGAACTTAGGACTTCTATCATCTTCAAGAAAAGCCTCACAGATACTCCTGGTTAGCTGCACAGTAAAGAAGAACCTCCTATCTATTTTCCTATAAAATACCTACCTATGGCTGTTCAGATGTGATGACTGAGTATATAAAAATCAGTGTCTTTGTATTCAGCACTTAGGATCCTAAAGCATTTCTGCGTCACAGCTGATTATTTTATAACTAAAAAAAAATAAATCCTGAAGTTTCATTAGTTAGCACAGGATCAACAGTGAGACTGTGAAAGCACTTGAACTGTATTCTGCTGTGTGCATCAGCCACAAGCAGTCAGCTAAATTCCAGCGAGGGAATTGTACAGTTAGTAAATGCAGCACTGAAAGCACACAGAGTGGTTTTCAAATTGAACCCTTCTCTGACCTCTAAGAAAGTGAATCTGTAAATCACTGACAGACAGAAACAAAGATGGACACAGCGAAAGGAATGAATTAAACACAAAATTCCCAGGATGCTATGTTTAGTCATTCTTCCAACCATTAACACACTTTGGAAAGAATTAGTACTCACATGCACGGTTGAGAAATAGCTTTGTAGTTACTGCCTTTCTGCAGAACAACAACTCACGGGAGTCTCACAGAAAAAGGAATATGTCTCAACTCTTGAGCTGATGCTTTACCAACAGAAAAAATCATTACTGAGACACACTGTGAAGTACTACAGGGACTGCATTTTAATAACGAATTAATTGTTGCATTGCTCACTCTTACTTCAGATTTCTAAGTCTACCAAGAGGTACAGAAGTTGCCCGTAAGACTAAGTTTAAAGTAGAGTGGTACATATCTATATTGATTTTAGAATAGGAAATTCTAAAGCCAAGGAATAACCTGATTGGAAATTTTACTCAAGAAACAAACAAACAAAAAAATCAGTGATAGACTGAGGGGGAAGCTGCGGTTTACAATTTAGCTGGCAGTAGTACTCCGGTGCCACAACTGGGGATCAGAGCCATGCAGCTTTGGGTATTACAGACAGTACTTGTCATCACGGGTTACTGCAGTCTTCAGCAGCTAGAAGGTCACTACACTCTCTAAACCCAGTGGAGAGCGAGGCTTTGCCGTGGTTCTTACCGCTCTCTTCTCAATACAGAGACACAAAATAATATCCATGCTAACGGGGAATTTTCTTTTCCTTTTGGTCCATTTCAAATGGATATAAACAGGCGCAGTTCTCTCTCCCTCTCTTTCAAAAAGAGAAAAAAGAAGAATTTAGTACTGAATTTAGCGAGCAGAACTGGAACCTCAGTTCAGTCTTAAACCGTTTAAAACGGGAGTTATACAAGATCTGCCATTCTATTCATGTATTTAGCTTTACATCCATTACACCTGACCTGTGAGAAGCATCTCTCAGCCCATCCAGAAGTATGGAACTCACTGCTTAAGACTGCAAAGTTGTTTATACAGGTTTATCTGATCTCCATATCTGCTCAGCTGCTAAGCTGCCAACAAACGGACCGAGTCATACTGATTTTTGGGAGCATTTTTGCAATCCGGATGCCTGTGCAGAGGAAACAGGATGCATGCAATCCATTCACTGAACTTTTAAACAAAAAAAAAAAAATTCTGACCCCCCAAAAAGCTATTAAAAACAAAATGGAAAATCAGAAGCGGTGACTTCTGAAACGAAAACTTCTAGCCATACTACCTGCTCTTGCAAACTGTGCCAGCCTTTCCTTTTCATGAAATAGTTGGTGTCTCAAACAGGTATGCAGACTTCTTACCAATTCCCCCCTCATGTAAACAACTAATTCTTTTCACTTATTGGTACTGAATTATAAAAGCACTATTGCATGAGATACAAAAAGAAGCATAAATTGAAAGAATGCAAATCAAGATTACATTCAGGCCAACACAACAATGAAAATTAAACCGCCTTTTCTCCAGTTTGCTTACTCACTTAGCTAACCACTTTAAAGAATGCTGACAGCTCTCCTTACCCACTTCCCTTCTTTGTCTTTTCGGTGGCTTACCACAGATGACTATCATTTGACCTACAATGCAACTATTTGATGATTGGTTGTCACAGAATTATTCAACTACATTATATGATGTAAGTACTTCTGTAATTTTCACAGCCTCTGTCTAATTAACAGGTTCCTGTGTCTTGTTACAGAAAGTGACAGAAGATGCAGGTGGATCTCCTGTGAATATACTCCTTTCTTCAATATGAAATAAAGTCTTCACTGCAGTTCAAGGTTGTAAATATAGTAAACACAAGCACAGGAAAACAGATGGAATGTAACACAGACATGAGATCTAACTCTTAAATCTAGGTGACAGTGTGTCCCAACATACACATAACTTCTCTGTGAATGTATATTCTATACTGTTACTTTAGTAATTTAGTGAATTCAGAGAAAACCAGTATTAGCATACAGAAATACCGGAGAGGTTGAAACAATTAGCTATGGTGGGTTTTTTAAATCCACGTACTTCAACATTAAATTTAAATGACAGAAATGTAACCAAAATGGGATGCCCACTTACTCTCAGTAAATACAACATAAAATCCAATCTAGCTCCTGTCATAGTTACCAGATGGTTTGCCTTTCCGTCCATGGGGCTAGGGTGAAAAGCAAGCAGGCTTGTCCATGCTCCCTGTCCTACCGATTACTTAAGGTGTGTTCTGAACAATGTTAGTAAAACTCCTGCAAATGTCTTTCTGGATAGTCTCGCTTTAGTTAAAATTATGTTTAGATTATATCAAGAAAGTGAACTAAGATGTACTGAAAAAAAGTCTCCATTAATCTAAGAGTGAACACACAGAGCATTAAACTATTTGTTTTGTACTGCCATATAATTATACTGGTATAGCAGTTCTGGCAAATACCCTTTTGTGGACAAGACCTCAGAATCATATTTAGACCAAAGTGAAAGAGTTTAATCTGAAATTGGAAGAGCAGTGTCCCCCCAACACTATATGAAGTTTGACCAAACCAGTTCAACTATGGCAGTGCAACAGTTACTGAAAAAAAGCCATACTATAAAGCTATACTGACTCAACAAATCAGAAGCTGTTTGAAAATGAAGACCACAACAATTATTTAATTAGCTAACACTAGCACAGCACTTTAGTACAAAGGATCCGGTTCTCACGCGAGCTCCTGCTGAAGAAGGAGAATGCAAATGGAAGAAAGTACTGTGAAACCTTCTCCAGTATTTGGGAAGGAAAAATTCTCCTCATGGAATGGAGCATAGTATAATAGAGCAATTCCATTTCAAAAGAAATGCTGCTGGTCTGTAAGCAAACTTAAGTCTGTGACTACCTAGCCAGTATCTTCAAGTGTCTGTCTCACAGCAGTAGTGCCTCAAAGAACAAGGTGCAAGAGGAACAGAAGCCAACAATTTATTTACAAAGGTTATCGGAATTTCAAGTTAAATATTCAAAGAGGGCAAAAAAATTCATCGCTGTGCAGAAATGCTTTATTGTTTTGTGGCTTTTACTATCCTTGTACATACACATACATATTTAATGAAGACCCAGGACTTCACTCTGCACTACTGAAAACCAGGATCAATACTCTGAGCAGCTGTCACATGGAGTAAGCTAAAATAAAGATTTAAGAGCCTAAATTCTTGGAAAATTTTTCCTCAGACTGTTGGCATCCATTCAAATGCTGTTCAACTTCCTGCTATCCTTTACTCCCTCTGTAACAGTACAAGGGGCAAGTCAACTGAAATGAAATTTTAAATCCAAATAAAAAATCTGAAATAACAGACACTGGATTAAGGCACACACAGTTCTACTGCTATTTCTCTTCTAATGCTGGTATTGTTATTATTTACAGATTTCTAAGCAGATCATCTTGGTATTAGTTATCAGTAAAGAAAAACCCCAAACTACTTTCAGGAACATGAACAAAAAATTCTTGGGCAGATGCTCAACTTCTTCCTCTTGAGTCAAACAAACAAATCTGTTTGTCCTCTCCTGACTTCTGCTTTCTGCAAAGCAAACACAAAAACTCACAAACTTACTGAATTGCTGTAATTGTTGAGGAGTTAGACAGTTTAGCTATTTAGTGGTCTGGTGATCTATTTTGCCATCAGAATCACTGAATGCCTTCGTTTTCTGCCATCCTTTGCTTGTCATAAATAGGCCTTCTGTCCACCAAGTAACATTAGATACACCATGTGATGCTGATGTCTAGTTTATTGCACTCATAACCTCTCTTCACAATGACCTCACAGTAATAACAGCTTTTGTTTTCACATGAGATAAGCTGACATAAAATGACTCTAGCAAAGTATTTGTTACTTTTTTTTTTTTTAATAATGAAAATAATTACACGTGGAGTGCTTTTAAGGACTTCAATTACAGAAGACCTGGAGTTACCTGTTATTGGGGAGGAGGGGGCACACAAGTAAATGAGTTCTGACAAAACCTCTGATGAACGTTTAATCAGATAATACACATTCAGACTTACACTGCCTCTTACGTAAACCAGGGGAAAGTGCATCAGGATTTTCAAGATACAGATGTGACAAGCTACATGGAGATGGCCATTTTTCACACCACTACACACACTTCTCCAGTCTTAAATCCCCCTAATTCTTTGTCCTCCTTCTCTTTCTCCTTGACCATTCCCATCTGCCAAAGCCAATGTTAGTTTAGGAATACAGCTTCTGTTCTTCACCCACCATGCAGTTCTAAGAGTAAAACCAGTCATTGCAAGCTACCGAGGGCTATTTCAAATTTGCTATTTCTCATTTCCATTTGCTTTTTCCTCTTGTTTTCTTGGGCAGAAGGAAGGACGAAGAGGCTTTCAGTTGACTGGTTGATTGGCAGGTACTTCAGCTTTGGCTCTTCCCCTGAAACATTAAGTACTTTCCCTCTCTGACTGGCAACAAGCAGGGTTAAAGGGATATCAGCAGCTGCTGGGATGAAAAGAAAGAAAATGCATGACATGTTTCACCAGAGAAGAGCACCTGGCACCTAATACCCAGGTGTAACACTCTGGAGGCATGCAAAGGAGAAGGAAAGGAAACATGCACCTAATGAATCTGTGATAAACAGCTGTGGCACAGCGTATCAACCACCAGCCTAAGATTCGTTTTTAGTTTTATAGTTTACAGCTGTAAATAGTAAGATTACAGTTACAAAATAAAAGCTAGTTGGAAACCCAGCAATATCATCCATTAAAAGCAAAAGTTTGCCTTAAAAGGTGAATCAGTTTTACCAAGTGAATACATGAACACACGTGACCATTCACCAAAGGTCTGTCTTTTTCCTTCTTTGAACTCTCCCCTTGCTATACCCCACTACTCATTCCACACTTCACATAACAGCATTATCAAGGGTTACAACCAGGAAGGGTACTGATGGGTTTTTTCATTTTGTTTGATCTTGTTTGTTTTATTCCAAGGTATCTGAGACATTTCCAATTTGAGTCCAGGGCCACCATTATGTAGCAAATCTAACCTGATCCGCTGCTCTTACTTTTGTTGCTATCCTTGAGTAGGAAGTAGATTGATTAGAAACAAAGCTTTCAATGGGGAGATACTTTACCTCTACTTTCTGTGAGATATCATAAGTACTACTGGGCATACATATTCCTGGAATACATAGCCAATTATTTTAACACAGAAATCACACATTTTCTTTTTACTGAAAACTGCACAACCTATGGAAATTTGCCACTGAGTTGCTACCAGCTTCTTTCAGCTTTCCTTGCGTTTTGTAACTTCAACTCATCAGCTAGAGTAATCCAGCACTAATGGGAATAATCCATTCAGTCTGACTTCAAGTCAATACTGTTCTTCCTGTTCTAGCCCAGTTCAGCTAGCCAAGAAGTTAGGTGACCTCACGTCTATTAAATGAAATGTTTAAGCCTGGCTCCACACAAAACTGCGCAAAATGTCACCCAAGTTTACACAAATCCTGCATACTCAAACTATCCACGAAATCTGTCCATTCACACCTGTAGCATTCCTTGCAGACCCACTGCCATAAATAGAGATTGATTAGATTTCTCATTTTCACAGCACCCAAAAGGCCAAGCAATTTTGGTAATCTGACAAATGAGTAACAGCGACTTTGCAATTCCATTCCCTGTATTCCTTGGACATCTTTTGCCTTATTCTACTGGGATGACCAAAGTCTTTATCTACGCATGGATTCCTTCTCTCCAATGTATAAATTAGAAACCCCAAAACTCTTCCAAGAACAAATCTAGAACATGAAGGACTTGCTAGACCACAGCTACATGATCCTCTTTAGCATATTTCAAATTATTTCTGGTAGCAGTTCACAATAACCAACATGCTTACATAGGCAGGAGGTTGAACAAATGATCGTGACCTCCAGGTAGTACAGTGACATTGTATAACACATCAACCCCACGTCTAGCCTGACAAACGCGAGTCACCGACACCTTAGATTTCCTTTAAGAAAATGAGAGGAGAGCATGAAACAAGTTGAAGCTCGCTTCACCTGCAAGCTAACCTAATGACTCACTGTTCATTTCAAACCTCTTCCTCAAGCATTCCATAAACCCAAAGTTGGTGGTCTAATCGTTATCATATCAAGTTTTTAAACTAGTACCTTCCCCGTCTCTGAAAGACTGATGTCATCTTACATGAATTACACACAAAGTAGTATTATTAATTGCTTTTCCTCATATTGAGGGATTACTTCCAAAGAAAATCTTTTGAGTTCACAGAACACACGTTGACACAATGTAGCACTACATCAATACATCACACAGGAAAGTGAAAATGAAAAATGCCTTTTTTCCCCTCTTGAATGAAGTCCACTCCACCTTAATTTTAACTAGTCTTTCAAGGTTCTGTATCCTCAGAGTCAGGCAGACACACCATTGACAACATTACTCTGATTTCAATTATGCAATTAGGACTGATTAAGAGGTAAGTGACCTTATTGAATACTTTGTTGCTAGTGCATTTTCTTTATCAAAGATCTCATCAGTGATTTCACTAAATGCTTCCTCCCTTCAAAGGATATATCTTGCACAACATGCGTTACTATAGCCTAACAGTAAAAGTGTTCCCATTAAATCATCCAACTTCTGTAACAGAAGTTACTTCAAACTACATGATGGGAAAAATCAGAAAAGTTTTGGAGCCAGGGGGAGAGAGGAAGAAAAAAAAGCAAGAGGGAGTGAGAAGGAGAGAGACTACTTCTTAATCTGGAAACCATGACTCCTGAATAGAAGAAAACAAGCAGGTAGGGAAAATTCCCTTCATAATTGTTTATGTGATGTATTATTTGAACTGATTAACAAACTATTGCCAAATTCACTAAAGAATCATTAGGCTGAATCTCTCGCACAGAAAAGGCCTTTCTCTCCTCTATTCCTGATCACAAAAGGCAAGTGATGGTACCCACTGGAGTAACTAAGACTTTTCCCCCTGCTCTTTCTCTCAGTGCACAAGCCAGCAGACTTGCCAGGGAACTCAAAGTGTTCCACTCTTTCGTCACCATTTCCCTTTCTAAGTCCAAAGAAAATGTGAAACTATACTACATGAAATAACTGAGTCCTAGTAAGTGTGAAGTATTTCATATACAAGTATAATTAGACTATATAATGGACCTTACCTTGAAGTCTGTGCTCGTTAAGTTTTGTAATTTCTAAGGTAAAGTCGAAGTGACTTAAAGAGAACTCAGCACAAACAAGGAGTTTAAGGATTAGACCTAATATAATAATAATTACAGTATCCTATAATGCATACAATTTATTTTATTATGAAGAGTCTCATACCTAATCATGTGTTCATTGGCCTGCATTTTCACAGTCTGATGTTTTGGATACTTGCCTAGGTAGCAGGGGACCCAGGTGAAAGTCCCCATTCTGTCCAATTTTTCAGAAAGACTTCAAGCTGGCCGAATACCTGAGCGAATGCATTGACCAACAAGCTCTTTATGGATAGCTCCTACTTTTTTTTCCTCTTTCTGCAGAAAATTCTCAGAAATTCCTTCTTACACACAGATACTCAAACAATCCAAATGCCAAAACTTGAAGCTTATTTTGGATAGAGGTCTCCTCTGCAGCCCAGTGCCATACGAAAGACTGCACAGCACCTTGGAACACCAAAGCCCCACGCAACCTCACTTTCAGGGACCCAATTCAAGACAGGACACAAACAATTAAGGAGTCTCAAATCTCCAGCACATCATGCATTTGGTCTAACAAATTTCCACAGCTCTGCAAATACACTTGGAACAACAGGGACATGCTTTTCTTTCTCCTTCCACCTAAGAGATACAACGCCCTCTTGTAACTCTTCAAGGCTGGGGAACAAATTCCCCACTTTCCTTGTTTTTTCCTCATCCTTGAAAAGAGAGAGAGAGATACCTGTGGGTTCTTTTGTCCCTCAGAGCATGGCTAGACGGGCTAAGATGCTTTGCTTTTAACACATGCCCCATGGTTTTAAACTCCATTTTGATGAACCTTTAAGTTCACGACTCTCAGAATTTCTGTTTCAGGGCTGTCAGTAGATATGGGGGAAGTACTACTGCATATGTTTTCAAGCTTGTCTTTTAAACAGAGAATAAGAAACATAACATACAGATATTTCTAATGAAAAGAGAGAACTATGTATTCATCACATGTTGGCTATACACGTATACACTGATACAATGTTCAGTTTGGCCATTATTATATAGTTCAAAGTCAGTATACAATAGACTAGAATTTTTCCTGGGAAATGAATTGAAAACTCAGTTATCCAAGGGCCCTTGCAATCCAGAAGTCATATGGAGAAATAAAAATGTTAACATGTTTTTTTTCTAGCAGCTTGTGTCTTCTTTTGTACTTCTGCAGAACTATGTATGTCTAAAGCTTTTGTCAAAATTTATTATTACCACCCAACTAACACATATATTCACAGTTCCAACTTTAAATTGCACTTCTATTTATAAACATTTCCCATATTTTTCAGAACACTTAGTAAGCTCTCTCTGCTGGTGGATTTCCCCCCACTTACATTTTCCATATTATTATATTGTAATAAAAATATTTATTATCTGCATTCCATGAATGCTGTTAGAGGTTGAAGTGGAAAAAAAAAAGCGGAATGTATTGCATATTTAGATCTCTTCTTACGCTAAGCAGAGGGGAGAAATGTAAAATTTATATAATGAAACAGTATTTTGCTACGAACAATGGTACCAGTAGGAAATCTGTTTCAAGATTAAATCCCGGCAACAGAAGTTACAGGTGAACAAGCAGACAGTGTTAGCGGGCAGAGCGTTGGACGGGATACCCTGGTTCTGCTCCTACACGCTGCTGTCTTTCTGAATGACCATGCTTCACTTGTTTCAATTCCACATCTCATTTTCGCCTTCACAAAGTGAAACGTGGAATACAGACTACTTCTAGAAAGTACTACAACATTTATGTACGTGAGCTGCGTAGCATTTAAGTAAACTAGTAGCTTTGATTATATTACTAGTCATCTTCACATCTGTGCATAGATATGGAATGGATCTCTCATAACAAGAAGTAAAAAAAACCCAAACACAACAAACCACCCTTCTGTGTCGAATGAAATTCTACATGTACGTCTCTCTCGCTGCTTAGTTTGGCAAGGTTATGCAATGGCAAGAGACATTCACATCACCAGAAGAGCCCTGCATAACGTAGCAACAAAAAGAATTTCCACTCTTGGCTGAAAGAAGTGCCAAAACCCAGTACGGTTAGTTAGAAGAGTACTTATGTCCCATTTCTCATGCAATAGCAATATAATTCATCTGAATTCATGTGGATTTTAATGGACAATAACTTACATAAAAAGCATTCTCACCAAGACATCCAGCTGTCATTAACTTCTTTAAAATCCGAAGGGATGCCTCAAGAACAAGATTTATAGATCAATATAAATTTACAGTTTGCTCATAGTACTTGTCAGTCATTTTTGCCTCAATGGAAGAACAACTTCAGAAACTCTAGTTTTAACATTTACAAGTATACTATATTCACAAAGAGCTCACTTTCTAGAACCACCTTTGACAACAAAAACCTGTAACTTACAGGAAGAAAACATAGGATTAAGATTTGCAACTGGATGAGATTCTTCTAGAAAAGGCAGTTATATATGGTGCCTACTTTTCAGAAGATTTGATCATTCACAATTCTAGTAGAATGTTTCGGTATTTAAACATATAAGAATCTGTGTTTTAAAAGAACTGCACTGAAAGCATAAACAAGATGGCATAGAAAAGATACGATCTCTTTTTAAACCTACCACCTTAAAGAACAACCAACTAAATTATTTTCCATTAAGTCAGGCAAGTTTAGCAAGTAACAACTGAACTTAAATCAGTTCCTTCTGTCTAAGACATTGTTCTCATATGTGGCTTTAAGAACTCAAATGGCAGCAAGTTAACCTTAATTGTTCCTTGTTTAGCTTGCCCCATTTAAATAACTAACACATCTGTTTTTACAGATACAGCATCTTTATACATCCTCCCCCGCCCCCGCGTTGGGAGGAAGAAGGGCATTTGTCTACTAATTTTGCTCCGTACATGGTAAATGTTATTCATCACACAGAACATGGATGCAATTAAGTAACCATATTGAGAGCTGCTGTTCTGTTTCCTAAAGCACAAAGTTAACTTGATTTGACTTTGTCCCTATCAAAAAAGGATGATTCCTTCAACCAAGCCGGCGAAGTTCAGCTGAAATGCTGTGCCTGGTAACGCACACGATGGCAGAAAGACTTCGACAAATGAGAGAATCCCGAAGATGAAAAGAATGATGAGCACTTAATAAAACAGGACTTACGAAGTTCTGTGAACTGGGCATCTTCATTCTAAGAAGAAAAGATTGAGGAAACATTATCACAACTGCATATACATTTGAAGATGGGTACTAAGGCTGCAGTTCTCCAATTTTTCCAAGTCCACATGGCAGGACATGGTGGGGTTCTACCCCATGAGGTTAATGGGATTAATTTAGAGAAAGAGAATATTTGGCTGCTTAGGTCTTACGAAAGCTAGCTAAGCAAAAAAGATAAATATACACTAAAACAGGTTACCTAACAAGGCTGTGGAATTCACAGTATTGGAGTTTTTAAAACACAGTATAAATAAGCATCTCTCAGGAATAATGTATGTGTTGTGTACTAAATGTCCACTCGGAGCAGAAGGGAGGAGTCAAAATGATCAGGTACGGTTGTTAATGTTTCTACATAGTTTCTCTCCTTCTAAAGGTTAGGTTTTTTTCTTTCTCTGGTGCACCTGGGTTCTTTTACGGTCAAGAATTAAAAATACCAACTGTAGCTAAATTAAATTTCCCTCTTAGAATAGGAAAGGAATACGCACGTCCCCAGGCCATTTTTTTTTTCCCCTCTCAGAAGTAAATTGATTTGTATACAAACTGAAGTAAATGTAAAATTGGTCCTTGAAGAAATCCAACACTTTTATTCCTGAGACCCTTGGAAGAACAAAGCAGGATCACAAGACTTATTGTGAAGTCAAAACTTGTTGAAATCTTACAGAGAACCTTTACTCAAATTGTAGGTGTAGGCTTTGTGGGTTTTTGACGTTATTCTTAAAAAATAACTGCCTTTTTTCTCATTCAGCTGAACTGTTCTTCCCTAGAGACTTCCCTTTAAAACCGTCAGCTATTGAAATGGCTGTTACTTCTATGGACTTCCAGGGTATCAGGACATTACCTTCAATTATTTTATTTTTCTAAAAAGCAAAGTTCCTTAGTTACAGCAGAACCGAGGTACAAACTGACCATAAACAAGCACAATCACTTCTCCTTCCCCATGTCCCTCCACCTCACAACAAGTCAATCTATACGGACAACATTTTAGAGTCAAAATTTGTACAAAAAAATTTCAGGGATTGTTTATTTCAAGGATTTCATTCTAAGCAAATGCAAACTCCAGCACTGTTGCCACGGAGGACAATGGAAAACCTCCTGAAAGAGACAATTCCTATCAACAAAATGCAGTAGACAAAAAGCTTTTTGAAAAAAATCCAGTTAAGAGAAAAAAATAATGGAAATTTTATAATCATCAAGACTGATGATTGTGTCTAACTAACTAAGACTAAGTCTCATTCTAAGTTCTTTAATGAGAAAACCAATTCTTCAAACATATGATGGCCTGGTACAGAAGAAGGATAAAAGAGGAGAGGATATGGCCAACAGGTGGAACAATAATCCATGCTGCAGAGGAAAGAATATTGAGGGATATTTCAAGAAAAGTGGAAGGATAAATGTTCTGAAGTATGTCTACAGTGAAACTTGTGCAGGGTTCGGAAGAACGTGTACAGAACAACCTGAGATAGATAAAAGTCAGTGAGCTAGCCTCCTCTGTCTTCTGTTTTGCTCAGATTTCTTAGGAGTTTCATTGCAATTACAAAATCCCTCAGTTTTGTAAATCCTGCTCATTGGGGTACTTCAAATAGCTCTGTAATGTTTTATGGCCTGGAGTCACTGATACCTACTCACAACCTTAATTCCCCTTTAATGCAGATTTTGCCAAGAACATACCCCAACACGTTGGGTACTGTGTCACACAGGGATTGTCACACAGATCCCTTCAGGGGAAGTTACTTCTTCAAACGCAGTGCTTGGCCTCAGGTCATCACAAGGTGCTGCAGCTGTCATGGCTATAGAGAAGGCTGTAATGCTGGATCAGCTGTTTTCATTCTTGGAGAGGTCTCAAAAGCTGGTATTAAGCAATAGCTTTTCTATCTAGAAAACTCCTATGCTGGATAATGCAGAGTACTCCAACCCTCTTTGATCCAGCGAGCGTATGAGTCACTGTGGTGCTGTGGCCAAGTACCAGCGCAAAATCCCCCAGCTCTTCCCTTAAATTCAGTCGGATATTGCACTCTACGCTTTCTGTCCCACAAAGTGGAGTTTCTGCAGACTGGCTGCGTGATTTTGAACAGCTGCTGCACACCACTGCAGATTCGTTGCACTTCAGCGGCAGGCGAAAGGAATTGTGCACTCAAGTCTAATCGTACGTACAAGTGATATAGTGTAGCTTTCTCAAGACACTGACACGAGGTTTTTAAAGTATTCTAAGAATCTTCTGAGTAAAAAGGTACTGTAAAAGTAATTCTTTATTAATACTGCATGTCCTATATCCTTACAATATCCTTGCCACGAGTCTGAAATAAGCATAGGAATACTGTACAAAGATGAAAACTTTTGAGAAGGCATTCTCAGTCCTACGCCGTACTGCTGGAATCCCAGTGTCGATGGTTTGTAGCCAACGTACGACCTAAAGAAGAAAATCAGGCAATACTTCTTCTGTGAAATATTCTACTTCTGCTCAACTTTGCTGAGCTGAGTTATAAAAGCCTGTTAGAAAAGCCTGATTTGCCTCCTGGATTGTATCTGTGCACAGGTAAGCAGTGTATCTCAAACATACGTAAACCTGGTAGATATTAGAAAAATTCAAAGTCAAAAATCGCTTCGCAAATTTTCAAAGTCACAGCTGTCGAATTATATCCCACCAGTATTTTGTGGTATAGAGTAGACAAACACATATTCAGATGCTCAGAAGATACTGAAATTTATGCAAGCCAGGAAGACTAATAAAAACTAGAATAGGATACAGTTAATCTTTCTCCTCTGCTCCAATCCAATGAATTTAATGGCATTATTTTGTATTTAATCCGAACTAACAGAGCAGAAAGTAGTTTACTGTCTGAGACAGACATGGATTGGATTAACTCCCTTTATTTAAAAGCAAACATAGTCCTAAAATTACTGGTATTTTGTCTGTTAAACTATCATATACTGTCTCTATGGATCAGCACAAAATTAAAACAGGAAAAAAAAAAAGTAATTCATGTTTCCAAGAGGATGTATTACAAACTTGTGTTAGTTTCTCTTCTGTGTTCAGGTGGTATCTTAATATGCCAGAGGGGGAGAGCCTGCAGAAATAAACTGATGCATTTTAATAACTCTATATTACACTATACTAGAAAAAGCAAAGCTTTTTAATAATGTGTTAACCAGTGCCTTAGAATCCAGAAAGAACAAGACAGTCCACTGCTAAGAAGTGTTAATGGGCAGAGACCAAATCTTCAACCCAACAATCATTCCACCTAAAGAAGGCCTCTGAAATAAGAGCATACTTCCCAATTAATTCCCTACAATTCCCTACAGTCAAGATACATATTTTTCTAACAGCTGAATAACCTCCTGGTAGTGCTTACTCCTCTTCATTCATGATACAAACCAGTTGTAGCTTAGGTGCCTCAAGCTAGGTAGGATGTATCCTACCTTCTGCCCAGCCTTTTACCTCAATTTCATCTTCACCAACTATACGTAGTTAAATGACAACATGCCTCATCCACACTAGAATTTGAAAATGAGCCAACTGCTGTGTCCACATGGACACATACTCCACAGAATAATTCCTTTCTTTCCACAGCTACACTTCTAATGTGCTTGTGTGCCTGTACACACAGAAGGTGAAGATAAGAAGGGGGGAAAAAAAAAAAACAAACCAAAAAACCAACCTCTAACAAATCTTTTCTGTTTCCTAAGGAAGCTGTTGTTTTCCTGGGGATGTTAGCAACTTATGGCTTACTCAGATTTTCATAGATTGCCATATTTGGAGGAAAACAGAGCATTATCATCACAGACTCACCATTTCAGGTCATCCAGCTGAGTCACAGTACATCATTAAATACTACTTCTCTAGAAACGTGGCATTAGGAAGAAAAAACATAGTGTGGTGCCACGCAAGTTTTCCTAGCATGAGAACAGGCTTTCCATATTACCCACAGGTGATAAAATCATAGGTAGTCATACAGGTTATTTCAAACCTCTGTTGATAAAATCTTGACATATCACCACATCTTTCTGCACCAGGACTATGCCATAAAGCAGAAGGTACATTCTATCATGGGAAAATCCCTATCTCAGAATTACTATTCTTGCCCTTGGTAGTCCTTTCACTCCATGTCTGAGGCAACTCTAATTTCCGTTCTTCTTCCGTAAGGAGAAAGGAGTGGTTACCTTTGTCTTTACACAGGCAAACTTTCACTAAATTCCCACAGCAAACAACCCACATCCATTCCCCCCAACACACAAAATTCAACTGTTTAATATTTTAGAGGTACTTTTAAATTAGTTGATTAAATATTCTCCTTTGTAGGTGTTAGAAAAATAATTTCCTCTGAAGAAGGGGTGGGAGTATCAATCTCAGTATCTTGTCCTCAGTACTTCTGTAACTTATTGCATTATTTGAGTGGAAGCTTCCTTTGTACTACTTGTTTCTTTTGACCAGAGATGATAGCTTGCTAGTTTTCTACTTCCTTTTTCATTAGAACACTACAGATCTTACATGATAACATGAATTGACCAAGTGAACTGAAAATTGTATCTCTATATATGACTACAACAAGGTCTTGACAGTATCGTAAGAGACTGGGATAGAGGTCTTTAACCTGCTGCTACCTTGAAACAGTTAACGCAGCTGAGAACTTCACTGTGCCTGCTTTATGGAAGCACAGAACATAACACAACTTTGTAGTGTCCCACACCTCACTAATCTTTGCAATCTTGACAAATCCATGAGAAAGTTGAGTAGATTTTGCAATGCTGCTATTAAAGAATGAAAGGGCTGACTAAATACCGCATTGAGACGCCTCCCAGATTCTGGCAAGATTTCTCATTTGTGTTTAGGAGTCCTGTCCACAGGCATGAGCTACTTCTGCAACGTAAGCGTGAAGTTAGTATTTATGCTTTTGTTTGTTTATTCTGACAGCCCACAGCCCACGTCCACCTAAGTTCTACCAAGTTCTAAAGAGATACAAAATGCTGATCCCTCCCTTCGTGTTCCTTTCAGCGTCCTTTTCTGCTGACATTTCTTTGAAATACATACTCAACTGATACTGTTTCACTAATAGTCTATCCCTGTAGTCCTTCATTTTCCAGTATAATCAAACTGTTTCAGTATTTCCCATTTGCTTTGCACCTGACTGAAATGGTAATTTCTGGGGGTGAGCAAAGAAAGTGAAGTGAAAAGGGACACTTGCCAGCACGCTGATGCCATGCCTTCCTTCCTGGCCATCCTGTCTGCAGTAACTAGAATACATCTGCTCCAAAGCTTGAAAGTGTTTCTAGAACAGCAATTTCCAGGCCATCAATCATTATCTGCATAGGGGAGAAGAGAAGACAGTATGATTAGGGTCACCTCTTGCCCTTAATATCTATTAGCTGTCTCACAAGATCAGATACTTTACCCTGAAAAATCCATGATCTTAACGTAAATCCTGAAGAGGGCAAACGGCACACGTCCATTCTGAGCAGTTCTCTGTTCAAACGATCTCCCACTCCTTAACTCCACAAAAACAGCACATGGTACTACGTTGCACTGTTATGGATCTATAACATTTAATTCTCCCACATAGCAGAAGTGAATGGTTATGAAAAATTACCTTCATATGACTAGACTATGAAGCAGGTGTACTGTTTATATTGTGGAGCTGTGTCAAAAATCGTATAAGCCTGTTGACTGACATCAATACTGACTACTCAGCCACTGAAAAGATGGGTTTGGGGGAACAAATTTGCCTTTCAGAAAGTCTGCATTTACTAGTCACTCAAGTAACTAGTTACCAAAGTTACTAGTTACTCAAGACACTGACCACTAAGAGCTACACTCCAGCACGTCAAAACCCCTATTGCCAGTAACATTCAGAGAGATTAGATGGCTCAGGAAACATAACCATAATCTCCAGAAAGTAGAGGAAAACACAAAAGCCATGCCTATAAGCTTGACAGCTGACATAAGCGCAATCCACAGGTCCCTTGACAAAATGCAGAACACATTGCAAAATATTTCCATACGGGTATGCCAATGTAGCAGTGGCGATGAGGCGTATTTAGCACCGATACCGATGCCATGCAAGTCACCAAGTGGAACTGGACTGCACTCAACCAATAATTTGATTACATCATTGAGGACA
This sequence comes from Opisthocomus hoazin, assembly GCF_030867145.1. Taxonomy (NCBI): domain Eukaryota; kingdom Metazoa; phylum Chordata; class Aves; order Opisthocomiformes; family Opisthocomidae; genus Opisthocomus; species Opisthocomus hoazin. The sequence goes on from NC_134414.1 coordinate 154,717,921, forward strand.
CAGATGGATGAGGACACGATGTACAGTTTATCCCTTCTCTGGAGACTTCAAGTGCGAATGAGATCACTGATTACATCCAGACTAGAGACACTGAGGCAGAAGTGCAGCGTAAACATCTGTAGACTGAAAAGCTCCAGGCAAAAAATTTCTGTCTGAAACTGGGGTCTGTCACCCAAAATCATCTGTGGTAGGCGGTCGTCTTTGGTGGGCAAATGAAGCAGGCTGGCAGGTGACCAGGTGCATGTCCTTAAACAAGGTTTTACAAAGAGTGGTTTTAATGTGTTTTGACTTCTTGTTTTTTTTGAGATATTTTGTTTCAAAGACTACAAAATCTTTAATATAAAGAAATCTTCATATACAGGTATTCTATTCAAGGACTTAGCATAGGAAGTCATTATCATTATGCCCGTTACAAGGAAGGGGAAAAGGAAACAGAGAGAAGTGACTTGATGTTTCCCCAACAAGGTAGCAACAATGCCAGGAACAGAACCAGGTCACCTGCTTTGCTGACCAAGCCTCGCTGCCTGCCAGATGTGGAAATTGCAAAGGACCAGAAATGAAGAGACAACCTGACTGCAGTAACAAATAAGAATAGCTAACTGGACATTTAGGAAGCGCACAAACCTGCCAAAGAAAATTCTTTAACGGCTGAATTTCTTTCTATGCAGGGATATAAACCCAAACAACTACCTACATATGAAAAAAACTTGATTTCACTGCTCTAAAGCTACATGGTCACTTTATGCGACAAACTAATTTGATGCATCATTGTAGTTTCATAAAAGTAAGAGTTTCTTGGTTGTACAGAAGTAACAATTGCATTTGGATGTGTCTATTAGTTAGGAATCAGGTACCCTGCTGTAGCACCTCTTAGCAAACTGATGGAGAGGGGAAGAATCCTACCTAAGAATCAGGTAACACCAAATCCCAAATACTATATGTGAACGAAAATTCATGCACAAAATTGGTTACTAGCTTTGGAAAATATTGCCAAAGTATCAGAGCCGGTCTGAAACAAATAAGGAAAAGGCAGATAGGAGATCAATATTACTTGAGATCTGGAAGAGACTTGAGCAAAGAGGAACACGCTGTTCAGGGAGCAATAAGGGGCACAAATAGCCTGAAAAATCACCAGATTATTTTAATTGGTCTTGTTTTCCTCCAAAACATAGAGCTCAGAACAGCAACATGGTCTAAATTCAATTCAAGGATACTCAGCTTCTTTCTGCAAAACTGTCCTGCCCATATAGTTTTGAAAGCCTTTATTTATTTTTTTAATAGCTAACAGTAATTAGCAATTGCCTAAGTCACTGAGATTTTGGCAGCAAGAAGTTACCAAATAACTATCACCAACTTCCTTCACGTACTGTTTCCCTTAGAACTCCCTAGAAGGAGAAAGTCAGAACAGAGAAGTGGTGTAGAAAACTGAGCAATGGAAACAATCAGTCCTTGTAGATTTTCCATTTCAGAGACATCCTCATCTCCATGCAGAAGGTTACGATGGCCATTACAATACCTACCATCTGGAACAGCACACCAACAAGAGCACGTTACCGACACAACAACATCGGTCCCGTCTCCCCCCTACTTGTCCTACCCACCAGATCAAGGCTGGTTGACGGACCTAGTAGCCAAATACAAGCAGTTAAAATGGCACAACTCACTTTTCAAGTGTGCCCATTCTTACAGTGTCTACAGCAACAAGCTCTGTAGTTCACCTGAATTTACCCTTACCAACTATCAACCATAGAATAGTATAGGTTGGAAGAGATCTTTAAAGGTCATCTAGTTCCAAACCCCTGCAATAAGCAGGGACATCTACCACTACACCAGGTTGCTCAGGGCCCCATCCAAGCTGACCTTGAATGTTTCCAAGCATGTGGCATCTACCATCCCTCTGGGAAACCCATGCCAGTGTTTCACCACCCTCATGGTGAAAAATTTCTTCCTTCTATCCAGTATAAATCCACTCTCTGTTAGTTGAAAACCATTACTCCTTGTCCTATCGCAACAGGCCCCGCTAAAAATTTTGTCTCCATCTTTCTTATAAGCCCCCTTTAAGTGCTGGAAGGCCACTATATGGTCTCTGCACAGCGTTCTCTTCTCCAGGCTGAACAACCCCAACTCTCTCAGCCTTTCTTCGTAGGAGGGGTGCTCCAGCCCTCGGATCATTTCTGTGGCCTCCTCTGGACCCACTCCCACAGGTCCATGTCTTTCCTGTGCTGAGGGCTCCAGAGCCAGACACAGGACTCCAGGTGGGGTCTCACCAGAGCAGAGTAGAGGGGCAGAATCACCTCTCTCAACCTGCTGGCCACACTTCTTCTGGTGCAGCCCAGGACACGGTTGGCTTTCTGGGCTGTGAGGGCACATTGTCAGCTCATGTCCAGCTTTTCATCCACCAGCACCCCCAAGTCCTTCTCAGCAGGGCTGCTCTCAATCCCTTCATCCCCCAGTCTGTATTGATACCAGAAGTTGCCCTGAACCAGGTGCAGGACACTGCACTTGGCCTTGTTGAACCTCATGAGGTTCACTCAGGCCCACTTCTCAAGCTTGTCCAGGTCCCTCTGGATGGCACCACACCCCTGAGGCGTGTCATCTGCACCACTCAGCTTGGTGTCCTGTGCATACCTGATGAGGGTGCACTCAATCCCACTGTCTACATCAGTGATGAAGATATTAAACAGTACTTGTCCCAACATGCACCCCTGAGAGACACTACGTGCCACCAATCTCCATCTGCACATTGACCCGTTGATCACTGCCCTCTGGATGCAACCATCCAACCGATTCTTCATCCACCAAACAGTCCACCCATCAAATCCGTATCTTCCAATTTAGAGAAGGCTGTTGTGGAGCACCATATCAAAGGCCTTACAGAAGTCCAGACAGATGACATCTGTAGCTCTTCTCTTGTCCACTGATGCAATCACTCCACCATAGAAGGCCACTAGGTTGGTCAGGCAGGACTTGCCCTCGGTGAAGCCATGCTGGCTGTCTTGAATCTCCTCCCTGTCCTCCATGTGCCTCAGCATAGCTTCTAGGAGGATCTGCTCCATGATCTTCCCAGGCACAGCACTGAGGCTGACAGGTCAGTAGTTCCCAGAGTCCTCCTTTCTACCCTTTTTAAACACAGGTGAGCCACATGTATTATACCAGATGCCAATGGTTCTGCTGACAACAGCAGAGCAATTTTGACAACTGATTTGATCCAACACAGATCAGAAGGGAAGAAACATTAACACTAATAGAGACATACAATGAGATGTTTTATGCTGAAAAATTCATAACTTAAAAATATAATATAGTGGGATTTGAAACCAAAGGGAACTGAGTAATGTTTTTTAAGTGATACAAAGCTCCTAGTTGTTTCTAGCAATGAAATAGCAGGGAAAAAATGGTTTTAAAACTCTGAACTCCATGCGAGTTTTGCCTATACCGAACTGGACACGCAGAGAACAATGCAGGAAATTCCATATTCCCCTGAGGGAGGATAAAACATTTTAGTATTGTTTTTTTCCCCTTTCTCCCCACCCCCTTCTGTAGTGGCAGCTGTTTGAAACTCATCAAGTAGAAATCTTCAATGTCAGGGTGTTGAATTGTAATTGATAGAAAATGAGAAGTTAAACACATCCTTTATCAGCCTGATTTTACCTATCTACGTGTGCATGCATTCACTGACAGACAGACAACTGCACAAAACCTCAGCTCTGCCAGCACACCAAGCAGTACCTTCCAGTGCCTGCCCTCCTCGGGACACCTACAGCTTCAGCCCGAGTGCCACGATTACAATGAGAAATTAGGGTCCTGCAAAAGTATCCACTCCCAAAAAAGGATCTGCCAGCAGGGATTAAATTTCAGGATTCGTCCCTTAGACTGAGTTTCTTTTAAAGATAATGCTCTCTCTTTTCAATTTCAGCTTAATCCTTCAGAGTATATGGGGAGACTCTTTTTTCAGATAAGAATGTAACAGTTTTCTGATATTTTGCCTTTTAGCAAATTGCTTCATCTCTTGTGCCACAAAATGCATTGTATTGGAAATCTAAATGGCATTGTATGATCCATCTGATCTATCAGACCTGTCTTTTTCCATTAGTCTAGTAGTCTAAATACTGAAAACCTGAAAACTGGAAGGCTTTTCTAGAGTCTGCAAAAAAAAGTTCCAAATAAATTTCTTCACAGGCTATACCATCAGAAAGTATTCTGATAAGTATTATCTACTTGAGTAATTTCAAAAACATACTTTGTAACACCTGTAGAATTATAGACTATTTTTGTATTGCTTATGTATTTTTATTATTGATTGCATTCAAGATAAATACCAAAAAAAGTAACTTTATTTCTAGTTCTGTTTTGATAAAAATAATGCAAGCTCACTCAAAAAAAGACAAAGCTATTGCAAATGTTCAACAGATGTACATGTGATATGAGAACTATAGTTAAAACTTTTCACAACTCTTCTACTTCAGCAGCAGTTATACTGGTAGAAACACTAGCAAGCTTTAGGAAATGCTATCAGAGACTGTTACACATACACACACACAAAAGTCAGTAACAAAATAGCTGATTGAGCCCTTAAAAATAACAGGCTTCCATTAAAAAAAAAAAAACACAGAAAAACCAGCCACCATACTAATTAAGCTTAAATAACAGAAGACTTGTAACAGCTTCTCCTTTCAAACTCTAAAACATACATACCATCTCTGAAGCAGTAAATGCTTTGCCAGCTCTATCCTGCTGCCTTCACTCATGTGTAATCACATATTACCTTCTCAAAATGCTCTAGTGGAGTCAATGGCACGCTTCTGAGGCGAGATGTGACTCGGGGTGGGGAGGTGCAACACATCGGACCCTCTGGAGGTGGGAGAAAAGTCCTTGGAATGCTAACAGCAGTTCTGATAGGAAATGTTCTTTTTTTAATTTGAATCTAAACAATTGGATGCAATTCATTAATACATTTATATTGTGTATATCAAGAAATTATAAATGTTAATCAGCCTTACATTCAAAGCCCTTACTGGACAACTGTAGCTCAAAAGACACAGCTGCTGTGCCAGAAACTGCTACAACGCCTCGGCTGTAGCTGCATTTTACAGGGATAACCTTATAAAACAACAGAATGTAACATAACTTTCAGAAAAGTCTTAAATGAAACGAAGATTCTTCTAAATGCTGATCTGACAGCTATGAAATCTTTTTACTGGCACTGAGTATTATTTCAAGATCTAAACGATAGATCAATGCTTCCATTTAATTTTTAGCAAGCACTTTTAAATACCATGTTTTGTATTTCTAATGACATTGTCACCTGTTACATATACTAAAAATCTGTATTTGTACATTCATTTGTATTTTTACACAACATGTTATTTTACTGCCTCATTTCATTATATTGATATTTATGTCTATATACAGAAAAATAAATTTTTTTTTTTAATTTAAATCCTGGCCTGAATTTTTCAATTGTATACCTATCCTATTATCTCTGTCACTATTTACAGGCACTATAAAAGCATGCATATTAAAAAAGAATACTGCATATTAAAAAAAGCATATTAAAAAAGAATACAGCTCACTCATCAATGTTTCAAAAAAAATCTAAACCTTCAAATATTTCTGAATTACTAATAATTCTACACAATGTTAGGTTTTTTCCTACCTGCCTTTTCTATCACAAACTTTTTAAAATGAAGCAATAAACAGAGATCAAGCATGCTGCTTGCAATACAAAAGCTGTTTACAGGGAAGAAATCAAAAGAAAAGGAATTTATTCAGACTGAAAGCATTAAAAGCAATTCAAACTTTCTGGATTACTTCATTGGAAGCAGTATGTAAGGTGTTCAAATTCATGTCATTTGCTCACATAAAGCCATTATTTTACAAAGCACCTCAGCATATTTACACTTTCCTTCCTCCTACCACTCTGATCAGACTCACTAGCACCTGACATATCAAATGTGAGAAAGACAACGCAGAAGAACCAAGTCTGACAAATCTATTTTGCCCAAACCAAACTAATATTAATAGATAAAATACTGCATTAGATGTATTTTTAAGCCTCTCCTTGTAAGCAAAAACGTGAAAAGAACTGTCCACATTCTGTTCATACAGCGACCCTGGAGAACCTGGAGCTGCTCTTGCAGGATTTGCAGCTCTCTTCCTGAATGGACGCAGGATGAGGTAATGCCACTCGAGAGGCTGAGCAACGTTACATGCAGAACTCGCATCTCCTGGCCTCAGCTCTGACCTTCTCATTCTATTTACTGGGTCAATGGAACTTCTCGACTTCCACTGCTTGTTTCTTTGCTTCTAGATTTAAAGAGTGCCAGTTCCATGGGGATAATAAACGAATAGACAGTATTTCAAATTAACACTACAAAAACACTCAACTGCAAGAAATACAGATTTGTGCTGCCCATCTACGCTGTGGCTGGTAAACTGCACTGGGATGCTCCCCGTGCTTTGCCTGCTGTATGACGGCAAGGGCAGGCCCTTACTGTTCCATCACATCAATAAGACAGCCAGCCAACTGCAAGTAATGTTTTTAATTACCAAATCATATTCTTTTTTAAAAGTGCTTTAAACAATGGAATCTGTCTGAAGCACAAGCTGATAACTTGTTTAAAATGACTCTGTGGTCAATGAAAACCAAGCAACTTCCTTGCGTGCTTTAGAACTGAATGAAGTTGTGAAAAAATATGTTCTACACAATTTGACCTGTAGAAAAGAAAATCTCACATTTTAAAAACCAGTAGAATAATAGTGGCACAATCAATGCAAGTGGTAATATAATACATGCAAAAGATGAGCAGGTGTTAAGTAAAACAGAGGGGTTTTGGTATCTGTCTCAAGCTATTTACCCCACAAATACATCATGCTAATCTTCTAAAACCTCAGCAAACTGAATTCTCAGTAAGCAAAAATTCAACAGGGAGTAAGCTTGTGCCATATTAATCAAGAGATTCATAAACAACTTGCACAGATCTACAGATACACATAGACACACAGGTAGCTAGAGGTAAGTTTCCTACTCTGTTTTTTTGCAAAAAGCAATACAGAAAAATCACCAGCTATCTCGCAGCAGGCTATACAACACAGACTTTCAGGTTTAAAACAATTCCTGAATCTTCAATTTATCTTTTGCAGATTTCTTTTCATTTTAAATGCACACGTATTGTTTCTAAAAAAAAACAACTTTAAAAAAGGACAAATTTGAAAAAGAAACAGAAGTAATAACATTCCCCCTTACCTTCTTCATCTTCAGTGGGTCACTGGTAATTTTTTGCCTATGTCTCAAATTCGGTTTACAAACTATTTTTCAAATGTAACTTTGGAATGGCATGCCTGGCAACACCATAAATCACAAATATCGTATAAGTAACAGTATACACCCCCCCCCCCCAGGGAAAGGCACATACTTATGGTTTCAATCCCGTGTCTTCTTTAATAAGAATAAAAGTTCGTAGCAGAGAACACCATAAAGCATGCAGAACACTGACAGTGCTGCATGTTCTCCCAAAGTGCAGACGGTACTAAAGCAGATTTTCAGATAAAGATGAAAATTAAACCTCATTCACTCCTCCTTGTTCCTCTCCTGGGAACACACACACACCCTCCCCACGCACACATCAAGACACCACCAGAGAAAAAGAAATACCGAACGCATTCACAGCATATACGTTATATGCAATTTCTTGCACTGAGTGATCAAATGTTAATTAAGATACGTGCAGAGAGCACCAGCTTAAAGGCTTTATTTCTTTTCTGAACTGGACATAAGTAGACAGACCCAATTAAAATTAATACTTCTCCACTTTCCTCTGAGTTTTTTCAATACGACATCAGAATTAATAATTTTTCACATTATATAACTAGTGAAACGCCAAAAGTTTTACAGATAAACACTAATGTAAGTATATTCAGATATAACCTTTTCTTAAAACTTCCACCAGCAATCAGTGTTTACAGAAGTACAGTGCAATCCTTTGCAGTCCAAGGTTACATATCAAAAGTCCGCATGCCTTGGACAGTCCCCCTTTCCAATTAAACCTTAACTTACCTTGCATAGTCAAAATTAGCTAGTGAAAATAAGCTGTTAGAACTCTGAGTTCTTTTGTCCACTATCTCCTATTTATGTGCCTTTTTTTTTCCTTTCTGCTGCCATCTGCTGGCAGCAGATTTATTGTACATTTGATAGTCTCCTGTTGTATCACTTAATCACTGTTCCAATATGAACCTTATTTTCCACCTCTCTTGGCCAACCAATCAGGTACTGTTACACTTCCAAGTCAAAGATTTTCAGCATCAACGGCCTGTATTTAGAAATCAACATGACTCTTCTTGGCTCAGAACAACTGTGCCTCTAAAATGCTGTTTATAACAATACAGCATTTAGTATTTGTATCTTTTTAAAAATTACATTTTTTTCCAGATCACTGAGACTGTAAAAAATTATTTGAGCACTAATAAGACTTTCTGAATCTCTTATTTGTTCTTGTCAAAGTACCATACTGTATCTTGAAGCTTATACGCAACCACTTCCTCTCCAGGTTTTTGTGCATTTTCTGATAAAATTCACAAGAACAGTAAAACATTATCCCATGACCTAAAAGCATAATAAATAAAAAGCAACGTAACATAATTTCAAAAAAGTAAGCTAAGCTGTGCGACGTACAATATTTTTATGCTAACTAGTTTTTAATTAAGATTCTACTTTAAGAAAGTAATAATAAAGTATTTCATTACAATCTACTAAATCATAAAATACATCACTTATACAATAAGTAAGGCATAAGCAACGCAAAAAATGGAAAATAGTTTTATGCAGGCAAACCCTCTGAAATAGCACTGGTATTCTAAAAGTAACAGAAGTGCTTTCTAAGAAGAAAACTTCGGTGATCTCAAACTGAGCAGTTACGCTGGTTAGCCCCTGGATTACAGCTGTACGTAGCTCACTAGTGATAGGGGATGATGCAATTGATTTTCCATAAATTCCAGGGACAACCACAAAAAAAAAAATTATAAAAAATATCTTTAAGTTTTATGCAGGCAACCTTTGTTAGTATGTACTAATTTTGTCTATAGAAGTGTGGCCAGTAGGTCAAGGGAGGTGATTTTGATGCTCTGCTCCGCTCTGGTGAGACCCCACCTGGAGTCCTGCGTCTGGCTCTGAGCCCCCAGCGCAGAAAAGACAGGGACCTGTGGGATTTGGTCCAGAGGAGGCCACAGAAATGATCCGAGGGCTGGAGCACCTCTCCTGTGAGGAAAGGCTGAGAGAGCTGGGGCTGTTCAGCCTGGAGAAGAGAAGGTTCTGGTGACACCCTATAGCAGCCTTCCAGTACCTACAGGAAAGCCAGGGAGGGGCTTTTTACACGGGCATGTAGTGACAGGACAAGGGATAATGGCTTTAAACTGGAGGAGGGTAGATTCAGATTAGATATAAGACAGACATTCTTCACCATGAGGGTGGTGAGGCACTGGCACAGGCTGCCCAGAGAAGCTGTGGATGCCCCCTTCCTGACAGTGTTCAAGGCCAAGTTGGACGGGGCTTTGAGCAACCTGGTCTAGCAGAAGGTGTCCCTGCCCATGGCAGGGCGATTGGAACTAGATGATCTGTAAGGTCCCCTCCAACTCAAACCATTCTACAATTCTATAAGCAAGACATTCTTTTCAATAACCACTAGCTACAGTTCAATACATGCAGATCTGTCCCAAGGATCACACTGACAGAGTTCTTCAAGGAGCCTGCACGCGTTTATTTAGCCTTGGCTTTGTTTTTTCATTGCCAGGTTCTGTCCTGTAGCAACAAGATCTAACCTTTGCAGACACAAACATGTTCTTTTCAAACTACAGGTGCACATAAACGAACTGCCATGTTCTGTGCTGTGAAAATAATCTCGCAGTTTCAAGGTCCCAAACTAGCACTTTCATAGTCTCACTAACTTGGCTGAGCACATGAGAAACTGAGTTCTCTCATACTCTGTGGAGCACAGCGAGGCACCAGGTAATTAAGCTATAATTTTGTCCAGCTAAAATTCACAAAAGTTTTTGTTATCTAAGTGCAAAAAAACTGAAGCGATCCAAAAGCGGGTAGATCTTAACACAAACGGAGCATCTGTACAACTCTACATCCCAAACCAAACACAGATTCTGTGACTTGATTCAATTCAGCCATTTCATCAGCTCTCTCCGTTCCCTAGCACGTACTGAACTACACCAGCGTGACTGCATGGAAAAGTTTCTGCTACCCCAACACTGGAAATGATGTTCCCCTGAAGTCAGGAGGCTCTTCAGAACATGGCCTTCAGCAGGCTAAGGGCCTTTTTCCAGTTGTGAGACCTTGCTGATACAGACCACATACAGACCACCTCCAAAAAGTGCACTGACTGACCTGAAGAACCGAATAAAGCAGAAATGAAAAATCACCAAAGCCCTATCAGTCCAATTTCTTTATCAGCACCAACGACTATGTTTTAGTCCCATCTTACAGTTTGTGAAAACTTTGTGTGCTCATCTGTGTGCATAAAAATACATATGTTCATGTATATGTGTTTATATACGTAGGGTATATTGGAATACTTTCGAATTTGTCTTGTAGGAGAAAGTGAGGAGGACTAACGGTATGGACGGGCAGTCAGCGCTGGAGGAGCAAAAGGAAAAAAACATAATAAACTAAGAATTGTAGTGGAATTGTGAGGTACAATAGGAGCAAAAATTAAAATTTTCATGAGTGCTTTAACAGCAACAAGGAACAATCTGTTCTTTGAAAAGCTGCTGCAGAATGGCTATTTTAGATGCGTAGCAGCCAGGGTAGAGCAAATCAAGGATGCAAAGTTCAGATACAGCAGTTCATGCAGAGTCTACATCAGAACTCACAGTGAAGTCCTGCTTGCATCCTCAGGCATGTTACCAGATTTTGAAGAAAAGAATTTAAAGAGGGAATGCTGAATATTTCACCTTGTTCAATGTTTGTGCACTTCTGCAAAGTGCCATCCTGGTGCATTAGAAATATTTCGGTACTGCAGCAAACACTTTACCGAACAGATACCTCTCAAGAAAGTTAGGTCTTGGTTAGGGTAAGGACTGCCATCAAATTCTCAGGGCTCTAGAACACTTGAGAAAGGATATGATAATAAAAAAAAGCAAGATTTTGGAAACATTCTTTCCAGTGCATTTACAGTCTCAGAGACTAGTTATTTAACACAGTATTATTTTAATTCACATTTTTAGTTCCCCTGTTATACCTTGTAGAAATATAATAACCTGTGGGACTAAAATAAGAGACCATGCTTTTTTCCCCCGCCCTGTTTAAACAAATCAAATCAAACAGTGTATGTAGGAGAAGCTTATACAACATGCAGCCACTTGAACATCAAAGCAAATCAGTAACATATGATTATTGAGCGAAAAACATTAAATCTTCTTCTCAGGAAACTAAACAGAGTCTTTGACTTTGATACAGATAGCAAATGTTGAAGAAGAGATCCTAAGAAATATATTAATCCTGTAGCATATTTGGATTATACAACCCAGCCTGATGGCATTCTGAATCACCTTTCAAGAATAACTATTCTTGTTTTCAAGACAAACATTACAAAATATTTAAATGTGGAAATATGAAACATATACATGCAAGCATGAAAAGCCAGAGACATGAACATGGACACACCCCCTTTTCCATACTTTCGGTAGTAAGATTATTATGAGCTAGTCCAGGAAACAAGAGTTTTCTAGGTACCAGCATGATTGACACATATGCATCCCAGTATACTTCAAAATTCCCTCACGTCCACTACTGAGACAAGTAACTTTTTAAACTGGAGCAGGGCTTATACAGACCAGATGCAACCGTAAAAATACAAACCACTTGAACCTTCATAAAAATACACAGTAATGAAAATGTTGTAAAAGATACTAAAAACATAAAATCTTAACAAGCTTAACCACAATGAAACAGGGTCAAAGACACCAAGTCCAGCCATCATTTGCAGAAATCCAACAAACACCAGATGTATTTTGGTTTGGTGCAGGGAAAAAAAACAACCCACAAAGCTATTCCGAGCATCGTAACAACCTACAAGCGATATATAGAGAAAAATACACAGAGCATTTAATATTTCACTAACTTGAAAAGTTCCAGTTTTGTACTAAAATTCGTTCGGTCACAACTCATAATCTATCCCATAAAAGAGACATCTGGTATGTGTTAATGATACACAAACTGAGGGACAGTTGGAATTTCTCTCCTCGATCCTTTCTTTAACAATATTTTCTGAAGAACTTTGCAAAACTCTTCTGAAACAAGCAACTCCAGTTTAATGCAGATCTATAAAATTTCAAACATTACTTCTAAGTCACAGTTCCTTATAACTTAGTATTTCTTGCATGTATATGAGGTTATTTCATTTGTCATAAAAATTTACATTAGATGAAAAATGTCTGAAAATGAAGTAACACTCATTTTTAAAACAAGCGTGTAAATGTGACAAAGCAGGAAAGTGCCTCTCATATTCCTCCTGAAAATGAGCTTAGATTTCAAATGCCTACCACATCCAAACACTTTATTTATTAGTTCCCTATCACCAAACTTTCTGAACCACTTCAGCCCTCAATTCTATTAAACACTACACTCCTTACCATGATTTGATAGAGTTATGATGCTATGATTACAAATAGCATTTCCTACGGCTTCATGAAATACAGTTTTAATTATTAACTGTTAATCTTAGGCTCTACAGGACAGTGTAGAATTCAATTCAATAGTGATTCTGCAAGCAGCAGAAAGATATTTTTGCAGTTACAAATTACCAAGGTTTAGATTCACTTCTCTGGGCAGATTTCTGTGCTTGCACAGAACCCAGGCAAGTTAGCAGACCTTCACATAAGTGTGAAATCAAAACCTCTAATAATGAGCAGTGCAAGCATTTAAAAAGCCTAAAAAATCATAATGCAAACTTGAAAAAATTGGTTGCCAGTTCCTTTGTTTGTCCTTTAGTTTTTTCAGGTCTTCACAAGAATTTTTGATTGGGGGTGGAGGGGGGAACAACAACACGACACGGGACGGGAGTTGAATTTTTTTCCTTCTGAAATAAAAGTGAAGATCTGTGGCTCAGCAACCGTAGCTTCAGGAAAAACATCAAGTATCATGCGACAGACATGAAAATCACAAAGAACTGGCAAGAATTTCCTCCTGCAGGACTGAAGTCTGAGACTGCCAAAGTAACTGAACAATTATCTAGCAGCCAAGTTGCTCATACAGTTTTCCAAAAGCAAACAGCGCTGCATCCCAGATCATCACATAACATGAATGATGCAGGAGATTTAGGCTACTCCGGGAGGGGGTGGGGAGGGGGAGAAATGAGGATGAATAGAGTGGATTTTCCAGGGAGATTGTGGGATCTCGCTCATTAGAAGTTTTTACGAACAGGTTCCACAGACATCTGTTGGGAATGAAGTAAGTACAGTTTATCCTCTCCCCGGGCAAAGGGGTGGCCAACGTAACATCCGGGGGTCTCTTTCAATCCTGCCTTCTGTGATGCTATACTCTGCAAATGGCGAGTGGAAAAACGCTTTTTAAACAATATTCAAGTTTTGCCACAGTGTTAAGAAGCATGCTTTGAAAAGAAAAGCAGGGCAGTGAAAGCTCTAAAGGTTCAAGCTGGATGTTCTTTACCAGATATTGCTGTTCTCTAGCTCAATGAACGTTATTTCATGGATCGCTTGTCAAATCTCCAAACACAACCACTGCTGACAGGTTTAAAACTCATCCTACTCTGAATTCTCTGGAAGGTACAATCATTTTCTATTTTTCTTTTTCCTTTTACCTGCAAAGGAAATTCCTTTATTCTCTTTAAGGACAGTCACACATCAATAAGCACATATTTCAAAACGGTGTGTCAACCCTGCACTGATCTGGCACGCACCAGACATCACCCTGTAAATCTCTCAAAACAATTTTGTTACAGTCAGGTAATACTCTTTATAAACACTGATCTTCAATCACTGCTCTAAGCAGTTACATCTTGAACTGGGTGGATATACACTGTCACTTCATATTTAATATATCAACCCTAATTTTATTTATGTGCACGCACACATATGGGAAAATCCTCTCTGGGGAAAAAGAGAGGCATTATAGCAAATATGCCTAACATCATAGCACAGAAGAGAGGGGATCAAGCCAGGAGAGGCCCCTACTCACCAAAATTGATGGAGTTGTAGTCATTTACACAAAGGCTGACACTGATCTTGATTCTGACACGTCTTTCTTGAAATTTTTATTTTAAGCCCTGTTTCCCTCTGTTTAGTGAGAACAAAACCCCAACTCAAATCCAGACTTAGAGGTGGGGTGTACTAGGTCAGCCTCACAGTGCACGAACCAGAAGGAAGAAAGTGGACTGTGAGAGGTTTCTGCCAGAGCCATTGTCAGACTCAAGTGATTTTTTAGAGGCCTTGAAGTAGCCAAAGCCGAATTGGCTGCGAAACACTGAAAGTGAAAACAAAAGGGCAAAACTTCTCTCAGAATCCAGTCCTGGGAAGCAGCTCACAGCCCAAGTAAATGGTCTGCATGATTAGACAAACGCATTCAAAGGGCTCACCCTGCCCTGTAGGAACTGGCTTCCGTTCAGCTGCAGCTGCTGTTTCTGCAAGGTCCGGGCTGCAAACAGAGCAGCAGATGCGAGCCGCTGCTCCCCACCACCCCACGGGCACGGCAGGCTGGTGCCAGCGTGTCACCCAGTCCATCACCCCTTCCACCTGGCCACAGCACATGAGGGTGTTGCCACCTTTCTCTTCCAACGCCATCTCCAACACTGGTCACTGCATGTTTTAGAGCAAAAAGCAATATCCAAACAGGGTACAATCTATTACCATACGTAGATTTTTTTGTCTTTGAGATTTTAAATCTGATTCACATCTGCAGCACAGAGCTTTTACACTGCATCCATCCCATACGTGTCCCTTGTTTTCTTCAGGAACTGTATGTTTAAGCACTATGGGACACATCCTCAGCTGAAGGAAAGGGAGGTACAGCATTACACACCAATGAACCACCAGCCACTAACATTTTCATAACTTCATTCTGTGTTTTAACAGCATTCTCTGCATACTCGGATTCAAAAATAAGTATCTTCAACTGCAGACCATATTTAAAAGGAAAAAAACATAGTATTTTGTTTGTAACTTTTTATTGTATTATCAGTGTTGCTAAATGCTTATACCAAGGACAGGAAAAAACATCCCAATCCACCTTCTGTACATCTCATTCTTTTCTTTATTTCTTATTATGTCTGACCTCATTTATGTCCTCCCTCATATAACTAATCTCTTTCATTCCTATGTATCTTCACTTAGGAGCTTCTCTGCACTTCCAATTAATTTTTATGTTTACAAAATTAATATTTATTTTCTGTTTCTAGGTAACTTTTCTGACAAAGTCCTATAACAGAGTATCACTTATTGGTGAATCAAATTATGTTCAGAACAACATTAGAATATTTCTTCAAAATCCTTATTTAAGAAATGGTTGCTTCTTTTATTTCCACCTCAGCCCCAACTCTCTATCGCTGCCTCCTGTTCCAGTGTTTGGGAATAATGTCATCATTTCTCTTCAGGTTGTACTTAGCCTACTTCCCGCTCTATCAAAGCTCTCCAGTTCGGAACCTACTTGGATAACTTCTAGATTGCATTTTTTTTACGTGTGCTTTTTAATTTCTTTCCCAGGGTGTACCAACTAATTGGCTTAATGAAATGGCTTGCCATCTCGTATTTCAAAGCAAGAGCCTGTCATGCAGGAATCCATCCTACTTCTCATGTTCATCAGGTACACTGACGATGTCAAACACAGACAGTTTTCAAGTCTGCGAACCTTTGGGAAATAGTTTTCTATCTGGGTGTATCAGGAGCCATCAGTCATCTTAGTCACTTCTTCACACAGCATTCTTTCTCTACTTCAGAGTTTCATTTGGGCTTTGCAAAACTTAAAATCTTGTAACTAATAATGTAGCTGCTGTAATTAAAATAATTCCTGGTTATTCCACAAAGGTATCTGAATCTGCACTTCCTTCTGTATATAAAATGGCGAGTGACTTAATGAACATCTTCAAATGGTTTGATTAAATGTAGCAAACTTAGTGTGGCATCACCAAAATAACTTCTTTCTTTGAGAAAAGGCCTCATGACTAGAAAGGAAACAAAAATTATTTCCTATAGTGAAAACAACTGTCCACATTCTGTTTCCAGATACACATTAATTATGCTGAAATTAATCTGTGGGAAATATTATCTTCAAAACAGTACTTCTAGATATATCACTCTAGATCTGTAACAGTGTAACCAGGAGAATTTGGTTTAATTTCTCCTTAAAATAAACCATTAATTTCACACAATCATTATAAAAATCTGCAGTCTAAGTATATTTCTTTTATTAAGACGATCCTCCCATATGAGCCACAGACAGGGAAACATTTATAAATCCTTCTGGACATCTTTTTAGATTACTCTCTTTTTTTGCTTGTTACTGCACTTGTGTGAAGTTACTCATTTACAGAATCACAGAACGGTAGGGGTTGGCAGGGCCCTCTGTGGGTCACCCAGTCCAACCCCCCTGCCCAAGCAGGGTCACCCAGAGCAGGCTGCACAGGACCTTGTCCAGGCAGGTTTTGAATATCTCCAAAGAAGATTTAGTTTATCTTTACACCACATTTCTGTCATATAAGCTCATGAGTTGCTGTGAAAAACATCCTGCCCTTCCAGAAGGAGATTCAAATGTAAAGCAGATATTCCTTACAGGCTCCCCCATGCAAACAGTCATTAAACGTACGTAACCTGTATCTCTGTGACAGCTAGGAAAACCACAATGTTAGCAACAGTTGGTATCATGGAAGTAGCGAGAGCACAATGTATCCCAACGAACATCCATATAAAAATCATGCTTAGACAACAGCACAACATAAAACCGTTTCTGTCAACAGGTGTTTTCAGAGCAAATATTAGATTTGCAATTTTTCCACCCCAACTCCTGTAAAAATGGTGGCTTAAGACAGCAAGAAGTATCAACCATTTAAGAACACGCAATGCAAAACACAGTGTGCTCCTTCCATAAGCCTTCTCCGAATCTTGACACTGCTTCTTGCTGTATGTATTACGCTTTAAAAAAGGTTAAAGTGGTCCTTTACCAGTAATAGGGTTAGTACAAACACCATAATGTCAGCAAAGACATTGAGATTTTGGAAGTTTGCTGGCTCCTTTTTATAGTGGTATTTAGGCACTTCACAACCTTTGTCTTCATAGTACAATTGCAAAGTGAGGAATTACTATAATTGCCATTCTACAAATGAAAGAGAAACTAAGGGGCTATATTTTAAATGTACTTACGTGCCTAAAGATGCAGATAAGCACCTACTGGTATTTTAGCTCTTAATCTAATTAGCAGATTTAGTTGCAAATTTTAGCCTTGGGCATCAGTGTTTGATAGCTGTACTGTCTATTAAATCACCAGGAATATCATTTCAGCTGTCTTTCCGAGTTTCGTGTTTAGTGTTTACATGTAACCTTAGTTAAATGGAAGAAGAGAATGAGAATATTCCAAAACAGTGGGGAACAGACTTCAAGTGCACGTACATGAACAATTTACACCAAAACACATTAACAGGCATTGGAATTACGCCAAGACAGGATATTAAATATTGTAATTTTGTTACTTTAGTTGCATGGCCTGAGAGGTGTTAACCATATACTACTTCTATCACGTTACAGTTTCTACTTTCATTCTCAAATTCTAGTTCATAATGCTCCATTCTAGGACAAGCAAATCTCTACAGTTATTTTACTCCCAGCTTAAAAGCTTAGTTATTTAATCCTCATATACTGTGTCTTTATCTGAAGTGCAAAAAAAAAAAAAATTAATTGTGTCAGGTTACACACAACAAATAGTACATTTATACAGCAAAGATTTTCTGTTACAGCTCAGGTACTATTTACCATTAAATGGGTTAGAAATATTTGGAAAGCAGCTCCCAATATAAATACTTCATGGAGGGGCTGGAAACATGGGTAGGACTTCACAAATAGGTACCTTAAATGAACCTAGAAACATTAATATTTCAAACTTCCCAAATCAAAATGAAACCTTAGAACGCTGATGTTTATTCTTCTATTTTTATAGCACAGTTCACAAATTGTATCAGATCTATATTTATGTCACTTCAAAAAAAAAAAAAAAAAAGGAGGATAGCAAATGTTTCCCGCCTTGGTTGGCTTCACAGCTTCTATAAACCTCAGTTGTTCAGTGTAACAAAGCTACTATCATTTGGACTAAATTACTATTGTGCCTCTCTTGTGACAGAAGTATTAACTATAATTCTGCAATATCAGGTGACACGACAGGAAATGAACTGGCTTCAGTTTGCAGTTCTCCTTGGTGCCACATACCTGCCAGAGCTGTCACCATTTTCTCTTCTGCAAGATAACCTTACAGTTCAGAAGACCTCTAGCTGCTGCCACTATATTTCGAAATCTTATCTCTGTGGAGGTATGCATGCAGAACCCACACAGTACTTCATTAAGGACAGTTCAGTTACTGAACTACCCAAGAAAATGAGCTGCTGGTTTTTAGTATTAAATAAAAACTAACATTGAATTTAATACTGGATGTAATTATTTAACAATACCTATTAATAATGAATAAGGATTTTTAAATTTAGTTTAAATTTAGATTGACCAGTTGCTGGTCAATCAATTTCAACAGCCATTTAATAAAAATAAAAAAAAAAAAAAAAGGCAGGTATGCTAACTTATTTTGCAATTCACAATCCCAATCTAATCAATTAAAATAATGCCGCAAAAGAAAAAGAAAATAATACTACCATACAGAAAAGCCATTACAAGTTTCTATCATCATACTATAACACTACTTCTAACATGCACCTTTGGATAAGCAAACACAATGTCGTAGAGATACACTCAGACTTAGTTTTTTCTTCCTGCACCTTTTAAGGTTTATGGATGTGTAGGGTAGACATTTAGCTTTTCAAAACTATTACAGTATCCTCAAGGTAAGCTCAATGGCTATCGTACATAAACCCTGGTAAAAGGGATTCTCCTCTAAGACAAGACATAAAGCTACTCTTGTCCTGGGAAATTTTTACTACTTCTCACTGTAAGACCCGTTGTCTCCTTACTTTTTCTGAGCTCGCAGCCTGAGGACACTGAACCAACTGCCCCTAATTTATCCAGCTCTTCCTTCTGCAACTTAAATACTAGATCAGCCTCACAAATAGATTAATAGCTACCCCCTGCAGTGCCGTCAGTGCCAATTCTTGGACTGGCCTTCAGAAGATGTTACAGGATTAGCCTAACTGCCAGGACCTTTCAGGTGACCTCCGAGCCCGGAATGTCTTTACCTTGAGTTACCTATACCCACTCCTACAGTTCTGATCAGACACAACCCACATCATCGCATCCTTCAAGCCTCATCTCAGCAACTCATAACCTACGCACATCCTCAAGAACACCACAGTATAGGGAAGATACCCAATCCTCTTGTCTATTGGTCGACTTACACTGCCAGAAGAAAATATCACGCATAACAGAGAAATCCCGTAAGATATTAAGGAAAGAAATCTGGCAAATGTGACAAGCAGAACTAGAGCATGCCTTATTCTTCCTATTAGAACAGGTTTATCAAAGTATGCAGTTTCTGCACATGCACTCTCTCTCTCATGTGTGCATGCACACACATACACACAATATTCCATTTCTTAGGGAAAAAACTACCTTGGCCTTCTTGTCTCAGAACTGCTGGCTGAACACTGAACCCAGTACTGCCACGCAACATAAATCTGCTTGCATACCCTCTATACCTGAGCTCAGGAGAAGAAAAAAGCAGCTCCACGTGCTGTATGCGCCAGCTTTACACGCAGGTATCTGACTATATTTTGTTTTGAGCAAGTACAAAGTCCACCTGTGCTATTTATCTGCTTGACGTACCCCTTCTCCCATCACTTGCAGATCACCAGAGCTCAGCATGGTTGGCACCCTTATTTTTTGAGCAGGCAACAGTCCTGACCAAAGTCAGCCTGTGCAAAGATGGTGCTACTCCCTTTTACTGGAGCCACACCAGTAATACCAGTGATGTTCTTTGTAAGATCAAGCTAAGTGACGTACAGAAAGAAGTCGTTCTGGCTTTTTTTTAAGACAGCAGAGCACTCAAATGTAAAGCATCTTGATTTACTGGTAGATTAGTTTTTGCACTGACAGTGCTGACACTGCCCAAAAAAACCCCCAGCTGTCTTCAACAGGAGCATCCGGAATGTGGCAGAGAATCATCTTTAAAGAATAAAACAAAGGCCAGACTAAGTCTATGCAATCTCTCACAAAGTTGTCTTCTTTTTTCTTGCTGTTTCCTGATTTACATCACAAATTGAGCAGCAGAGATAATAAGAGTAAAGTTTGATGTTCAATGATTTTTCTGACTCCCCTTATCTGCTCTAGTGCTAAAGAGGCCATGTACGTCTGTCATACTTTTCGCTCCCACAGAATCTCCAGCCACCAGCCTGAATACACACTTTAAAGCTGAAGAACAGCACGCAGGCTGTCAGTGCCCAGCTTCGGTAACAACATTTTGGGGAAACCACAGCACCGAGGAAAGGATGGGGACTTTTTCTGACTGTTGGAAAACTTTCTCCTGTATTTGCTTTTCTGTCATTAAGTTTCCATGCACAAGCACCTAAACTTATTCCAAGATAGGCCAAGACAGAGTTTTCATACAGAGTCTTGGGTAGATACCAAATGACCACAGAGGCCTTGGAATATTGCTTTCTGGGAGTGGTGTACGGAGGAAAATCTCTTTGCTCATCGATTTTTTGAGAATAGCAAAGATCTCTTATACTCTGTAAGCTTTTGACTTCTGGTAGGAATGAAAACACACTGCATTTGATCACAGGTGTTACCTACTTACTATAAGTTAAAAAAAGTTAGCTAAACTAAAAAGTTTAGTATCAGGAGCTAAACTAAAAAGTTTAGCTCCTGAAATCAGCTGATGTAGAGGTATCTGCTTCATTTGTTCACGATACACAGTTCATTATTGAATATTACATTTTGCTGGAGGGGGGCAGCTGGCAGAGATGAAAATGCCTGTCTGCTTTGCACCAGGTACTGTGATTTGGGTCAGACGGATACCTCTGGGGAAAGGTGGAAGGTGCAGCAATCCCTCCTTTTCTGAGAGTTGCACAGACTGTTCAACTGCTGAAAGGCTGCCGAGTGCAGGTGAAACTGGAGGGCATATTAGAAATGCAGCACACAGATACCTTGCAGCATAAAAAGAAACAGGAAGATATCCAGGCCTCAGACGTGAGAGAAAGTCTGACTTTTCTCTGAGGATTCAGCATGGTCAGTGTCAAATAATTGCAACCCCAAAGCCACTGAAAGTTGCTGGATGGAGAACAGGACTGAGGCAACAGATTTGTCCTTCCGTGACACACTAAGCAAAGTGGAGAATTGTTTTCAAGCCATTTATTTTTATCCAGTCTCAATCAGGAGAGCTCAGTGGTTTTACATCAAAAAGCCTTACACTGTTGTAGTTTGTCTCCAGATAATACTGGACTCAGGGTACAGTTTGTAAGCTGCTCTGACTTCTCTGTGAGCACATTTTTAAAGAAATGAGCAGGAAGATAAACGTAAAAGCTCTGGCTGACACAAGTTTTCCTTTGTATTTCCTCAAAGGAAAATGCCAGCCAGTCCCCAGGCGCTGCTCCTGGGGAATGATGAAGGCCCAACTGCTCCACTGGCAGCCTTGCACAGCAACGAGAGGGAGGGCTCGCCTGCGGGCCAAGCCTGAGACACAGATGCCCATCTGCCCTGTGCCAGCTGCCATCTACGTTAGTATACGAGACCTGCTAGATCAGTGGAGAAGGCTGGGAGCCCCAGATTAGGTCCAGCTCCCACTACAGCTGCCATCCATTTCATCAAAAAAATGGTCACAGATACTAGCAAGAGATAATAACGGCGTTATATAAAAAGGATGGCAAGTGTGCTGGAGGCTTGACCAGGACATCTGGTTACCAAACTGACACAGGGCCTCTGTTAGGCTGTGTGTGGGGCTGGGGGTGTTACTGACACACAGCACTCCAGCACACCCCGGGTTAAACGGGGCCTTGTTGGCAGCACTACACGTTTGCAAAGGTTTGTGGGTTAACTTCTGAAAGTGTCAGAAAGGAGAATGTGAACCTGACAGAGTGACCAGAGAAGTGCGAGTCAGGCGCTGAAATATGGGTGTCTGCGGCCATTTTTAAAAACCCAGCGTGCCCTGCCACAGCTCCCGTAAGTCCCTTTCGTACCTGCCAGCCTTCGGCAGTTGTCTCTCATACTCAGAGACAATTCTGAGACACCAACTGATTATTCTTCAGCTTTGACTAAGCAAAATGTTCGTTTAAGATAATTACAGCTAAATATGAAAACAAGTGTAATTCTGCAGTCAGGATTGTCCAACATGGTGGGCAGCAGGGCAGGAAGGGATGGAAGGAGAAAAAAAAAAAAAAAAAAAAAATCAGTAATAGTCTTCTGATCTGAGCTTTGTACAGCTCTCACATGGAAGACAGGAAATGAACCACCAAAACTGTGATTTGGCTTTCTAACTCCATAATTCCAGAGACAGACAAGAAGCTTCACGACTGTGAACAAGATCCAAGTTCTTCTCGTTTCCCATTCTGGCTTTCTGGTGGCTGAGATGAGCATAAAACTGAACATACAAACCCGTGAGACTGACTCTCAGATATGACAGCTGGTGGTAGACAGCAACTGGGCAAGCGCAGACAGGAAATTGTGACCAGAGAGGCAGACAGGCTGGCAGACGTTGCAGGCTCCATCCTAAACTTAATTTTCTTTGGGGTATGTGGCAGATTTGGAGCTGCTCCATAGTTATTTAGGAATACAGTGCGCTAACTTAGTCATTAGAATGTTTTCTCTACAGCTATGGTGGTTTAATTCAGTCACAGTCTGCCTGGAAAAGCACCACAAAATACATGCCACTTCTTCAAGAGTTAAGAGCCAGTGCCAGAAGAGGTAGTTTGGTGTTCTTTTCCAACCAGCGTATAAAACCAGCTCTGACCTGGACAGGCAAAGCATGCAAATACTGAAGAACGCAAGAATGAAGATGAACACTAACAAATAAAGCCTCACGGTCCCAAATTGTGTTTTATTTACTAATAGAAGAAAGTTATTAGTGAGTAATACTATTCACGTAGAGTCCTTGTTAGCCAATTCCCTCCTTCCACTGCTGCTCACTACAAGATACTTTGCGTTAAAAGTGCCTTCTTCAAACACAATACACCATAAAGCACAGATTCCCAAAAAGAAGAACTGCGGGTAGCTAAAGTCAGCCAGAAAGACAAGACAGAGGGTTTGACGAACTAAGAAAACTGAAATTCCATTCTGAGGTACAGTCACACCTTCCCCACTGAGAATAAGACACACGCAAATGGTTTTCAGTCAGCTCTTCTCTGCAACTAAATACACATCTCATGTGACCACAACAATTCGCAGCCTTAGCATTCCCTAAATCCACACATGAAATGGATGGTCAGCAACAGGAGAGAGGCTGCAGCTTCTACTGTGGTGGCATCAGCCCGGGCCCAGCACTCTGAGGAGTCCTACTTCCAAAAAAAAAAAAAAAAAGAAAAAACCAACCTGGACTTCTGCTGCGTATTAGCACTCTGGTCCCCCCTCATCACTTCTGCAGAGTCCACCTTTATCTGACATGGTGGGAGTGTTTCACGGAAGAGAAAAACTCAGCACAGCATGAAATAGCAGAGTTATGAATGCTAGTGCACGAAACGGTGTTCTCCAAGACTCTAGACTGAAGACGCTATTATCAGTATCCACTCTGAGGTACCGACAACCTGATTTCGCCTTTTGAAAATGCCAAGGCTATCTCTCATGCCTTTGTTCACTGTGAAATTTATCCTAATGGACCGGCAAGAGTCATTCCATTCACAGGGTCTAGGTGTAAATTCTTCCTTTAGAGACGAGGTTACAATGAAAATGAAGTACAGGAAGGAGTCTACCATTCTGAAGCAGCCTTCTCACAGGGAGAGTAATCAGACTATTCTCCTCAGACCTCATGAACCTGTAATGTTGTACAAAGCCCTACTGAACTCTTCTCCTTACATCCCTAGGCTGATCAAAACACAGCTCTTGGAGAATTCTTTCCAAAGCCCCAGACAAGAAATTTACTTCCTCCAAACACGCAACTGAGGGCTGCAATATATACTGAATGGATCACACTGAGAAAAAACCCATTTAACCAAGATCTCAAAGATGCTAATGGAAGTCATTCAGTTAGTGCAGAACAACGTTAAAGAGCAGGTAAAACTCGACATAAAACGTCATTAACAGGCTACAGTAAGACATCATCTTGAGAGTGACAGGAAGCATTGTTAGAAAGGCAATCACACACATTATTTTATCAAAGGTTAAAGCCAAATACAGGTGGCAAAAAATGCAATTATCTGGAACTGCCTAAGCACCAGGGACAAGGTTTTCACAACAGCACGTATGATGTCATACTCTCACGCCCAAAAATAAGAATCCTTGGTTAAAAACTCTGGTCATCCAAAAGATTGTACTAAAGGGTACAGGAACCGACGCTAGTGTTTCCTGCTGCTTTTGGAGAAAGATGACAGTCACCTCATTTATGCTTAAGTTGAGGTAGGCCCTTTAGGAAGTTTTAACAATTAGAAGGCAAGAGAAGTAATTCACTTGCTGGAATCACGAACACAACCTTTGTTTTACCATCAATTACTTTAATGCAGGTACACTTTTTTGTGACAAGAATATACATGTTATACGTGACTTTCATATGAGTCTACCATTTCATTCATGTTAAATTTACAAATTTATGCTACAGCAGATTTTAATGGATCTTCTCCCATTACACAGAATAGTCCCTTAGATTTCTAGCTTAAAATCAGCTACTGCTTTTCCAGGAGTTAGTCTGGTATAAGGCTTATTTTCTGATACGCTTTGCAGCACCATAGCTGGAAAGAAGTTATCACATATGTTGCTCTTTTGCACTGGTTAAGTATGTCCAGCAGTTTACACAATGTATGTTTTGAGAGAGCAGTTACAGATCTCTGTCATTTAACTAGGAATATTCTTTTATTGTATTCACTTATGTCTCAAGACAGGATACAGTAGTTATATTAATTGCTGAATTCTTTTAGATGTGTTCATCTAGCCCCTGAAAAATGCAGCCCATGATACCTGTTTTCACAGGTGAGAGAGAAAGATGTCAAAATATGAAGCCCATACCACCTGAGTATGCAAAGAACAATAGGGACGCTTCTCTCAGATACATTCTCCTCCAAAAAAGAAGCTGCAGCTTTTGAACTTTGCTAACTCCCTCAACTAGCCCAAGAATCTACCCTTCCCCCGGGTCCCAAACTCTTACCACCACTGCTGTGGGTTTCAGGCTGACGGACAGAACAAATGGACTGGAGTTCATTTGAAACAGTGATAAAAATAGGGAGCTAATTTTGATAAGAGAATGAGATTAAAGGTCTCAGGAGCAGGGAAAGAATGTAAGCAAGGAGACAGGAATGAGATAAGGAAACAATTATGAATGTGCTGAAAAAGAAAATACAAAGCTTCTCACGAAGGTGAAGGTTATGCAAGAGTGAGGATGGGGAGAGGGGAGGAAGCAAGGGAACACCATGGCAAAAAATCTGAAGAAGATATCTAAAAAAGCACGTCAAAGGAAAATTAGGGTAAGTTTACAACTTTCCTACTTACATGAACATTTTATTCCCTTTACTACTAATTTTTTAATATTTTGTCATTGGCTGTAAAAGATTTCACCAAGTTCTTTGAGCCTGCCGATGTGATATACAACAGACGAGAGAGAATCCCTCAACAAGTGACAGGATCAACATCATAGCTACTATCCCACTAATTTATAATCAACAGCCTGAAAAAAGGCCATCAGAAGCATTTCCCACCAAAAACAAACAAAAAAACCCCTAACAAAACCCAACACCTGTCCTAGAAGGGCAGAACCTAGTAACAGCAGCAGCAGACCAGTCATGCGTGGGTTGCCAAGTAAATGACCAGAGACTGAGAAAAAGCAGATAATCTTCAATTTATCAGTTCACTGGTCTCTAGGTGTCACCACTCCTGAGATGTTCATTAAGTCAACAAGCAGTCCTGCAATCTATTAGCTACATCTATACATAGTGCCAAAATGTGTAATTAACTGTGTGGTGTTGTTACATTATTTGTTCTGCAGTCACAATAGCTAATCCATTTCTGTGTTCTAGTTAGTTAGCTAGCCTGAGAATCTTTGCATATGTTGATCATTTAATGCTAAACAAGTGAGTTATTGACATTTAGAGTCATCACAAGAGACTTTTGCAACTCAAAATATCTCTTCCTATGAGTACTTTAAAAACAGCTGACCTTAATGCAAGTGATTGCATGAATCCAAAAGAAAACACAGGAAAAGAAGGATAGCTGGAAATTTCAACAGTCTTTTAATCCTCTCACAATTCTTTATATTACCATAACTCTTCAGGAAATCCACCATCAAAATTAGGCAATTGCAAACAGATGTGTGGTGTATTTTAAACCCTTGTCAATAACCTGGTTACTGAGCTAGAATCTCTAACAGCACAAAAAACATGAGCTCAGGGGGGTCACAACGCTCCCTGATTTTCTCAGTTCAAGTAACAGGAACCATATACTATCAACTTTATTATCCATGATATCACTCATGCGTCAAGGCAACACTCATCCTGCTTTTGTAATCAGGTTTTCCCTTCTCTTGGGATAAAAGTAACAACAAATTCTTGACAGTGGAATCAGCATATGATCATCTAACCACTCCAAGAAACCCTTCATACCAGTCAGCAATCAACAGTATAAATGCAACATCATAGTATGAATGGAACTTTTAAATCAGTTAGGACTTACAATACAGTTTTGAACACAACAGAGGTGTCTGCACTTCAAGGCTGAATACATACCACTAAGCTGAATACACAACCAATATGAATTATATCACCAAGGAAACGATGCCCTCTTGATGTGCGAAACATGTCCAAACATTTACTTTGTCTTACTAGAATACATATGTAGATTTCAAGTACAAGTAAATCTGCATTTTGTATTGCTACTAGTCTTTCAGCTGGGGAAAATTATTAAGTATAAACCAAGAGATCAGGAATAATATTAAAATAAATATTATTATTTATTTTAATAATAGGAAAATAGGAGAGTATTGTTTTCAGATTCTACGATGTAAATACGAACAATTTCATTGAGATTAACATCTTATTAAAACAACAAAGTGAAAGTATAACTGAGAGCCTGAACCTAAAAACAGTCCAGGTGGGATTCACCTCGTTACCTGGATCAGTCAAAAAGTTAGGCATATAAACTCTCGATTATAGCTAGGCATCTGTTCCAAGCCAGTCATTCCACCTCCTTCTGCAGCCAGCCACTCCAAAGGCAAACTCATTCTGCCTACTGAGGGCACCTGCGTTAGGATGGCATGGGTCACCATCTCCCCCGGACTTCAGAGGGAGGTACCACACTTCCAGATGGCTAAAACCGCGTGACCGAAATCTGAGGTCCTCTGTTACTCTAACAGCTTATCGCTGTCCTAACTTCTCTAGATGACTGCAAAGACACAGTGAAAACTACAGCCAATCTGAGGTATCTGAGGCGGCCAGATTCTGAAATCTGACTTTCTGAAGACCAGATCCAGCTTTTCTTGAAAAATCTTCTAATTAAAAAAATACGGAAAACATTTTTATTAATATTGCTCTTTACAGAGCTCTAGGAGCACGAAGCACTGACCACTTTTTGTGACAAAGATGAGTAATGTTTAATTAATTATGTATGCTTTATTCTGGCTTAAAATTCAAAATATTTTATCTTTTTCACCTAGTATAAAAATGAAGATCAAAAAGGTATAAGAGGGTCTGAAAAAAAACTCTGCACATACTCTAGAATGATAATCAAATGTGTTTGGTTTGTTGTTCAGGCACATAATTTTAGAATGGGACAATAATGGAAAAAATCAGCTGGGGGAAGAACATGACTACAAATGTTCTGAGAAAAATGTAGTTTGTGAAAGAGAGGTTTTATGTCTTCTTTACAAGGCAAATGAACCAAACCACAAGAAAGACAGAATTTGTATATTACATTAAATTTTATATTAAGCTGCATGAGAAATATTTCTGTTAAATGAGGCATTAAAAAAAAAAGAATAAAAAGAGATCCTCCTCATACTTCATTGCCATTCCATCAAAAGCTGATGCATAATTAGAGGAAAAGGCACAATAAGCCATGAATTCAAAATAAAGGCAAAAGAAGAAAATAATGCAATGAAACAAATCTGTAACCATGTGCATGAATGTTAGACCATTCCTTCAGCTACCTCAAATTTGTATTTACACTTTACTCAAGTTTGCGCAGACTCCTGTTTCTCTACAAATTAAACAAGTGTTTGAAGCACCTTCCTCTCCTTTTTACCTCCTGTATCATTTGAATTAAACTGAAACACAGTACTTTTTTAAGAAAGTCTATATTCTCTCCTAGCTTTCTAAGTAACTAAACACATCATTTTGAAAACAAATCGTAATGTCTTAGCAAGAAAAGTTCTGATTATAACCAGGCAAGATCAGCAACTACAAGAAAGGCCATTCAACCCAACTTTATAGTGACAACCTCTGGGTACAACTGCAGAGGTCTGCTCAGAAAAAAGCACTGCTCTAAGGCTGCCAGATCAAGCAAGCACTGAAAACCACCTTTATGGCAGAAATTATGGTGGCATGTTGCATCTACTCTCAAAAACCAGTAGGGCACTAAGAAGAGGTTCTCTCATAGGTATGTAGGACATGTCACATACCTGCTATCGCGATGAAATCCAGGCACAGCTTGCTTGTGTTCCAGACAGCAATCTGAGTCAGGCACTTGACCAGTCCTAACGCAAAGCCTAAAAAATAGAAGCAAAAAAGAAAAAATTCCATCAGCATCCACATTTGCAATGTTTGAAAACAAAGATGCCTTCCACGTCACGCTATCAATCACCTTGCTCTTGTGTGCTATTTATCATCTAGTTTGTTCCATGACAGAAACGGCAAAAAACATGCACATCTCATTTAGGCTTATCCAGCTCAACAGTGAGATCTGAAGAGAAGAATTAAGTCTGCATACGATTGAAACATACTGTCATAAGCATTTTGCCAAAGCTATCTATCATCCTGGCACTGTACTTTGCCACATATTTTTGTATACTACTTGATAAAGAATTTCTAGCCAATATACCCATCTGTCATGTAAGTGAAAATAATCCCATACAAATAAAACAAGGAAAATATGCTTGCGAAGCTATAACAACTTTGGTTTTCTGCAACTATGAACATCTGAAGTTTTATGAATGCCTAACCTAAAAATAAATTCTTGTTACGCATTATCAATTAAGAGTAAATATTTAATGAGCAGCTGGTTGTACAAAATTGTATCTTAAGTATACCTGAAGACTAGAGAAAATTATACAAAGTTTAAGGTATTTTAAAATAAAGACATGTTCACAGTAATTATTTAAAAGGAAAAATAGCTCTAAAGCTGGAAACTCGAAACTTGAAACAGTTTGGTATGCATTATAACTCAAACTTGATGTAGGAGACCAAAAGGCTATTGCCACAAAATTTATCCCTGGCAACCAATGCCCAGAACCAAAGTCAGAGACGTTCACAGCCAATGGAGCAGAACAAAAGACAACATTTAGGGACTGGGCAGTCTGCTCACGACAGTGACAGAACCAATTTGCTACAGCCAGCCTCCTTCCTCTGCTACTGAATGCACTGGCTACGGTGTATTTTCAACTTGGACCTCATACTTTCAGAAATGTAAACAATACTCCACCAATACTTAAAAATAATGGAAGACTACTCAAAGTCAGTTTATAAGGTATCTATGTTCACTCAAAGTTTTGATACTTTACTGAACTCGAGCTCTAAACCAACATGTTTTGGTTACACAAGACATGCCCGAGTTGTCAAAAGCACTTGGTTGTAACCTCTGAAAAGTACTGTGAGCCCAAATAAAGATGCTACTTTTTCTTCCAAGGGGCAATGAACTTGCACTCAATTTAGAGGTGAAGAATATGTACCGAAGGAATATTTTTATATTTGATAAAGATATTTACAAGATACATAGCTAAATCCAATGCTTAAATATTGGTCTTACATAATAAAAGCTTAACAGGTTTTACTATAATGATACTACAGCTGAATGAAACCCTCAGTAAACATTTATACTATTATAAGTCATAAAAAATACATGCCCTATATTAACTTTGCACAAACTACTGAAATATTTACAGGATAATGAGTTCTCTTCAGTACAAACCACTAAAATGCAGCAGACTTTAGCTGAATGCTATACCATATAGAACATAAGTTGTGGAATACATTTTTACTGTCCTAAAAATCTCTAAGAATCTCTCTTTATCACTTGTAATCATTTTCCAGCACAAAGTTAATTAGGAAGTGCTAGCTTACATTTCACTTCTTTTTATTTAAAGAGCATAAATGTTATTTCCTAGGCAGGTCAACATAAAAGAAATTAAAAACTTAAAGTTATTAGCTATTATAGTTTAACCTGCCAACCAAAATTACTTTATAATGGCAAAAAAAACCCTGCTGATACCCATTTGATACTCACTGACAAACTAAGACATCCATATATCATGAATAAACCATGGGAATGCTAATGGCCCTAGGATCCACATGTCTCCAGGGTATCTGCAGAAATCCATTCCGAGTTGCCAGTGCTACACAAACGGTATGAAACCGAATGAAAAGCTTTCATGGAGTTGGTAGCTGAATCCTTACTGTTATCAGATACTTCTCTGCAACTAATCACCACAATCGGCATCTTCGCAAAGAATCTCAGAAAAGAAAGCGTATCTGAACTACATATGTGTGGGAATTAACTGCTGATCTCCTGTATTTCCTACAGGTTACCATCTCGAAGAAGGAAAACGTAAACAAATAAATACTGTATTTTCTGAAAGCATTAGGCTCCTCTTTATCTGAGCTGAAAGTGATATAGAGACTTAATCATAGAACCATAGAAAGTTTTGGGTTGGAAGGGACCCCTAGAGGTCATCTAGTCCAACCCCCCCACAGCAAGCAGGGACACCACTAACTCTAGATCAGGTTGCTCAGAGCCCCATCCAGCCTGGTCTGGAATGTTTCCAGGGATGGGGCCCCCACTACCTCTCTGGGCAACCCGTTCCAGTGTTTCACAACCCTCATTGTAAAGAATTTCTTCCTTATATCCAGCCTAAACCTACCCTGTTTTACTTTAAAACCATTACCCCTCGTCCTGTCGCTGCTGTCTCTACTGAAAAGATTGTCCCCATCTTTCCTATAGGGCTCCTCTCAAGTACTGAAATGCTGCAATCAGGTCTCCCTGCAGCCTTCTCTTCTCCAGGCTGAACAAGCCCAACTCTCTCAGCCTGTCCTCATAGGAGAGGTGCTCCAGCCCTCGGATCATTTTTGTAGCCCTCCTTTGGACCCGCTCCAACAGTTCCATGTCCTTCTTGTGCTGAGGGCTCCAGAGCTGAACGCAGTACTCCAGGCGGGGTCTCACCAGAGCAGAGTAGAGGGGCAGAATCACCTCTCTCAACCTGCTGGCCACGCTTCTCCTGATGCAGCCCAGGACTCGGTTGGCCCTCTGGGCTGCCAGCGCACATTGCCGGCTCATGTCCAGCCTTTCGTCTATCAGTACCCCCAAGTCCCTCTCAGCAGAGCTGCTCTCGATCCTTTCATCCCCCAGCCTGTATTGGTACCGGGGATTACCCCGACCCAGGTGTAGGACCTTGCACTTGGCCTTGTTGAACCTAAATCTCCCTAAAGAAAATATTCTCATTTCTCTTATTCATGATTTTATTAAAAATAAAGTGCAAAGGAATTGTTGGAAAACCAATTCTCTATGAGAAATCCTGCTCCATGCAGAGGACTAGTGAAAGATGGTTCAATAGTAGATAAAACCCTTTTGACAGAATATTAAAAAATGTCCTGAGACCTGGTGAGAGAAGTGCCTACAGCCTTCAACCCATCTGGAAGTAAAAGTCTGGACACTTCTCAAGAAAGAAACTATACAAAGGGCCCTACAGCAAGAGAAGGAAGTCCTCTTCATGCATTCTGAGTTTCACCTTCTACAATTAGACATACTACACTGAAAAAGTCATTACTGGTTCAACTTGCTGCTATGGAAACTGTACTGGGTAGCTGTTCCCCTTTGGCAGTGGAGACGCTCCGATTGCAACAGTTGAAGGAAAAGTTAAACCCTATTTGTTTTCACCTGACTTAATGAAAATTCTTACTTCAGCACTCAAAACAATCCGTCACTGCACTTCCACAAAAAAGAGTTGGAAGGGGCCTCTGTAACACGTCACCATTTCTTCACATTATATTTTTGTGTGAAAAGGACAGAATAAAGTAAGTTACTTCAATTAAGAAGTGAAATAGGGAAAACCGAAAGAGCCATACAGAAAAAGAGAATTGATATTATCGAAAACATGAAACTGAAATAGTGCCTAAGCTTAATAAAAGGCAATTTACACAGCATATTTCATTACTAAGTTTGAGGCATTGATTACAGTTTATTATTTTAAATCAATCTGTATATAAAAATGCCTGTTCAACAACACAAATTGGATATATAGTTAAAACATAAAAACATAAATCCTGGTTGGTCCTACATTTACTTTACCGTATCTAATCATTAATGACCTCATATTAAAGAAACATTTCCTGAACTACAACCATACTTGCCTACAAGCAGCCATTAAATAGGCAGCGTTGCTATTCTTCCAGCAACACTCTGGGTCCATTCTCCAGCAGAACTCGTTGCCTGCGTAGCTGTCTATCTTTCCTCAGCACACTGCAGAATAGTGCACATGACACACGACAGAATACTGTTCTTGCTACACACTAACTTAATAAAAAAAATAAGCAAGCAAAGAAAGCAGCTCTCTGCAATCTCTACAGAGTAAAACTGGCAGCTTTCAACAAGATTCATGTTCAGGGAGCTACAAAAAAACCAAAACACACTGTATATCCTGGCTGAGACATTTTCCTTCATAAGACTTGAAAGAACTCCATGTAAGTGAAAACTGGTTTTATTTGCAATGGTCACAGAAAGCTTCACTTTGAAAAGGAAGACTCTTAGTTGTGTGCATGTACAAGTAAAGCCTCTTCGCTTCTAGCATAGTGGGTAAATTGTTCAGACTCCAGTTCCCTATAGAGAAATACAACCTCTGTAATTGCTGTCAAGGTCAATGAGAACAGGGTAAGTGCTTAAGTGCTGGGCATATAATTTACATCAGCCTGCGGCAATTTTAGCATGAATTTTCAACTTTTTCAACCTGTTTGTTTAATGTTTATTCAAACACTACAGTTTTGAAAAAAAAAATTTTTTTAAAAACTTTTTAATTTTTTAAAAAAACTTTATTTGCTCAAAATAACTGTAATCATGCGTTTCTATTTTACAACAATTTCTGCTTTCAGATACACGTTCTGCCTTTCTTGCAAGCATATACAGCAAGACTTAGAAGAACTGTGGATTTGAGTAACTAAAATTAAGGTGAAATGGCATCACTTTCCCTCTTGAAATATCAACAACCTCAAGACGTTCCAGGTTGAAAAAGACAAAAAAGCAGAACCATAAATGGTAACTTTACTTTCTCAGAATTTGGGGATATATTTTTTGTGCAATTAGTTAACTGCTGTTAACATTTATTGAATTTAGCTGAAACATCTCAATTCCAATACCCAGTCTGCAAAGTTCAGTCTCTGGGCTACATCTGCTAACAAAATGCTGCTAAGAGAAAGCAGATTTATTTAGGTTAGACGGGAATGTGTTCCCAATGGATTCCAGTAACAAGGTTGCATGGGTAGTGAAATGACAGATATCGCAGTGATGAATTTTGACCCAAATACGGGTTTTATTTACCATTCCTATTTAACGCCTCCTTAAACCCACTTGGTGCAGTTCTAAGACAAAAGTGACCTGGTATGCTAAAAGAACAAAAGCAATACACAGTTCACTAACCAAACTAGAAAACACTATTCTTTATGATATTTAAAAAACAAGGAAAGTAAAAACGCAAAAAGACCAAATTCGCCTTCTTTCTTTCTTTCCCTTCACACCTGTAGTTAAGAAAACACATAACTTTGGGACTGTGCTAAGCTTATAAATGCAGGAAAACAAAAAGGAAGTTAATGAATGTGCCCTTTTACAGCTTTGACCTAAGAAAATCAATCAGCCCAATATTCTGAGGCCATTTCTTTTGCTGTAGGAAAGTGTACATATTCTCTGCACACAAAAGATGACACTTGGAAAAAAATGCCTCATCAAGCTCTCAAAGAAAACAATATTTACTCCTCTGAAGTCACTGAAATAACACAAGATTACATTTCTGGTAAGATCACATTTTATACCACTTCTGTAATTCTTAAATCCACAATTTGGAATCGGTCAGTACCACCGTCAGAAATACTGGAAAAGCAGTACAATGACCAAGGGGCATTAGCAGTTGACATAAAAATTCGTTATCAAAAGCAGTGCAATGCTAACAGACATGGCAGAGGAAGGCCAAGCAATCTCCATTGCTAAACCATGCTATTCAGTAGATGTCATGTCCTACTGCGTAGTTGCACGTGCTGTAAGGGAAGTCCAAAAGAAGAGCCAATTCAAGAGTGACTGTTTTCTCGTTAAGGGATTTTTCAGTTGGAAGGGACGTCTTGAGATCACCTAGTCCATCCCACCCTGCTCAAACAGGGTCACCTAGAGTGACCCAGGACCACATTAAAAATCAGGTTTTGACTCTCTCCACAACCTGTCTGGGCAGTCTGTTTTAGTGTTTGACCACCCTCACAAGAACAAAAATTATTTTCTTGTGTTTAGATAGAAAATAATGCATTTTATTTTGTGCTCACTGCCTCCTATACTGTCATTGGACACCACGAAGAAGAGTCTAGCTGCCTCATCTTCATCCCCTCCTGTCAGGTATTTATACACTTTGACAAGATCAGAGCCCCCTTCGCCCCCCAAACCTTCTTCAGGTTGAACAGTCCCGGCTCTCTTTAACCTCTCTTCACAGGAAAGATACTCCAGTGCCTCAGCCATCTTCATGGCCCCCCACTGGACTCATGCCACTATGTCCAAGCCTCACTTGTACTTGGGAGCCCGGGATGGGATCCAACACACTAGATGTGGTCTCACCAGGGCTGAGGAGAGAGGGAAGATCCCTCCCTCAACCTGCTGGCCACACTGTTCCTAACGCAGCCTAAGTTGCTGTTGGCCTCATTTACTGTGAGGGTGTGTTCCCAGCTCATGGTCAGTTTAGAGTCCACCAGGATCCCAAGGTCCTTCTCTGTGGATATGCTTCCCGGCCAGTTGGTCCCCAGCATATGCTGGTGCACAGGATCATTCCTCCCCAGGTACAGGACTTTTTTTGTTTCCTCTTGCTGAAAGCCTTGAGATTCCTCTCTGCCCATTTCTCCAGCACGTCCAGGTCCCTCTGAATGGTGGCACAACCAGTGTATCAGCCGCTCCTCACTGTTTTTTATCATTTGCAAACTTGACAAGGGTGCACTCTGTCCCACCATCTAGGTCATTAATGAAGATGTTAAATGGTACTGGCCCCAGCATTGATCCCTGAGGTGTACCACTAGTGACCTGCCTGCAGCTGGACTTCATAGCACTCATCACAACTCTCTGTGCCTGGCCATTCAGCCAGTTTTCAATCCACCTCACTGTCCACCTATCTTACCCATACTTCCTACACTTGTCTATTAGGATATTACAAGAAATTGCATCAAAAGCCTTACAGAAGTAAGACAAACATCATCCATTTCTCTTTTCTATTCCATCAAACTAGTCACCTCATTTTAGAAGGCTATCAGGTTGGTTAAGCATGATTTCCCCTTCATAAAACCGTGATGAATATTTCCAATAACCTTGTCCTTCAGATCTGTGGAAATCATTTCCAGGATTAGTTGTTCCAACACCTTCTCACCTCCTGAGAGAAAGCTGACCAGTCCCTAGTTCTCTTTCTTGAAGACAGGGGTTACATTTACTTTATTACAGTCTTCAGAAACCTACCCCGATTACCACAACCTTTCAAAGATAATCCAGTGTTGTCTTGCAATGACATCAGGCAGATCCCACATCACTCATGGATGCAATCCGTTAGGCCCCATGGATTTACAGATGTCCAGTTTGTCTTGCAATGACATCAGGCAGATCCCACATCACTCATGGGTGCAATCCGTTCGGCCCCATGGATTTACAGATGTCCAGTTTGTTCAAGTGTTCCCTAATCTGATCCTCCTTCACCAAGAGTGAGTCTTTGTTGCTTCATACTTTTACTTGGGCCTCCAGGGCCTGGGATTCCTGAAAATTTGTCTCTGTATTAAGGGGTATTTTAACATATTGACCAAAATCAAAGCATTGCCAGATCAAACCCTATTCCCAAATCTCCCCCACAAAAGACTGCACATGAACAGTAGTATTTTTTTTCCAGTACTTCTCCATACGCAGTTATTTTGGTAGCTATTGCAGTTCATGACAGTAAGATGATACATAGTGAAGAAATATCTCTGAAATCAAAGGAAAGCTTACAGACGAGCAATACCATTGACTGAACTATTAAAAAATAAAACCAAAATGCAAACAATTCCGTCTTAAAACATAAGGCAGAGAAACACTAGGTTACAGGAAAACTTCTACTGATTTTAGATGAGCCTTGGAGTAG
Organism: Opisthocomus hoazin; assembly: GCF_030867145.1. Classification (NCBI taxonomy): domain Eukaryota; kingdom Metazoa; phylum Chordata; class Aves; order Opisthocomiformes; family Opisthocomidae; genus Opisthocomus; species Opisthocomus hoazin. The sequence continues at coordinate 154,754,747 of NC_134414.1, forward strand.
CTAACTACACCAGTTACTTTTAGCAGTGATGAAAAGAAATACTACCCTCACATATGAGAGTTTTTTGACTCTTGTATCGGGTTCTTTCCTAACGCGGAATGAACGCCACAAACAGATGCAGAGTAATTTAAAGCCTAAAAATAGAAACATCTCAAAAAATACAACTGTGGTGAGTCTCATGTGAAGCCCACCAGAAGAAGCACTCTGTCAAATCGGCACAGTAAAATCTGTGCCTTTCAGGTCAATCCAGTTCAATCAAGTTCATTAACATAAACACAAGTCAAGCCTTTACACAGGTTTATTTTCATGCTGACCTCCTCCCCTCCAAATCTGCTGAAGCTGCATTACATTTCATTGACAAAGTGGTTGCAAAAGGAGCTCTGAAATGGACACTCATTTCTCAACCATGTGACTGCAACATGATAGATGACCTGGGTTTAGGATTGCACACGGCAACTTTTGCTATTCACACAGGACAGGAAGAGGAAATAAATACATTAGTAAATTTGGATAGATGGGAATAATACACAGCAACAGAGTAAAGGACTGAGATTCTATCAATACTGTAAATCAATGCTTTTCACAGTGCCATCTGGCAAACATCATGTAATGTAACATTAAGGGGAAGTATAAACATGATACACAGACATATGCACTTCCAGATTCTGTGGTTACTAAAATAATTTCTAATGAAGGCTTGGAAAATGCCTTCAGGGATACTGCCAGGTAAGATTCTGAGAGAGACTCTGCAAGATCGTAACAACATGACTAATAATCATTGAGAAACAAGAAATTCTGCTGTGCCAGACTTTGATTATGGACGCGCTTTGAAAGCAGGAATCTTTGCTGTATATGCAAGAAGGCTGCAGCAAATTACATACATGCATCATAAGTACCAGAAGTGTTCTTTCACACATGGAAAAATATTGTCTGTTGAGGACAAAAGAAAGTATGGATCCAAAATCTGGGTGCCAGACATGCTGTAAAACTGCATAAAAACATGGAGAGGAGAAGGGGGGGGGGGGGGGACGACGACACCAAAACCAAGCCCACACAGTGACCCGCTGCAAGAAGCCAACAAATACCCCAATGAGAAGCAAAGTTCTTCCCCAGCAACAGCTGGAAATACAGAGTCAATTCCAGGACCTATTGTAGACAGGAGCAAAGGAGACCCCAAAAAAATAGAACAGGCCTATTATGGAAGTGATAAAAATCAGCACATGGAATGGGATTGTTTCTCAGTATGCAGAGAACCAAATTAATATGTGCAATTTTTTTTTTTTGTAAGTATTAAAGGTGTTCCAATCCTCTCTTCCCCTTCCTCTCTCAGATCCCAATAATCAACACAATTCTTTCTACGGGGAGCCCTCAGAACATCAGGCAGTCTAGCACAACTAAGTAACTGTCCCGCAAGCACATCTGTAGCTATAAGATGTTTACCAACGGAAAGTGTCGCTATCGTTGTGATGCTGCAGCTAAGGAAATGAAGTTTCTTCAGTGTTCTTTGCTGCGTCTCTATATTGAAACTTTGTGAAAAGTCTTCTGTGATCTTAATCTAAAAATTCAGAATTATGTCATTAATCAATATAGTATCTACAGAAAAAAAAAATCTTTCTTCCATCATAAAATAATCACTTATCCCACGTTTGCTTTCATTTTGTATTAATTGCAAAGAAAAAGAATCAGATACCAGCATTTGCATCTTTCCTTGACTTTTCATTTAACGGTTTTTATGAGTCTTAAAGACAGCTAAGAAATAGCCACCGAGGTATACATGGATCGTCTAAACAAACCCAGATTACAAAATTAATTACAGCAGGAATTCCTCATGACAGTTCACACAAAGCAGAAAAGTCAATGGCAGCAAAACAGAGAAAGACCAAGGCAGAAAGGAGCTCAGCTAACCTCCAACCAGATATAAAGATGCTCTTTTGCTATGTATGGTCTATGTGCATTTAGGAAGAATTGTTAAGTCCCTGCAGCATGTCTGGACATGTAATCACTTTGGGATCTAAATCATATTCCTGGCTTTCCTATGCAGTAGTAAAATACAGGATCAATATGCTTTTCAACTACTATTTACATAATATGACTCATTAAGTGCTGTTTCAATGCCATTCTTCCATACGCGTAACGGGGAAAAACAGCAACTCCATTCCAGAACGGGAGAGTAACAGCTATTCAAAGGGGGCAGGCCGCATAGAGACACCAAACCAATGCTGCTGCACCTGCCCACTTTAGACCTGAATTTGACCCAAAATACCAAACTGGAAGAGAACAAATAAGCTCTTTGAACACACTTTTATTAAAAATAGCGAATGTATTAACCTCTAACCAGTGACAAAACCTGCAATACTGAACTCCCCATTATCATCATTTTGTTTTGACACTGTTGCATTAAGGTAAAAATCTACTTACTGCAAAAACTTAGATAAGGTTCCCCCAAGCTTTTCTCACAGAGTGAGTTAACTAATTGAGGATGCTAAGCTCACAACCACCTAACAAAATGAACTGCAGTACTGTTCTATTCGACAGGTAGAACAATGCATGCCCTGTATACATGCAGCTACAATAGGAAGAATTCAGTACCATCATTTAACTCCTGCTTAAGGGGGCCCCCAGGCTCACAGTGACTGACAGCTCGAGCTCCCCAGAGCTCAGACACTCACCCCATCTAACACAACCAAGAGATATTTTGTGCTTCTTACAGCTTCAGTGACTAGGACAGGCAATTTAAAAGTTCATCTGCAGGCTATACAGGAGTCTCACGTTATAGAAGACCCTGAGCTGGGATGACATCAACTACCAGCACTGAAACCCCCTGCTCTGCAGTATGAAGAACAGACCTACTCGTTACGAAAAGGGGATATAACTGCACAGTCCAAAGCAAATTTCATATAACTTCATAACATATTAACCTCAAAGTATTTCTGTATTTTTCAGATGCATTTCAGGTAGTGAAAGTAATCACTGTTACACATGTAGCTTGAAAACAACTAGCTCAAACATGCTTTAAAAAAATGCACAGTTGTTCAATTAAAAAAAAAAAAGATGGCCAATGAGATGCACACAGTGTACAAGTACGTAGAGAACCCTGCTTTGCGTGTCCGTGTATATACTGCAGAGAGTGTAATCATCAGTACAATCCGACATCAGCAAACAAAGATTTTAACGTACCTTAATAAGAATACTTTCCACCATAGAAGTCTGGCTCACATTTTTGTGATACTGCTCTAATTTCAAAAGGCATAATGGGACACTTCACTGCCTGAAGACGGACGGCAATTTAGAACCTTCTCTCCTCTTCAGCCAGTTTTCATAGAGACTCATGTTCTCAGTGCACTAGAAGTTCAACAGGATCTGAGCGCCATTACAGTTTTTTTAATTTTCCTGCCTATCTGCCTCCATTTACTACCCTTCTTGCTTCAGTCCACACAGATTCAGATATAAGGGTGGAGATAAATCCTATGCTTTATGGTTACCTTTATGATTTTTTTACTGCAGCAGTGATAACCTGCATTTATTTTGCCTGTTATTTCTGTAATTTTCAAATAAAATCTGCCTACAAGCACAAAGCTGGCTTTTACCCACAACTCTCTTAAATGAGGATTCTGTTAACGGAAGTGAGTCTCTTTGTACTCCTGGAACAAGAAAAGAACTTTGCCTTCGAGTAATGCGAAGTGGAAGGCGGCAAATTGAGTAGATCTCTGGCAAAGAGTTTTTGTAGTCTTTACCAGTACAGTGGGGGGAAAAAAAACAACAACAAAAAAAACCCCATCAGTTTCATTGACACGGTAGATTATTGAGAAGTACAGAGAATAATTATAGACTGAGGCTGAGGGAAAACATACTAGATGTAGTTGCTGGGAATCCGCTCTAAGGAGGAAAGTCAGAAAGCACCAGGAAGCAGTTAAATAGCAAGGCAAAAAATAAACAAAGGCACAGAGAGAATGATCATACAAAGCAAGGAGACAGAGGCATCTCATAGCACACATGGAAAAGAAACAGCAAATGATGCAGGAAAGGTGTTCAAGAAATTATATCAGGTAAGCAGAGGTCCCATGCCAGATTTTGATTTATGTTATATATTTTTCTTGATGCTGCTTGCTGCCCGATATGCAAGATTTAGAGATTATTTGTAGGAAAACTGAGACAATTCTCACCTGAATTTTTTATTTCAGAGTAGCACTAAACAATCCACTGCTGCTGCTTCTGTCAGTCAGTGACATGCCTTATCATTTAAATAAATGCATTCTGAATGGATGGATTTTCAACTTCATTAAAAAAAATGTCTTAGGGGATGGGGGAAGACAGCACTTACATCGACATGATTGCAACTGAACAAAATGTGAAGCAAATAAACCATTTGGCTGCAACTACAAAAAGCAATTTAGCCACTGGAATTCCATGCTGATTTTCTGCTTTCTTGGACAAGAGGTGTAGGAAAACCTGCTACTGACATACAAAACACAAAAGAGAATCTGTCAAAATACTGCTCTCTGATCTTAAACTGGCAGGGTTGCAGAGAGCAACTCCGCTTTTAACTAAAGAATGAAACAAATCACTGGTTTCATCAATTCTTAATGGACTTCAATTTCAAAATTAGCAGCAAATGTTAATACTGCTAATTTAGCAATGCCTGTGTATAAAATGGAATGAAGAAAATAAAATTGACAATCTAACAGTAGCGCAACTTCTTTGGGCCAGTATTAGCATTTTTGAGGGGTCATATGAATACCCTTCCTCTCCAAGGCTCAGCTGAAAATCAGACACCTGTCATATGCAACTACATTACCAAGCACAGGACAGGACCAAGGGATGTAGGAGATAGTCAGGTAACATTAGTCATTTCGCTTGAGTGCAACACATAGAAGTGTTTGCGTTGGGGATATTAGACATACATGACCAATATTAGCATAAATAATAAGACTGTTATTGTTATTTTGGCTAATTTTGCAAAAATAAAAATGAACATTTTAAAAATTAAAATGTTTTAAAAATGAAAATGATTCCAGCATTGTTGCTGCATAAAATAAACCCAATATTTTGTAGATTGTATCAACTTCTAAACTTGAGTATAGTCCGCAGTCTGAATAAAACACACACAAGCTGCAAATAAGTTAGCCCCCAAACTTCCTATCACGTGGACTGAGTTCTTCCTGTTTTGCATGAATATTGCAGACCAGGAATTAGTACCTACTACTTCTTAGAGAAATAAAATAAAATATACAACCCCAAGAAGCCTTTTCATAACAACGACTGTGTAATTTTTTCCCTAAGAAACAGAGTAAGCAGTGAAACATGGACTGAAAGGTTCCAAGGTGTTGGTAGTACGTAGGTAGAGATGGAAGAACTCCATTCCTCGCAGCTCCCTTGTCTCAGAAACATCAGTTGGACACTTGCTAGAAGGAAAGGCATCCCATAACCAGAGTGATGATTATTGAGAGACTGCAGTTGGGTGTGTACAGAAATAGAAGGCAAAATCCCCAAAGGATATGTCAGCAATTTTGGTCTATCAATCCAAAATTATTAAAGATCTTGTTGGCTAAGAAGGAAAGGCGACGGCTATTTTGTTTCATCTTGGGTTTCTGGGTTTTGTTCACTATCGGTCTTGGTTATGCTTACATACTGCTTGTGATGACTGGTCACCTCAGACACACCATATTCCCTATTCTCTGATTTTATGCCAAATTTCAATTAAAAAGTAAAGCAATTTAACACGAGTAAAGACTTCATAGTGATCCCAAACTCTTCAGACAAAAACCTCTGCGAAAAATGCAGACCAACACAAATACTAGCAAAATTATTCCTTCAGTTCATACCTGTTTTCATAATCAAAATTCTAATTTTATAGATATATTCAGAAAACTAATACAAATGGTCATCAACATCAAAGCAAATTCTTAGCTTTCACTCTAGCAAATGTTGGCTGATTCTTCATGTCATATTCACAAAGTTGTAATTAGAAATATCTGTGACAAAGGCCGCACAGAATCCCCTGCTGACTAAGTTTTCTCTATAGAAGAATATAAAAAAAGAATATATTATGTATAATCTGTGCATATGGTGATACATGTCTGTTTATAACAAGCAATATAAAAAGGATTAAGTAGGATTTGTGATAAGGATTTGTGCCTGATTTGTTCCAGTTTAGCACTTTTTAGACATTATGACATCATAGTTAATTCCAAACCTCTTGATGTAGTTAACCTGATTTATAAGAATATCATATTCCCACTTGGGTACAAGAGAAACAGAATACTAAGTATCACAGCTGACACCTTTCCCAAAGGCACCATCAAATATTTCATCGAAGAACTTAAGCTGTAATAACCCAAAATCCCAGCCATTAAAAAAATCTTCACACATAAACATATCCACTTACTGTTTCAACAAAACACTTCTAATATTAGAGCTACAGCTCTCCCATACAAGTCGATTCCTTGTTTCACTTTGTGACCATCTATATAGTAAGAGATATTAGACTTGAACATAAGGAAGATCACCAATTATTAACAGATTGCATTAATTACCTTCTTTTGCAGAATTATTTATGTCATTAGTAAGAAACACTCAAGACTTCAGGATGGAATCAAACTTTCACTGGATCAACAGCAGTCAGCGTGTACACACTGCTCCTGGAGTAGCAACCTAAACTTCAATTCCTTCAAGGCAATTGGTGCAATTTACTGTAACTATCACAAACTGTTGCTTCTTCTATCAGTTCACTTTATCCTGTATTTTCAAGTATTCCTCCACAGAAGCTTCTACCATTTACGGTAGCCTCTAAGTAAACAAATCAAATTTTCTTCCCTCAATTTCCGCCTCAGAACTACTATCATGGTGAATCTGCTGTCTCATCACAATAAAAGTTCCAGTGAACACTGCACTATTGTTTCAGTAGGTATGCAGCAGAAGGAAAACTGTATCAGACAAGTTTTAAAGAAAAGCTGAAATGCAAGACATTACAGAAAAGAAAAAAATCATTTTAGTTGGTTCAGAATCAACACGTCCAGCACAGAAAGAGTATGAAACACGTCTCTACTCATACCTCAAACACAGGAAAAAATACGCTTACTAAATTCACCAGATAAGCTCTCCACGTACCAACACTGTTTTAATGCTATTACAGTCCCTTTTACCCCCAAGAGATGAAAACAAAAATAGCTGAGTATTCAGATGTCTGCAACAGTCAGGACTGGAATTCCAGCCACTCACTGTGTTAGATCTAAGCAAAGCCCAATGATCTTCTCCAATATTTGTTTCTCGGATTGCATCAAACATTTACTTCGTGAAAGATTTAGATGATTTTAACTACAGATTTTATCTTTTCAGATCTGAGTCAGGATCAGCAGTACAAATGAGCAGGGTGTCTGGCTGCTGCTGGACTGGTTTGGTTAATACACCTCTAATTGAAAGCAGGGAGTTTGTACTCGTGACACCAATAATGAAATCTGATCTTTTTGTTGAAAGGTGTAGGACATAGTTGGAGCCGTAAATCATTCGTCTTTCTGAATGCTGAACTCAAAAGCATGCTTTGCTTTCCTTCTGCTCGCCATCAAACATCCATCCTCAGTAGGGCCAAAGCACACAGTTCTTCCAACAGATAATTCTAAAATATCTTTTTCCACAGGATCTGCTGCAGTGATTTAGGGCTGTCCCTGGATCCTGTATCATTCTCTCCTTTCCCTTTAGCTCGATTTTTTTTTTTCTTCTCTCCAGACTCAACACCCCACTACAGCACTACAATTGCACAACCTCTCACTCTGCAACACAGGATTTCATCACTTCATGGGACGTGAGCAGGACAAGGCAAAACCTCTTTGGGGGAGGACTCTGCTGCTCTAGGAAGATGGTTGGTTAGGCCCATATAGGATGCACCTTTTGAAGTGCCAGGCTTTCCTTGTTCTTCAAGGGACAACCTACATTCCTTAGAAGGAAGGCTCATTTAAATTCAACTGCATCATCCCCGAAGAAACTACAATGCCCTGCATTCCTAGAATCATTTTAGCACTTTGGGTTAAAATGCGGAATTTGGGGCAGAGATGAGAGAAATGAATAGCAGGGCTTAGAACAGAATCAATTCTGTAACTACAAACAGGGTCTGGGCAAACACTGTCAGCGAGCTGTCATTAAACCCACTTTTTTTTGTTGCTATTGATTGCTAGTTCTTCTAATGTAAAGAATTATGAAATCAGACAGATGATCCGTGGCAGCATATAGAGAGGAAAATAATTTTAACGCTAAGAGTACCCTGTATTTTCAAGAAATCAGAAATTGCCTTTTTTATTTTTTCACTTAATATTACTCAAGAATACCCTTACAAAATCTGTAACTATCAGGTGGTATTAATTTAAGAAAATTCAGTAAAATTTGTCTCCTTAACACACCGGTTATAGAATCTGGCCTTAAGCATGTGACCTGGAATGGAACTTGGCACAAACATATTTTAGCTAGGAGCATTTTATCTTTGAAAGCGACGTGTAGGCCACAGATCTACAAAACCAAAAAAAAAAAAGCTGTATTAGCACCTGAGCAGAAGGTGCTCTATTTCTACCTGTGTTTGCAGGTGGACTTTTTTGACCGATGTAGAGTAAGACTGTCGCATGAACAAAGCCCTTTATAGACACCAAAGAATCTCCAGGAGAGACAGTACATCTATGAGAAAGATTTCTTTGGTGTCTTATAAGGGCTCAGCTCACCCACGATGAGGATAACAGTGCAAGTTGTTTCCTTTATCCTGACACTTCCTTTTCCCAAACTTCTATTAAAAGCTTGCCTAACTGAAGCCTACGTACAGTCCCCTAACAATTTCAGTTTATCAGTGATGGGCCATGCTTCTCTTCCCCGCAATATTCCCCAAATCCTTCCGATAACCCCTATGCTTCTCACCACCACCAATTATTTCTGTCCTGGCCACCCACTGGGCAAGCACCGGCCCACGCTGCAGCTTGTGCTCATCGGTTGGCAAGGCTGCACGTGCAGAGGGGCTGACAGTTGGACCTGTTCTGAATGGGAGACCAAGCAGAGTGTTTGGCATTTCCGACGCTTCAGGGCTGCACGACGCCTTAGCACGCCGAGAAGGCGTTGCGTAAAAATGCAGTATCAAAACGGCCACCTCTCTGTTAAAATTAGCAGTTCAGAGGCTATTAACAAAGACCTGAAAGACAGACAGCACACAACGGGGGCATTCTCATCTAATCAGGAAAACAGGTTAGAATAGAAGTTTGGGGTCCTATCTGTTTCCAAGGTAGTTTTGCAATTTCAGAGAAAAACAAGTCAGAAGTCTAAGAAAACACCACCACAATCTGTAATCTGAAAGCTTGAGTTTTAAAATAAGAGCGAGAACTGCCACAGTACCTGTGGTGCGTGGAAGATGGACATCTTAAAACTCTGATTTTATGCATTTCTGAAAGCAGTCAAGAATCATCGGCCAAAATGACTAAAAAGACAAGTCTCAGACAACAGAACGGCTAAAACAAACATTACAGGTAAAAATGTTGTTATAGCAACCCTAATGTGGAAAATCATGTATTTCACGCAAAATCCTAATTATTAACCTGCACGAACAAAACTTAGAACTACTCATTTTCTAAAAAAAAAAAAAAAGAAATAAAAAAAACTCCAAGTTACCAGTGCCATTTTCTTTGTTTCCTGTTGTGCTCCTTGGTTGACTCTCAGTCCCAGATAGGGTCTGATCCAGTAAATGTTTCCAGATGTAAAGCTCATATTTAATACTCCACCTAGAAGTAAATCTTATTCCCACTAGTTACTGTTTGTATAACCCTTCTGAGTTCAGCCTTAAAAAAATAAGAAAAAGTAAAAAACAAAGTCCATATCCATTAGAAAGTTATTAACTTCCTTCTTCCCTGTCAGAGATAAAGGAACACAGGCCTAGGCCATCAATCAAGGTATGCAGATCATCCATTTTGCTAAGATAAAATTCCCACTGACTTCCATGGAACTTGATATCTCGCCCGTGTTGCTGACAATCTGACTCAGGACCAAGCGAGAAGGGGAACGTGGGCTAGGGAGTGACAATCTCCTGAATCTCTCCGCTGCTCCACAAAAATAGCTCGTGCTTACATGTTCAGTCTATGCCACTGGGCATTACCTACCATCCTACTGTAAATATAATAAATAGCCCACTAGGCATATTAAAGTGACAGAATGAAGCTTTTACCCAGTTGTCCACGCAACAGAAAAAGGAGAGCACTTAGGTTGTCTACAGCAATCTTTCACTGGCCAACAAGTAGAGCTAGCCTCCAGCTACATGCAACACAGTAGATGGCTTTCCACTCCATCTAGCAAACTTATAGGCATCAATTCAGTTATTTCTCGCTTTTCCTATCGCCTCTAAACCTTCCTTGAAACTCAGGCCAGAAACCCAGTGAGACAGCAGACATGGCAGCGCTAAAAGTTACTTTCAGAAAACTACTGTAGTCAGGTCTACAACGCTGACAGGTCTTCTGTGTCCCTTTGCAGACCGAGATAAGAAATCAAATGAAGCCTTTAAACGTTGTCAATAAGCATGATGGCATCTCCAGGGCTTGACTCTCTGCAAAAGCAATAACTTCTACTATTACCCAGAAATCCAAAGTGCTTCTCAGATAATTTACCTTTCCTAGGTAAGCACAAGTAAACATACACATGAAAAACTGCCTATAAAAAGATGTTCAGGGATCTGAGCAGATTATGCTTTATGTTCTTTTCTCTGTTTCCTTTCAACAGAATAACTGACCATTTTTGAGCTACATCATCTTGCCTCTTTTGAAGAAAAGAAAACAAGTCTTTTCTCCTAAAAATAATTTTAAAGTCGCTTTATTAATGTAAACTTAAGAAATAAGGGTAAAAAAAAAAAAAGTAAAAGTAATGGCACATTCCAGGCAGTTTATTAAAATAGAAGAGCACCTTTTGGGTGCTGGCAGCATTCATCCTTCAGCCTTATGCCTTTACAGTGGCCCCGTCATGTGTTAATGATTACATATATTCATTCACTACCAAAAATAGTTTCCTCTAGAATTATGCACAAAGAACATTTGTCCACAGTGAATTTCAAGCTTGGCTAGCCTCCCTGGGTTACAGTTACTCCTAATTTCACAGTGGCAAAAATCCAGAAGCCTACTTTGTGTTAGCAGTTTATCTTTTATGTCAGAACATTTTATTCATTCATTCAAAAGTTAGGAAAGTAGCAGCACCTAAAACTGAAACCTTTACTTTACCCGTGGAACCACTTACCACAATATACAGATTACTATACCAAAATCCTAGTTAGTTTATCTGGAAAGAGCATCTCTCTCTCCCTCTCCTCCCCTGCTTCTCCTCTCTTTTTGGTCTCCTCAGGAAGCCTCAGTAGGATCTTCTTGATCACTTTCACATGCCTTAAGAAATGAGTATATGCTATCCATACTGAAACATTTGCAAGCTTAGTAAGTAATGGTTACAAAACTGGTAGCAAAGAGAAATATACAACAAAAATCCTGTGCATATTTAATATGTCCACTGTCTTACAAAATAAGAGTGGCGGGGGGGGGGAAGGTTGCTGCATATTTTTCCAAGTACAGACATATATTACTTAAGGTGTAAAACATTTTACACATATTTAAAAAGTTAGTTCCACAGAAGCCTCTTAAAGATTTATCCTGTGTTGCTTTGAAGCCCTCTATTCCCCACTCCCCCCTCCTTTTTTTGGATGCAGAGAGAAATTGCTCCATTCCTGCCTGGAATCCAAAGGAGAACAGGAAGTAACGTCTGAGCTCCATAGAGATTCATTTTTATTTGCTTACAGGACGTGGCGGATTCAAAAACTGGCTTCATTTTTCAGTATCCTTAAAGGACCTAACTTTTTTTTTTCCTTTTTGGCAGGGAGCATGGTTGGAACTTCAAGTTCAGCCAAAATAGACAATAAAACAGTAAGAAGGCATAAAGCCAAAAATGCAAAGGCCTCAGCATCCAGAGCATAATTCCACCCTTTTTTCTCCCCCCTCCTCAACGACTTACACAGGAAAACATAAAAAATAGAAAATTCTTTTTGTCCTAGAATGAACTCATATTTTAAAACAGCCTACGAACATCTCAAACCCACCGGAGGCGAGCTAAAAAATTATATTGCTCATTTAAGATGACAGATTTTTTTTTTTAATCCGTATGTTTTATTGTTATGTTCTTTTGAATATCATACTTTGTTCTGCTTCTTGGGAGAAAACATTGTACAAAGTTACAACATGTGGAATCTCTCACACAACACAATATGAAATTTGGTTCAAGAGTAGCCTTTTTTCCTCCTCCCTCAAGATACACAGTTTTAAACACTATTCTCACTGGCACTAAGCCTCTGCTAGCCTCTAAGCCAAAAAAAGTCCCAATTAAAAATCTCATTTTGTTGCAGCAAAACTGATTTTAATTTTTTTTTTTCAGGAGGGTCTAACCTGCAAATAATGCTATGAAAATGCTGTGCAATGACCAACAAAAAAGTAAAGCTTCTCTGCGAGGATATGTGCAAACGCTTCCTCAACTCTTGCAACAGGAAGCCAGGCAGGATGGGTCTGGGGGAAGGTCTGGAAGCTGTATAGCAGAAGTGGAGGGAAAGACAAAAATAGATTTTAAAGAGGATATTGTCTTCCTTACTGCATTAATCCTTGTTCGGAATTAGAAGCTAACTAGTCAGTATTTCCTTTCCATCATATAAAAATGAACCTATACAATTTGCAGAAAATATCCAGAAGCCACACAATGCATTCTATTTATTACCAAGAGTCAAAGAACTACCTCTGCAGCAGCATGCATCCAAATCAGAAACGAAAAATGGCAAAAGAGAGGCTTTCTCCTTCACATAAGTGTAAAGTGCACCTGAAAAATATTAACTAACTTCTCTTTCTGAAGAACGAAAATAAAGAATAACTATGACACTTGCATTAAAAACAATTAAAATGCTAAATGAAGAAAACAGGTAGACTTTGTGGGCAGGTGCAAAGTATTTTTGCAAAGCATTTGTGAGGCCAAACACTAGCAGTCTGTGTAACTGTAAGGAAAAACACAGAAAAGACCATCAAATCACTGAGGATTTAAACACACGGTTTTCAGAGGAACTGCGGTATGAACACACTTTGAAACAGGCAGGGAAAACGGCACGCTAATTTGAGCTAGTGAAAATACAGATCATACAGCAGGATTAGTAGGAGCCCAGCAGAAACAATAACAGGGGGTAAAAAAGGAAAAAAAAAAAAAATTCTGAGAAACGTTTCATGACATTGACATTTCAGGTTGCTGGGTTCAGAAAAGAAAGTGTAGCAGGTACAGTAAATTTAAATACCAAACAGATGGCATCTGCCCAGCCTTGTGCTGATCATGTGAATAAAACAAGGCAAAACAAAACACAAACAAAAAGCCAAACAATCAGAACAAAAACCCCCCAAAACTTCACATAACATTTTTTAACAGTTCTCTGCAATTTCAGAAAGATGAATGACAGATCGTCTATTTCGATGCTCAATACACCTGTATTCCCAGGAGATATGTATCTTGCTGATGTTATGTCAAAAACTTCATGAAGTTACAAGTGCAAAGGTCATCTGGCATTTTGGACTAATGTGGACTTCATAAAGGAAAAGAAAAAACCACCACAATGGCAGCTGATGATATAGCTGGTAAAAAGATATCCACTAGAATGCCCAGGTTTCCAGAGGAAAACGCAGGCTTTGGATGATGGATGGGCTGGACACAAAGCTCTGCTTCATCTGATTCATCATGGTGTTTTGTGAAAATCCAATTTCAAGTCCCTCACGTATCCATTCCACAAAGGAAGTCCTGCCTCCTGGCTGGACTGTAACTTCCCTGCATGAACTGCAGCGAGTTCCAGAGTGATGTTACGAAAATGCACCAAGCAGCACGACTGGTGACCCTGCTGTGGCCACCGGAGCGGTGAGAGATGTTGTTAAATGTCCATCAACACAATCTTCTGCAACCAAATGCATGCATGTTCTGCCTGCTCTCCAGGCAGGCTGGGTGCAAGGAATGCCTGAACGCAGCTCAGGCTCGGTGCTGTACTGACAAAGTTGTACTGTTTTGAGGCAAATGTCAAAAGTTTTGCATTCAGTTGTCTCCAACCATGAGGGTAACCCCATTTACAAAAGACTGCACGTAGGAACATTTAAAATTTTCAAGCGCTTTTTTTGTTAAATCATCAGCTTACATCCCCAACATTACTCAAAATTAAACTCCAGTTTACCCAACAGCTAAATACATCAGTCCTCTGCTCTAACCTGGAAATCACACACAAGAAACAGCAATAGTCAGTACAACAAAAACAGCTTCAAACTTCAGGATACTACAAGCCCAGTACAGTAAGACTGTGGTACAGACACTGTTTTAGAGTCGGAGATTATTGCTGCAATACACTCTGGTAAGAAATGTCTATACACTTCGGATCTGTAAATGCAAAGGATGATCACAACTATAGAACCTGGAAACAGGCGCTCCAAGTGCGGTCTCTATTTGTAGTTTGTGTTTAGGGTTTGTGAGGGGGAGTTCATTTTTGGTTCTGTTTTCAGGGGTTTTTTTTCTTTGTTTCGCTGACTTCTGATGTACATAGAAACTAAAACTGAGAAGAGACAATACAAGAATACATACACCACTTCTGCAGTATTATAAGGTGAAAGGGCTCAACTAAGTTCTAGGAACACCAAAGCAGAAAGAGAGCTGATTCCAGAGCTGATAAATTTTCAGTCTAACAGGACATATTCAGCATTAGCAGAAACCCTCTGTGTGCTTATTTACTAGTATAACACTCTCTTTTAAAGACCTAAGAGAAAAAAAGCGCCCATCCCTGCATAGTCCTTATCAACCTCATAAACACACTGTTCGAACGACAGCAGAATGGCTAAGTGGCCTAGTGGGCCTACAACCAAGAAAGCAAGCTAAGACCGGAGGAATGGGAACCACGCCAATTGTCTAGACAGCAGGCAAAAAAAACCATGCTGGCTAAATTTAATCAGCTGCCTCCTTTATTTTGTAAAGTGAATGGGTAGATTATAGCCAGCGTGACACATAATTTGTGATTGAAATTGCTTGTTTAATTGTAATTTAAAAAGAGATGAACTTCATCCCAGTTCCACATCCATCATTCCCATACTTGCACATCAAACCAAGAGCCATCTTCAACATAAACAGCAGCTGTTCAACGCCTCCAACTTCAGCAGTAACTCTCCAATCTTCCTATCCTTACAGATTCTTTTGCTGATCCCCTCACTCACCAATAAACGAGAGAAAAAGCGCCCTTCTTCACGCTACCATAAGTTCTCCGCTTTCCACAGAAGAGCTTTTAAGATTCAGACTAGCAGCTTCTTCTTGGGAAGGGGGCAAAGTTGGCAAAGGACAAATAACATGATTTATAGCATCTACTGACTACAATCAGTTGCACAGACTGCAGCACAGAACAGCTGGCAGGATAGCGAAGAATAGTTCTTACTAGAGATCTGTCATTTAAACTCAGTAACTATAGCCAAATTTTCATCCAAAGGCCTTAAAATTCTAAAATGGGGGGGGGGGGGGGAGATATAAAATAATCTGCCTTTGGTGGCACAGATGTCTAAAACTGTGAACACTGAATTTAACCCTTCTCTAATATTTAAGGTGGAATTGGTGGTTACAGACTTTATGCAATACTTCACCCAGTGGGAAGGAAAACAGAAAAAAAAGGGACATTAGTAACAGTTACAGCTAAAGCAGAAAACTATCAATCCCCAAATGAAGTGTTAATGTAATTTTTATTTTAAGTTGCCTCTCACACTACTATTTGTCTTAAAGCATTGAAATTTGAGAAAAATCAAGATGAGTTGGTAAGATTATCTCCAATCATTTATTGTTCATCTGTAACACAACCACTGAAAATCCCAGAGGAAATTTTAATGAATATTTGAATATTGACCAATTGTGTTGTTTATAACTTTAGCTCTTCACACACTTTGTTGCTGCTGCTTATGGCAGTAAAAATATCTCTTATGTGACTGTATACAGAATTGACAAAGTTTTGCTTAATTCTATTTTAACAAGTAATCAAATGAAATTTTTAACACTGAAATTGTCAACCTTGTAAAAGTAACAGCACCCTTTGAAATTCTTTTTTTCCCAGAGAAAAGCAGAATTGCCTTTCATTACCTTCTCAGGTTGAAGTAAAATAGTGTATTATGATCTCTTTTTAAAAATAGAGGATGATATCAACAATAAACTCCTTACCCAATGTGAGGATGCAGTATAAGAAGAAGTAGTTAATGGCATTACAGTTCTGTTTTTTCAACCTGGAAAAATATCACTAAATTATATTTACAATTAACATACTAGTTTAAAAAGTGTACTTGCATGTATGTGCTGGGCCATGTTTTCTGAGAAATTCCTGTGAGTTGTACCATGCTTATTTGGTCAAACAGCAATAGCTAAGTAAATATTACAGAATATACACTGAAAACATATTCAAAGTTCATAATCACAAGCACTGGTGTTAAAAAATCCTATCTCCTGCACTCAGACTCAGAGAATATCTGTGTCTCATGAAATTCACACTGCAATTTAAATAATCTCTATTTCACACAGTATCAGGAGTGACAGACCAAGATCTATTTATAGGCTTTTGATCAGACGTCTGTAAAAAACAAATAAATTTAAGAAAATTGCATCTGATTCACAGATAATCTTGATCAAAGAGATCATATTTAAGTGACCTGCTACAATCACAGCAGGTTCCCATAATCACCTCACAGTATAAAATACTGAAAAAAAAATACTTTTCTGCTCACCAAAGGAAAGCATGGATATAATTTATTAAATCAATACATTACCTCTTAAAAATGCCTGCTAACACATAACTACAATATGCCAATAACAGCAAATAATAATATGTGTTATTTGTATATACACACAAACCCCCGGTTTAACTTTTTTTGATAGGTGCAAATATTGAAAGGAAAAAAAAAAGAAAAAAAAAATCAGCAAGTGAACCTATACCCAATCAATGGACTGCTACAAAGTTAACCTATAAAATACAACACTGCAGATGATTTTCAGTCCATTTTCAGGCTATTATCTTCTGTATCAGGGTTGTATGGGGTTCCATGTATCTGCATAATGCAAGCCAGCACGGATGAGAACTGCACTACAGGCAAGAAAGGCTTTAGGAAAAAAAAGGAATCACATTTGTACTAGGAAAGATCCTGTTCCTTCAGTATTCTGTACAGCTTTGCAGATTGCTTCACCTCAGTCGGGAACAGCTACCATAACGGATAAAACAAACTTCACCACAGGGCTCGGGTCGTCAATGCTTCACTTAATTCCATATTCAAAGCATACAGCGTCTAAAATACAGTCTTCACATAGAGAGGGTTTCATCCTTTGTTTACTGACTTGGATGTGTGGAGGAACAGGCCAGAACGTCCACATTGTGAATGCTGAAACAGCGAACAACACAACGAATCGGCAAAGCTCATCTCTTCTGCTGTGAGAGCAAACACCTATGCTAGCAACTTTCCAATCACCATAAATTCATGCCAACGGAACAGATGTAAAAAAGGTAAGGAAGAGAACATAAAGAAATACAAATGACCTAGTATAGCAAACTGATATGTATTTAATTCCAGGGATAAAAGTTAAATGAACAGACACGCACTGGCAAAAGGCCAGCTCCTAACAGAACACAAACCTCGCAAGATTTGAGTTCTGGTTTTAATTTCAAACCCATGAACTTTAAGTGGATTTGAAATTAGGCAAAACACGTTAATCCATTCCTATTTATAATAGGAAAGACAGACAGGCAAGCTCTCGTTTGGGCACTGGAAAGGCAGGCAGGAACACAAATCATCCTTTTGCTGCCCAGCCTGCAGTCTGGTAACGCAGAGCATGTGTACCCTGCTTCAAAGACAGCACAAAGGAGCAGCTCCCAGCTGGCAACGCGCCTCCTGGAAGACTGCAAGGTGCACGGGCCTGCTGCTCCTCTCAGAAGCTCTCTTTTGTCTGCTTTTTGTTGTTCTTAAGTTTACAAGAAAAGGTTTCTATTCAATGAGGCAAAGAAGGGGGGACAGGAGGGAACCTCCAGTGGAATTTCAATGCAGGCAAGCCTAGTTGGAGACACAGCGATACTGTTACTGTAACCACTGTGGTCTAAGAAGGTGAGCTAGACTAATCTGCAGAGATCAATAACAACTCTTACTAGGCAAACAGATATAATTGGGCAAGGGAAACAACATTTCGGGCACACAGCCACTTCTGTCTCCAACCTGACGAAAAGCTGGTGCGTCTGAAATCTCACTTGCTTTTTCCAGTCTCACCAGCAGGTCTGCTGCAAGGTATTACTCCTCTCAAACTTCTCTGATCAAAAATTATTTTGAAATTCTGCATAAAATTACATTTACATTTGGAAGCCTAGAACAGGCTTCAAAAC
Organism: Opisthocomus hoazin; assembly: GCF_030867145.1. Lineage (NCBI taxonomy): Eukaryota > Metazoa > Chordata > Aves > Opisthocomiformes > Opisthocomidae > Opisthocomus > Opisthocomus hoazin. The sequence continues at coordinate 154,773,174 of NC_134414.1, forward strand.
TGGATGGTAATCACGATGTTAGTCCTAGCTCTGATGCCATAATTTGCTGCGCTTTCACTGAGACGTCTTGCCCTTTGCCTAAAGGAGCACGTAACACATCCTCTTTGGACAGAATTACTCTCACCACACTTGGAATTAACTGAGAAAAGCAGATAGGAAGCAGGTATTGCTGCAGTTGGAACCTGCTACAGCCTGATGGCCCATGTCACCCATACCAGGTCTCTGGAACACAGACGGCATCGCTCTCTGGAACAGCCAGTGCCCAGTACGAGTAACTCCCCAGTGCGCAGTGCTCACTGCCGTAAGCAGAGAATACCAGAACTGGTAATGACAAAGAGGAGAATGAAACTCATTCTTCAGCTTTTTCTTCATTCCAGTGAGTTCAATCAGAGCAAAATCTTTGGCAAAAAAAGTTAATAAAAAGATCCAAGAAATCAAACACAAATCTGGTAATCTGCCGAGATGAAGAGCAGAGGGGAAGAGAACTGGCAGGCTTTATTATTAAATACACTTTGTGTTATCCAACAGGTCCAAGATTAACACACAGAGACTAGATTCTGTATAGGAAATCTATTATACTGACTGCTTTCCAGTTATGTATATTGATTATTTCAAAAGGCTCAAAAGCCTAACTCTAGATGCCCCAGGAACAAACATGAATACGTTTCTATTTTCTTATCTTTGAGGTAAGCCTAGTCAAAATTTTTCCATGGAAGCTGTTCCTCAGCAGTGAAACAGATTTTCAGTAAAACTTTTTTTCTCTTTGTGAAAAGTATCTGCTTTTGGATGCTTTCCTGAGATGTAATCCAGTTAGGAAACCAGGACCCTAGAACAAGTAAGCGTATTTTTATAATCAAAACCTGAAGTTTTCAGATTTTTGTTTTAAAGGTGTAATTCTCTTTGGTGGGAACACTTTTCCGGCGAGACCTCTTTTTTGGGCATTTCCATGCAGGGAATCCCTTCAGAGTTCCACAATATTGGTACATTTTGGCACTTAAATTTAGATTTTACGGGTGTAAAACATCCTTTTTTCCAGTTTTAGTTTTCCATTAAATAGAATTTGCAGGAAAATACTGATCACATGAGATCATAGTCTGTTCTGACCTTGTTCAGAGCTAATTATGCTTAGTACTCGTGAATTTGCAGCATCAGTGACTGGCCTTCCTGCTCAAAGGGACCTCAGTGAGAGCTCAGAACGCCATGGTTTTGAATACAGGACCATCCTATCTTCCCCTCACAATTGGCTTCATCTCACTGGTTCACTTAGAACCAAGCAAAATTGCTTCAGACTTGAGAAAAATCAGTGCCTAGAAAATCTGCATCTAATAAATAAATTTTCTTTTAAACCTTTTACATAAATACAGCAAGATTCAATGCTAAATAAGAAGCAGGCCATGTTAAATTTAACAACTGACTTTTTAAAGTAATGATTTTCTATTTTTCTACATTTTTAACAAAATACGCAGCCCTTATATGTTAGACATTCTGGATTTCATTAATTCCAGACATACTTAGATTAATCTTCTCCCTTGGAGAATAATTTCAAGGCACTGATCAACAGATTCCTAAGATTAAGTTAAGAACTACATTCATCATAAGCACTTTATATGTTATACACAATTTCTTTTTATATAAAAAATACATAGAATATATTTTTATTTTTCCTTCTCCCCTCACCAAACTTACCAATCAGCAAGTCTTTCCACACTAACAACTGCAGAACAGCAACTGAAATTGCGAAACATGCCTACTACAAAATTCAGATTAGAGCATTAACTCTGCTAGTTAGCTACAGCAATATGCACTTTTGAGATGTTTTTCACTTTTAGTCAACAGTTTTGTGCTATTTTATACAGTTGCAATGTCTCAGTTGGATTGTTTTTTTTAAGGATTGCAATCCTTTTCTATGAGACAGCACTGATTAATTTCAAAAGGACTCCTTATATGATCAGATTTACTTGGCCGTGCTACAGAAACTAGCACCTAGAGTTCCAACCAGTACTATCCATTCAGTTTAACATACACTATACATTATTAAAAATGGATAACCACACTAGCTCCATAGCCATAAACCTTTTAAAACTGCCTTTTATGTCCTGTAAAACACAGATCCATGGGTTCACAAACTTGCAGCTGACTAGTAAGGAGGATTCACAAACAACTCACTCTGTTCTGTGACATAATGAGGAACTGGTGGCACTCAAAGTAGTTTCAAGCACAGCATCGCAAACCAAAGAGTTTTAGAATAACTGGTTCCAGCTAGTGATATTCCACACTTTCTAAACCATCCATGTAACGGAATATCTATTCTAACCCACACTATCCAGTAATGCCATTCGTTTGTCCGTTATCTCAAGACTTCACAGAATCACAGAATGGTAGGGGTTGGAAGGGACCTCTGTGGGTCACCCAGCCCAACCCCCTGTCGAAGCAGGGTCACCCAGAGCAGGCTGCACAGGATCTTGTCCAGGCGGGGCTGGAATATCTCCAGAGAAGGAGACTCCACAGCCTCCCTGGGCAGCCTGGGCCAGTGCTCCGTCACCCTCAGAGTGAAGAAGTTCTTCCTCATGTTCAGACAGAACTTCCTCTGCTTCAGTTTGTGCCCATTACCCCTTGTCCTGTCGCTGGGCACCGCTGAAAAGAGTTTGGTCCCATACTTCCATTCCATCCATGTAGCTGTCTTTTCTTCTTAAGAAACACACTGCTGCTTCTTGTCTACAAACCATCCTTCTCCTTCAAGTTCTACACCCTGCAAGGTATCCCATGTTATCACCTTGTTCGTAGTGTTCTCCCTCTCTTCTGCTCCTCCATGCTTTTCTTTACTGTGCCCTTTTCCTTACTGTACTTCCACACACTTAAAGTTTGAATAAAGTACAAGAAGAAAATGATTAGTGGTATAAATAAAAATAATAACACAAAACAAAAAAAGCATCAGAATAGATCAAAACGTAAATAAGCGCTACACAGAAAGGTGAAAGAGAAACCGGGTTTGCCCAAACTGAAAACAGGCTGCCAAAAATGTCATCGTAAGTCTCTGACTGAAGGGGGAATACAGGTTACACCTTGTCACCCACAAACCAAGGCTCTGCTACTCCACACCATCTCTCTTGGACAGCATCAGCAATCACTGCAGGCACAGAGAACTACAGAATTCAGCTCTTCGGTTGTATCACGCAGTCTGGTTGCCCAGCTCTCAGTTCTCCTTCAACACCAATCCACGCAATTCTTCCCATGCTTAACTGCTTCAGCCTTTTTTTACTCATACACACCAATGTTTTTGCTTTTTATGGTATTTTAGCCACAGGATTTATATGTTTCTTCCTAGTGGAGGAAAAAGAATTAAGCATCATCTTAACTATATACCTACTAATAGAGTTGAATGCCATCCTGCATACCAGAGGATTCCTTAATAAATCGCTTCTGGGTCATACACCACATATGCAACTAAAGCTGTACAGAAACTGGAGAATTAGAACACCAGGTAGCAACTGTAACTAAATAACTTAATGTCACATTTCAAAACCTCATAAAGCCATCGAATATTCTAGCAAAAACCACAAAAAGCTATTATCTTCCCTTATGTAAAAAAACATTATTCCTTTTTCTGTCATCTCGATCTCCAACATTTTAAGAAAAACACTGATTTTAGGCCAACAACAAGATGAATTTATATTTCAACAATGCATAGGTCAAATGAGAGTGAAACACTCTGTTTTATAACAGATGATGCCATTCAAATTGGAAAAAACAGCCATATTATTTTCCCTTCATTTATTTTAAGAGAAGTACAATACACTGCAAACATCACTCCTGCAGAAGCAAAAAATCAGGACTAATACACAAAGATTTCCTAGGGAAAAGGGTGGATGCAGGGGGATGACCAATATACATAGCTCAAAAGGCATAGCCATGAAATCCAGCTTACAAGAATCATGCGTCTGGAATTAAAGAGAAAGTACAGGATTTCAGCATGTTTTTAGCTAAAGAGAAAAAAACAAACACACACTTCTCTTAACTCTCCCTCGCTTTCCCAGACACTGAAAACCATATCACAGAAGACATCCACAACTGTTAAAATTACATTCTATACAGCTCGTGATGAAAGCACGTGCCACATTTATTCGGTACTACTCAAAGGATCTGACATTTGGCTGCTTTTGCATTTCAAATTTAATTATCCTATGGCAACATAGAGACAAGTTTACACATAGACATTATACCTTAAAGCTGTATGACAAGTTTCGATGCAGCATTTGGTGCCCAGGATGTGCTCCTTAAAGAGGTTCTGTCACTCCCCAAGAATTTTTGCATATCTATTTCATTAATTATTCTAATGACTTGTGGGTAGAGACCAGTTAAAAGAAACACAGTTCTCATTTTTCCTTACACAACAGCAAAATACATAACAGTGCTATCTGCTATTTCAGCATCTTAAAGCTATTTTAACACTTCTGCAAGGTTACAGGATGACAGCAAAAATATAGAAGCTATATTTCTGTATTCAGTGTATTCCTAAGAAGCCAATACACCCTCAGCTTCTCTAACCCATTTCAGCACTTCAACACTTCTGTTGTTGCAAAGCAAAAAAGGAGCCTGTGAATGGAGTACATGTACCCACTATATCTCTCTTTGTATGCTTCTTCCCAGTATCGCTAGTAGGGTATAGATAACTCAGCTTCTGTCCAAGTTATCTAAACAGATGACAGCCTTCACTTTGACATGTTATTCAAATCGAGTGTTTTTATAACCTCCATTAGCTGTCATGCTTGTGAAAGTGAAAAATGTTATATAAATAAGACAACCGAGTGCTGGATTACAGCAGAACTTTGTCAGTGTATATTGTTAAGCAATCATTCATTGCTAGACATGACATTCCTACTGAAAGGATTTTTTTAGTTTATTTTAAGGGTACACAGTGAAAACAAAAGGAGTCAAAACACTGAAATTATCAACCCTGACCTCCACTGAGAAGGATGGGGCAACGACTGGTTAACAGAGCCACAACAAACAATGAAAGCAACTATTTTAAACTCATCAGGGTGACAATTCTGAAAAGTTTAAAACAGCTTTTCATAACTTAATCCTGGAACGTAAGAACAACTTTTTCTAGTGTACTGCGTGGAAACCAAGCAGCGTACGTTGCTTGTTTCTACACATACAGGGGCTTTGCTCATCACAGTGTGGCACCATTTCCACATACAGGCTTCAAATAACCAACATGTGCAGCCAAAGCATGCTTGCTGAACTAGCTCATGAAAAACTTCAATACATTTCAATCCATATATAAAATCAACTTTAAGAACAGTTTTGTTGCTGTACAAGCAAAGCAGCGATAAATTAATACATCTTGGTCTCAAAAAAATGACAGGATTCAAGCTTAAGAACATACATGAAAATATCATTCACTATCAAAGTGAATGCAAACAGCAAAAGAAGGACACTGAGTCTTGATAATGGTAAGAGTTGGCAAGCTAACTATAGTTATCTGTTTTTTAAGAAGTCTTTCTAAAAAGATTTCAGCTAGCCAAGGCAATTTTGATACAACCAGGCTGGAGCAGCTACACCTAGGGTTACGCTAGCAGAACTGAAGGGTGATGGCCTTTGGCAAAGTTAAAACCACAGCAAAACAGAACAAACCAAGGCAACTAACTGACAGAGTTAAGCTGGTGATCACCTAACTCCAAACAGCTGTAGCCAAGCACACACCTGACCGTACCTTACAGCCCCAAGATAAACATCACTGGGAGATCCTACCTTTTCTACACTATTTATCGAACATATATAAATTATACATGTTCCTTTTCCGAGTTAAGTAAAGGTGGCCCATCCACCTGTAGTCAAAATTGGTGAATTTTGTCACAGTTTGGTATACTTACAATGTTTAGTGGAAACTCCTCGGATTTTAAAAGAAGCCTGGTGAATGAAGCTTCCCCTTTACATTTGTCCCAATACAGAAACCAGTATCTGGCTACATTCTGAAGGGAGACAGTGACAAATCTGAGCAGAAAAATCAACACTTGTCTGATTTTTCCTCATTCCTTAGAAAATACTCAATTCCATTCTTCATGTAGACACAGCCATTTTCTGTAGGAACTAAACAAAATGAGGCACGTGACTAATAAAGAGAGACTAGCAAACCAGTAGCTGGATCTTTAAATACATATTGCACTGTATTAGTCTACTAATTTTGTCATAGGCAGCACGATGGAGAGCTGGCTGCAAATACAGGTGACATCAGCAGCAGTTAGACTGCTGGTTTGCTGTGGTCATGAACACACAGTAGCTAGGTGAACTCTTTTTAATCACAAGCCAACCAATATTCAGTATTAATTTTTTTTTCCTCCTAAGCTTCTGTGTACTATCTTAAAATACCAGCAAATGATATTAAGAAATAAAAAGAGAAACAGCTACAAGAGCAAGCTTAGTTATTCACATTTTGAAATCTAATTTAAAAGTTAGAACTTTTAGTGTTCCCTCTTCCCTCATCACTTTACTCCAAAATATCTTGGATAAAAATTCTAAGGTTTATTTTACTGGAAGTATCACAAAGCATTAGCTGACATTAAGAATTATTTATAAAAGGAAACACACATCCTCTAATCTTGTTCAGCTGTACAGATATTCTCCCTAACAGAAATAACTCATGCTAGTGTCGTGCATTCATCCATGTATGCTCTCTTACTACTGAGGCAAAAAAATGGATTTGTGAATCAGTTGTTTTATGTAAGACAAACTATTATTTGGTAGAATAATGTAAAAAGCCACAATGGAGGTTCTAGTAGTGCCGCCATCTGTTTTGGTTTTTTTTTGAAACAGAAGTAATGACCTAGACCAGCGTTTCTCATACCTGAACCGCAGCTCTCAATAAAATAACAGGAAGATTCAAAGGGTAGGAGTCATAAATACGCAGGGGAAAACTTAATTAAAAAATTAAGCTATTAAAAAAAACCCAAGAAAAACAATAAAACCAAATTATCCTGATTTACAGCTGGTAGCAGCTCATTTCCTCCAGGGGAGTCAGAAGCCGCTATAATTATCAGCTGCACGTATTTACACTACCTGGGGAACTACCAGCTCCCTCAAACTGCTGGCAGCAGCTCAGTTCCTCCCAGGCAATATGAAGAGTATTTACACCTGCAGCTGATCATTACAGCTGATTTTCATGCCTTTTTCCCCCCCAACACCCTAACGAACTTAGCTGCTGCCAGCAATTAAAGTAGTACAGTAGTATAATTTTCCTTGGGGATTGCACAAAAGCAGATGAGCCCAAAGAGTGTTCACATTTGCAAGAAGTTTGGTAAATGCTCTACCCTATTCACTACTTCATCAGTGAAGAAAATCTGTGTTGATTAATACAATTAAATATACCTGAAACTAGGACCATGCTATTTTTCAAGGTTTATAAAAAACTTTTCCATCTAGATATAACAGGAGGCATAGAGCAATTCAGGACTAGAAATCACATCGATATTCAAATGCTAATTTCAAACACTAATTACAGAAGACTTTGATTTCATACTGCTTTACTTCGTTATACCAGAGCATCTGATCTAGTAAAAACACTATGTCTCTCCAAAAGCCATCACTGTTTCCAAGAAACCACCCAAATCACAAAGGTGGTGTAATATAGCCTCACAGTAGGTACATGGGGCATTCCTGGAAGATTTCCTTACAGGCACACAAGTCACAGGATTAGAAAAATCATTAAGCTTCTAAAAATGTGCTCTCCATCCACACTGAAATTTGTCTTAGCTTATTGAAATGGAAAAACATTCTGTGCTGGCCGCTGCCGGCTTTACCACGTAGAGTGGTAAATTTTCAGATGGTGCAGTTATGTAAGGGGTAATCTTTCCCATTTGTAAATTATAATATCCCTACCTTAATACAATAAAAGTATATGCATCAGTAAGCCACTTTCGGGGGAGTGGGCAGTTTTGCACAGTCCGGCAATGTTGTAAGTCCTCTTTTTATGCTATGAATTTATCAAGGTATCACTCTAGGTAAATATAGATTCTTCCTCCTCTCTGCCCACCAGAACACATCATGAAGTTACATATCTTAAGACTGATACGTAAATAAAAAAAAAAAAATTATTTCTGATGCAGAATACGAGGTTAACTATACCCTCTGATAAGCCTCAAATATACTACCCAGTACGCCAGAGGGAAAAAAAAAACCTTCACAATAGATCTATATTCATCACAATTAGCTTTAGAACATCAAATCAGAACTTATTTTTTCCTCCCCAACTGTTATGCAAGCAATTTCCTCACAATTCCATCCTTCTCATGCATTCTTTTAATTGAAAAAAGGAGACATTTTCCAGGGGATCTCTTAATCATGTAGTGGGAAAAGGTGTATAGCATTATCCTTTGGTTTTAAACTTGGGTATTTTTCTATGAATGGGGAAACACAGCATTCGTCTGACAATTTCCAGTTCTTCTCTGAATTTTACGTTATTTGTATACTGTAAAACAGAGCATTTAAAAGAAAGCATCACCCACATACAGTCAGTATGAAAATTCTGAAATTCTAGTCAAAAGAGTAACGGCAGGGTGGTTTTATTTTTAAAGACTGCTAGGTATTTTCAGGTCATTTCATTTTACAACTTCACCTATTGCTTTTGGAAAACCTATAGATTTCAAAACACATACAACATCACATTTTCCAGTTTCTACGTACTTACAGTTATATTCAGCTAGGAATGTGCATCTGTGCCAGAAATAAAACTAAAAAAAAAAAGAAATCTCATAATCTAAGCTTTCTCCTAATTTATTTTTAAATAACTAGATCATTTCACAATTAAAATATGCTCTTTGTTATTCTTTTTACATTATAACACACTGCATGATTACTGTACTTTCCAGTAGACAACTGCATAAACAGAACTACCACAGAGTGGACGCTGACGTAGCGGAGGCTGTAACCCCCCGTTCCTCACAAGCAGCCCTGTCCTCTGAGCTGTCACGGGACAGGGAGGCATTCCATGGCTACACCCCCTTAACCATTGCAGGTCTCGGCCTCAAGCACCATCCTTCACCTTCACTGACACACAGCTGTGTTTTTTAACAGTCAATTTGTTGTAAAATTCCACATGGCAGCAAGGTTTCACTAAATTACCTCCCAGCAGGTAGAGAGTAAGCCTTAAAATTGTCTTGTGTCCAGTGTTTTGAGAAAGGATAGCTAACGTGTACTTTGTTGAAGCACCTGTAACTTACAGGTTACAGGGGCCAGCCAACTCAAATTAAAGGCATTATAGACAGCAACATGTTTATCCGTGATCAAGTTGGAGACAACGTGCAAATTAAAACTCTAGTTCAATGAATGTTTGATCAGGAGATTTACAAAACATCTGCAAAGCAGTTTGAGATTACGTCTCAGTCACATTTCAGGTCATTAAAATTTTAGCACTAAAACATTTTAAAGCTGTACATACATAACATATGCATCACTACTACCACTGCAATGCATATGAACATAGGCTCACCAGCATTCTACACCATGTAAGGAATCAAATATTGAGACATTCATAAAGTTTTACAAACTAGTAAGTTGTCATTACTTTTGTTCATTTCTTCATTACATACGACTAAATAAATACAGACTGATCAAACACAGAGGGACAGAAACCATACAGTGTCCACACTCAGGCTAGTTCAGCAACAGGTATTAACAACAGCTTGGAAGAGACATCATTTCTGAGCCCCACAGAACTGAATGAGTATTCTTCATTATCAAACCTCTTCTGTCAAAATCAAAACCAGCCTCCAAAATACAAAGTGAAGTTCCATTAAAAAAAAAAAAAATAGAAGGAATGAATGAATCAAAAAAGAATTACTCCTACACTGCTGGCAGCTACTTTGGAGTTACAAATGTGTTCAGATTTATTAATTCAAAGGGCTGCCTGAAGAGGGAGAGATTAAAAGTGAAAGTTAAATGTCACTGACGATTAATTCCTCTCCCTTTTACCTCTCCACCCCACCTGACCGTGTTCAAGCTCAGAAAGCAAGTCTTGCTTCTCATCAACTAGTATACGACTACCTTAACTTCTCCAAAGCAGGTAACCAGGCCAGCCCGAGGAGAAGAGTGACTGCTGCCCGTCGACCTCGTCCCTGGCAAAGGATGCCCCACACACCTGTATGCTCGCCTGGCTCGGTCAGCCTACGCCTCCACACGCACCCCGCCATCGCCAACAGCTCCTTCGCACCCTCCCACCACCACGCAGCCCTCCTCCAGCGAACACCCTTCCTCAGACCCCCTTCCCAGACACTTTATATCCCTTCCCGGGGACAGAGGACACCCGAGGACGCGGCCTCCCCCCCCCCCGCCATGAGGGCCCTGCCACGATGTGCCCGCTGCTCCCTGACCCCTCCGCCCGGCCTCCCGCACAGCCCGGGCTGATCTTCCGCCCCAACACCCGCACCGGGGGAAAACCTTCCTCTTACTTAATTTTTCAAGGGGCTGGTGGGGGGTGTAGGTATTTTTTTTGCTCGGGTTGCGGGGTTTGAGGGGGGCTCGCCTGCGCTCCCCCCCAACCCTGTGCCCGCTAACACGCCACCTCCGCGGGCAGCTCCGGCGGGACGGGACGGACCTTCCACACCGCGGCCGAGCCCGTTCGCCCCTCGCCGCCCTCCGCCAGCACCGGGGCGGGCGGGGAGCCGCCAGCACCGGGGCGGGCGGGGAGCCGCCGCCACCACCCCCCACCCCCGTCCCTGCCCCAGCCTCCCTCCCCACCCTCCGCTGCGGGCAGGGAAATGCGGCCACCCCCGACGCCCGCACCCCTGAGCCGCGGCTCGGGGGCTCTCCCCCCCCTACCCCAAGGAAAAAAGGTTTTTCCTCACGCTCGTTACTAACTACGTGCGCAGCCAGCCTCACCGCCCGCCTTCCCGCGCTTCGACGGAGCTCGCCGCCGCACAGGCGGCCGGGTCACCGCCTCCCCTCTACCCGGGGTCGGGCGGGACGAGCGCGCTCACCTCCGCGGCGGCACCGGGGGGCAGCCCCCCCCCCCCCCGCCGGTAGTGGTCCCGCCCGCGCCTCCTCACTCACCTGCGGCTGGGTGGGTCACGGCAGCCCCGGGGCGGGGGGGACCCAGCCCCGGGCAGGGCAGCGGCGAGCAGCGCCGCCGCGCACCTGCTGCGGCCCGAGAGCGGCCGTTGGGCTGAGGGCGGCGGCGTGAGGGGGGGGGGGGAGCCGGGCAGGCGACATGAAACGTGAGGGAGGTGAAGGCGGCAGCCTGGCGCGGTCCCCAGCGCCGCTGCAAGAAACTCCTGGCTTTCCTGGCGCGGGAGCCGCGTTCCCCGTGGGTTCCCCTCACCGCCTGCAGCTGGGAAATCGGGAAGGGGATTTACAAAGTCACCGCAACAGAGCGTTGGTTTTTGAGATCCCCCCCACACACACACACACTCTTGAGGGATAGTTTGGGGGTTTCCTTATTTTTCTGCACACTGCAGAGACTACGAAAGGCTCTTAAAGGTATTTCCTATTGAGGAAATAGAACTCATGTGAAAAACGATATTCATACATTTATGCAGCGCCTGTGTTGCTGGAGCAGTTCACAAGACGCGGCCATGACCTTGGGCTGCGGAGGGAATTCAGTGCGAGTCCCCGACAGTCTTCAGCGATTCCCAGGGGTTCATGCACAGCGCAGGAGGTCACCCCAAAGCAGAGGCACTGCAGGGTGAGGAACAGCAGCCCGGGGGGGATGAGGACACCCCGCAAGAGCAGAACAGAGGCTTTTCGGCCATAGAGCCTAAGGCAGCTCTCCAAAAAATGCCACTGGAAGGGACAGAGCGCGGGCTGCCCTCAGCGGGATGGAACAGAGCTTTTAGGGAAAAGCACAATGGCTCCTTGGCCCTGGTCTAACTTGGAAAGGCAGAACTAAAGAGAAGAAGAAACAAGAAAATATTTGGTACCCCAATTCCGAATGCATCATATTAAAGGATTGGTCAAATGGCTGTATTCAAAGCTCCATAAAGATGTCAAGCAACGATGGTTTGCCGTGTCTTTCATTCACCTATGCATCCAGTCCCAAAGAGGCCAAGGGACTGTCCTTGCACTTCCAGCCCGACACATCTGTCGCGAGAGTTTCCCACTACGTTGGCAAAAAAACTTAGGTTGGGGTCTTGGTGCTTGGAATGAAACCCATATAGCAATGATTAAAAAAGAAAGTATTTTTCAAAAAAATCAGTGTTCGAATCTAAGAATAGAGTAGAAGAGACTAAAGACTCTAGTAATTCGTGGTTTTTTACAGTGATTTTAATATATGCTAAACTTGTAAGAGAACTTATCTGAAACAAGTTTGTTAACACAAAGTGAAAGAAAAAAAACCCCAACTTAAAAGAACGTGGATTTTATAGTTCATAAATTGGGGCAGGGGCTGGCTTGCTGGTCTGGGTGAAATGTAGCTCTTGCCTCCTCTAATTGAGATTCAGTCTCTGCTTTCAATCAGATTATTTCCTATTTCATTTATTAAATCTATAATTCATGCAGCCTCTCTCAATATCTAATTTGGAGTGATCAAATGCTAGGAGCAAAACCTTTCAGTGTACAGGGAAAAGTTAATTCCCAATTCACAAGGCACAATTGTTGAAGTGGATTTAGGTGTCTACACATGGAAAGAGCTGTATAAATGAAGCTTTCACTTCTGACTGGGAAATACTGATACACTGAAAAATTTTTAAGGCATAGGTATAATTTAAATCCTCAAGGCTTTGTAAATAAATTGGTAATGTTTCGTGTTTAAGATATTTTTGTATTTATTTTTTGTTGATTAGATGCTTGTGTGCATGTTATGTGTATAGATAAGAATTAGTCACGGCTTGTACATTGATCTGAAAACCTAAGATACTTGTTGTTATACTCTAAGACTCTTATCTTACCAGACAAGAAACTTGAAAGCGTTAAAGGTGTCAAATCAGTAGGTTTTCCACACTGCCTTTTTTTAAACCTAGATAACAACAATGTTTTGCTCTACCACGTAGTGTGGAAAGACCTTGTATTTTAAAAGCCGTGTTCATCATCATTTGTGAAAGTGTCTTCATTCATTTATTCAAACTAAGTTTGTCTCCACTTTTTTCTCTGTTGAAAGTAGTATGTACATAAAGCCTCCGGAAGGCTTTTCATTATTGCAGAAATATGACATTAATCATTTGTTTGAAGAAATTAGTATGGTAAACAACAAAATTCTAACAGCATTCAAAGTGAAGTACAATATTTTAGCAAGAATTGTCTAGAGCCTTTAATCTTCATTTAGCTGAATCATTACTTATTTATACATGAAGTGTGTAGCTGGAATTTCATAGTAATGTATTAAGCTATGAGCACACATACCACCCTACTTGCTACTTTTTGTATACCTGTTCTATATGTTTATCCACATATTACAGCAAATAGAAAATTATATTGTTACAGTCAAATTTCAGTTCTACTTATTTGCTCACTAGTTTTGAAAGTTTCCTTAGGCCTGACCTTTTCCGTATTTATATCCCATGCAAAGGACTCTGAGTTTGTGATTTTTTTCAAGTGCGACCATACATTTAGTACAGCTTTAGTTGAATGATACACATTAGTGGCTTACATTTTTATGTCTCACAGTTAGATCTAACATACATGACATGTTTTTAGTCTATAAGTAAGGAAGAAAATGCCACCTCTAGTTAGGGGAGAACTTTTCCAAGTAAAGCGTAACTTCATAACCAATGCCGGAGCATTCATGTTTTCACCAGCAGCTTATATGATAGCTCAAGTGTACGTGAATTTTTGGTAGCAGTGAGTCTCTTCAGTGTTAAGCTGTTTTCACTTATGCAAGTCCTTAAGAGCCGAGCCATCCTTAGGCAGCTCAGAGATTAAGATGTGGAGCTGAAGCCTGAATAGCTGTTCAGGCTGCCTTAGAGCCAGACTGCTGTTCTGTACCATCAACCCCTCCTCCTGACCAAGTCAGAGCAAGCCACGTAGGGGTCACGCCACACAGACGCAGCAGGCAGTTCTCTCAAAAACTAAAGGAAATTCCACCCCATTTTTCTTCACTTGCTACAGGTCACTTCCAAATCAAACCTGGTCAAGGGACTCTGCATTGTATGGAAATTAAAATAATGAATAGAGAAAAACTGCTGGTTTTATCTAACCGTGGAAATTACCATTTACCTGGTATATGTGTCTAAGCCACCATCTCAGGAAACAGACAATAACAGCAACATTGCTTAAAAAAATTATTTGGACTGGCATATTTTCATGACACTAACAGCTCCAAATTTTATATTTTCAAATCACATGTAAAAAAGATCTTAAAATAGCATATTGTCCTTTCCCTTATTTTTAATAAACTTACATACAGGGCAGGTAAACTGGAAAAAACCCAAAACACAAAGCCCAAAACTTAGAAATCTACTATGAATCTTGACTATGGTGCCTGTTAAACTGGCTGCCCCTTTAAGCAAATGAAATTAGTTTCAGTTATTTCCCAGGGTTGGAAAACCATACCATAACTATCCTACCAAGCTAGATAATCTCAAGCTATTGGCACGGGCTTCATTGTGCTTATGAAATGGGAGCCAAGAGCAAAATTTCTTTGGAGGATCAGCTGGAAATGGTGAACATAGTGGAATTTTACGAGGAGAAATGTAAGAATTATGCATTGTGTCGCGCCAAAACCCCACTGCTACACTTCAGGAAAACTTGCTATTGAAAAGCAAAAATTTAGGCAAGGAGAATTACATAGGTGAATGTATTGGGTTATCATCATTTTTCATTAATTCTACTTCCCCTCAAATTTTTAAAAAAATTGCAAAACCAAGAAACAGATCTGAAGTTAGAATAGATAATGTCAATAAAATCTGACACCCTGCATCATACAGGATTAACTTCTCATCACGTATCTGTAGCTTTTGTTGATTAAAAGCAAACGCGCGAAAACAAATGTCAGCACCTCGCATTGGAATTAGTAGCTGACAACAAAAGAATAATGTATTGCAATTCTGGATTACATGCCACACATTTTTACTTTTGACACCTGGCTACATGTCACTGCACTTGAGCAACTAAGCGCTGTACACAGCTTAGGCCGACTTGGAATGGGACCAATAATCGGGTTCCAACTGAACAGGAACTAGCTAATGTCAGACATGCTAACTGCAAAGGTGTGTATACTGAGGATTTAGACACCTGACAGTTTGCGACAGAGAACTCCCAAACGATTTTAATGAGTATGGGCGTCAATGTTTTTTTCAAAAAGAAGTGTGGTAGACCTTACCCTTTTTTTTTTAAAAAAAAAAAAAAAAAGCCAAAAGAAAGATGCTTTTGCCTTCTAACCCAGTCCTGCAGATAAGAGTATTTTATCATATGTTCATTTTGAATAAAACAGAAGCTGACCACCAGCTAGAACACAGACCTCCCCCTCAGTGCCTTAAACACCATATTACGAGGTCATTCTCAGTCTTGGTTTTTCCATCTCTGGTCCAGGGAGCCCCTAATTCCCCAATGTACCTGCCAGCGTTTCCAAGGAGACTCAGCAAGTGAAACACTGCTAATTTCTGACACAGCAAGCAGGGCAAGTTCTACATTTGTTGTGCACTTGACCTGATGTCACCAAACACTGTGCAAAATGGCCTAGAAAACTCCTTTGGTTTGTGCCTTTTTTTTTTTCCTTTCTTCCTGACTTGGCATATGTTTCAGAAGCAGTTAGAGAATCCTCACCTATGCATTTTTGGAAAGGATATCAGTTCTTAGACCCCAAAATGATGAAGCAGAACAGAACGCAGTCTGTTTATACCATTTCCCAACTTTTATAAGAGTTTCTGCATATACATGTACACGTGCATACTTTGCTACTCTCTTAGGGCCAAGCAGGTGGATTTCTATGCCTCTGTGAAAAACCACAGACACCAAGGGGCTTCAGCGGGCGGTGGAGGTCCACCACAGTAGATCTGACTGCACAGCTGGGGCCACAGGTCCAGCATGACGATCTAAGACTTCAACACTACTTTCATTCAGCCTCAAAGGATTGCATCACTCTGAAACCTACTGATGCACATAACGGCAAAATCTCCATCTGATGTCTTGGGAGGTTTATCATAAACCCCATGCTCAGCCTTTTTAATCCTCCTCCTGAGCTGGCGATGTAGATAAGCCGCACAGCAAAATATCCCAATAGAGCTTGCAATCTAGCAAGATTCTCTGAGATAAAAATCAGAACTGAAATACTTTTGTTTAAAAATCACCTACGACTACAAACAAGTGAACAGAAACATTAGAAAGAAGTTACTAAAAACTACATTTTCACAAAAATCAGGAGCATCAGTGTTCTGTGGCTGCTGCAGTCATTAACTGTTCTGCCTTTGTCATGATTCAGAACAGTCAGTACACTGCTAAACTGATTATAGCTGGATCCACTGTCATGATACAGACTAGAATATTGTAACTCAGAGGAAGGTCGCTATTTGGGAATGCTGAGATGAAAAATATGCCAAAAGCATCATATTTTCTAACTGCTGTTCTGTGTTAGTAAAGATCTGTATGATTTTCGTCAGTGCTGACGTGGAATCAAAGGGAGCCAGAAGATTAAAACCGAGCATGAATATGATTAAAAATATAGGCACAGACGTTACCAGTTTATTTTAATGCAAGAGGACAGTAATATAGGGAGCACTGCCTAATAATGATAAAACATACATTAATACTGAAATTTCTGTGTTAATTTAGTTGTCTTTCGGCTCCAATTCAGGTACAACTTTCAACTCTGGAGAATATCACAAATGAATTGGAAAGTGATAAAGTAACTACTTAGGGAATGGAATGTCGAAAACCACAGCTAGATTAAAAAACAAAACGCTATTTAACTTTTCAGCAAATAATATAATTATACATATTAAAATGGCAGTTAATTTTTTTTTCTTCTACATCATGGCTTAAACTTAGCATGGGAGTTCAGTCAACTCAGTGCGTTGTGCAATTGGTTAGATGTAATACAGTAAGAAGTCATGTCATAAGGCAGTATTTTTAATTTGGTAAACCAAATCTGTACCCAGTTGTGGCAAATACTGTACTTCCAGTTTTCCAATTAATCGGTTCCACAAACAAACAGCATAAATACAGGGATATGTATTAGATCGTTTAGAGTTCTTCCATTTTAACGTGTCAGAGCAGTGCTACTAACACAGATGCAAGAAGCCTTAAAAACATAGGATTTTTAAACTGGCAGTATTAGTTTAATGGCTGAACAACGAGGGGAGGGAAAGGACTGACTGTACTATAACTACATAGCATCAATCAACAATATCCACCAAATCGTAACGTGACTTGGCCTGCTGCACAAGAGTGAATCAGCTGGAAACATATTCTAGGCACCTGTGGGACAGATCTATAATGAGAATGATGGAAACCACAAATTTAACAGGTTTTATTTAGCACTATCATATTTCACTGCACTAGAAAGCATGAGTGCTTTAAAAAGATGACTTTACCAGGTAAGCACATTGTCAAAACTTGTTTCAATACTGTATTTGTTTTTAATAATACATGAGTCTATAATAAACTACAATAGTAACTCAAACTGTCATTATCTATAAAGTGTAAGATCCAATATAATTCAATTAAATTCCAATCTAACAATTTTTATGCAAATTACTTTACTCCATCTTGAACATTCCTTTATCTCTGGGGATCATTCTCAATTTCCTTTCCTGCAGCTTTTCTACCGCTACACTGCATTTTGGTAATATCAGCACTGAAGCTGAAGACAATATTTCAACTATTAAGCGTACCAGAAAATTATAGTTAGATTTATATCTGGTTTAGTCATACAACTTTGCTTTCCAATGATTTTTTGAAGTACTTTTCCATAAAGACTAGAAAGTTCAGACAGGACACCAACATTGTTTTCAGTCTGTTCTGACTTTCAGACTGGTTTTTGAGTATATTAATAGCCTTTGCACAAGCATATTCATTAGAAAGAAGGCTGTTAGCACATCCTACATTGCCAGACTCTTCCCATTCTATGTCCCAGTTGCTTATGACTTTGCCAAACATTCAATGCCTGGGCTGAAATTTTCCATGCAATGTCTGTGCCTCAAGCTGAGCTGTGTTGGAAAATTTCAGCTAAAAAAATACCACTATTTCCAAGAAAGAGGGTACAGGAAAAGCATTCTGTTTCACTTGTATGGAGGGGAAAAAAAAAAAAAAAAAAAAAAAAAGGAGAGAGAGAAAAAAAGACATTTTCACTGCAAAGCTCGCTTGCTCTCATGCACTGCCATGGAATTGGTAGGAAGGAATAATTTTGGTAGGAATTCCACCTTTTTTTTTTCCCCCCTTTCCCTATGAAAATCAACCCAGTATGGACTATTTGCAAGCCTTTGAAAAATTGTGTCCCATGTGAATTTACTACAACATGGGATTGGAAAGAACTGCCTAGTGGACTGAATTCAGTCCTGTGCAATCATGACAAATACACAGTAGATGTCCAGGTCCAAGAGCTCCACAGACAAGCTTGGCATGTGCTCCTGCAAGCCCTTGGCCCTAAAACACTCTGTTATGCTCTGTTACAACACACTGAAAACAAAGCATGAGATTAAAGCTATTATGCCAGTTTGGTACAGCAAAAAAGCAGTAGAAGCTGGGGAAAGAGGTAGGAAGGAATTGCTACCGAGTCATTGAATAAAATTTCAAGGTGTCCTAAGGACCAGACTTCTGGGCAAACGGCAGGCTACAGGGGAGCCTTTGATGTGGTGGGCAGATTCCTCTTGACCCCAAATCTGGACTTCAGTTCCAGCAGCAACCATTGCTGGCAGTTACTTCCACACTTCCAAGATTTTACATCTCTAGTCTGGGCATCAGTGGGGCATAGTTATGAACAGAAAACATAGTATCTGTCTCTCCAGTACATTTAGTGACCCACTCACTGCTGCTGACACAAAGAAAGAAGTTGATTAATTGAGAAATCGGAAGACGACGACCTAGCCCTGCAGCAGCAGCAGTTGTGACACCTACAAAGGGAGTCAACTAGGAAGAGAAACCTGGACTGGACCATTTCTGGGCGAGTCTGTAGGGGCAAGGGAAGCCTGCAGTGCTCCACAATTCACATATGGCACACATCTGGCATTATCAACTTTGATATCCAAATGAGTTCAAGAGGCAAAGCTATCCTGCCACAAGCCTTACAAATATACAATCCATCACTTTCCTGCAACCACAAAATAGTAGTTCACTAAAGCTGTGACTTCCTTGGGATATTCAGCTTCGTAAGCCAGGACAAAAAAGACAGGCAGGATCCCCAGGATCATTATGGACAAAGCTCTTATAAGAGTTGGTCATAAAGAATAAACAAAATTCCAGTTTACATAAACTTCTTTTTTTCAATTGCATAACCTGCAATTTTTTTCCTATTTTGGTATTCTTACCTGATTTTGCCCTTGTGTTCCATGAAGCCCTGGCACAGGCATCATGTTTTTTAGTACCTTTTGTGGTTAACAACCTCTGGTTTCTTCAGGGGGGCAACAGACAGACACAATCATTCCAACTGAGTCCAGAGCATTACTCTTATTTTACAAAGGCACCTGAAAAGCAAAAGAAAGTCTTGTGTTGTCAGAGTATCAGAAATATCTAGCTGCTGTCAGCCCAACCTTTGACTTGCAAGCAACAAATGAACTAGTTGCAGATCTGGTGAAGGCTGTAAGAACCAACTTTTAAGTAGCAACCACAGCTCATTTCTGTACCAGCTCCGGTATTACAATAAATGCTGTGGTTCAAGGGGTTTGCAAGGAGCTTCTACAGAAGTTCAGGAAAACTTATTTTTACATCTGGAAATGCTGGAACTACTGCTGGTCAAACTGAAAAATTCTATAAACCCATTATGTTTTCTCCTCGTATGTGTCCTACAGCAATGCCACATGCATTTGAAGAGAGACAGGATTATAACATGAATCACATCAGCACACTTGTGTTTTCTCCAGGTTCCAAGCTTCACAGCGCTGCTCTGAGTGACTGCGCATCATGAAGGACAAAATGCTCCCCTGATAGATTCACAGCTGTTTCATTCTGCCACAAACAGACAAAAATGAGGATCCTGCTGAGCCATTAAAGAGCATACCACATATCAGTACTTACGCACATTCAACTTTGGATGGCACTACGACAGCTGGGATATATCCCTGCATGCTTTAACATCACCAACAAGTATTTGGAAACTGAAGATGTCTGGTATGTTTTGGTAATAGAAAATTGTGAGTGGAGAGCAGTAATTTGTAGGCCTCGAGTTCAGGGCAGAGCCACAGAGTTTACTTGCTGTGAAAAGTGCTGTAGAAGTAATGGAAATTAGAGGATAAATAATAAATAATAATCTTTTCCACAACTAGACACCTAGTCATGTGATGCGTCTCTTCTGACTGGAAATTCAAGAACATAATGTGAGGAAATGCAGAGCTGTCACAGCTGGAGCTACAGCAATGGAGAATTGCATCAGCTTAGGCATACAAAGTGCAATAATAAAGCCCTGAACTCTTGAAGCTCAGCATCTGACATTTTGTGAATACTTTTAGCCTCAGATAATTGCTATGAAATACAAGCAAGCTGTTTGGCAGACCAAGCAGTTTAAGAAGGACCATGGAAGGGTGACTTTGTTGTAGAGGAGGGATACCCTTTGTTACCTGTGACTGTTGTCCCATGTTGTTACTCAGTTGTGTATAGGTGTGTGTATTTATATGAAACTTTTAGACCAGGTGGGTGAAAACACATTGTGAATTATCTACTCAGAGATCATGTATCACATAAACAACCCTGAAATAATAAATCAAAGAAAGGAGAACATCCATTTTACTACATCTTCCACAAAATGCTGCTTCATAAATAATTTGTCCTCCCTCCCTACAAAGGCTATCTTGCATAAAGAGGAAATAGTGCAGGCTTTTTAGTTTGTGACAACTGTAATAGTGTTTGCAGGCTGCCCAGGGAAGTGGTGGAGTCACCATCGCTGAAGGTGTTCAGAAAACATGTAGATATGGCACTTCAGGACATGGTTTAGTAGGCATGGTGATGATGGGTTGACTGTTGGACTTGATCTTAGAGGTCTTTTCCAACCTTAATGATTCTATATCAGAGCATCTCTGAAAATCATCCCAATGTTACTTTGCATTATGGGATAGATAGATCTTTTCATCTGGAAGAACTGCCAGTGACTCACACTGGAACTGCACTTCTGTTTTTATCTATTAGGAATAGAATCAGAATTTTTTAATTGAACAATTATAATTCCCAGTTATGTCAATGCTTTGAAGAACAGTCAAGCATGAACTAGGCAACAATATTTTACAGTGGTTTTCTTCCTTGCTCAACTAGATCAAAATCAATAACCAAATGTTTTGATGAAACATGAACCCAAGAAGAAAACTTTTAGAGTTCACAAAAACATAGTCCCTGCATACATTGTTTAAGTTCTAGATGGACAAAGTAGGAGCCCTGGATGGACACCAAATTATAGCATCTGTACCACAAAGCCATTCCCATAGTAACACATATAAATAACATTCTCTTCATATACTACATTATGCTACCGTATATCAATACGATCTCTATGTTTATTAAATCTTTAATGCCATTTTACTTTAAGAATCAAGGTGTTTCATTTAGGATGGAAAGGGCAGAGAGACTTCATCACATACTTTGCTGCTTTCACCTCCCAGTCCGCTTGCTTTTGGATCGTATTTTGCTCCCTTCTTACCTGTACCGGACACATCGAAACAATAAGAGGGCTTCACTCACAAAAGAACAGTTGTAGAACAAAGACTTTCATTTGGTTTGTGAACCTGCTACCAGCTGCCATATGCACTGAAATCAAAGAACTTTTGAAGAGAAATCAAATTAGAGAACAGTATAGGAATTACAAATCCTGCTCTCCTAGAGGTAATGTCTTAATTTTATTCTTTTCTCGTTTCTCTCCACTCATAAGTGCATGAAAGATCTACACACTTTAAGCATTGCACAGTCTTTGTTTCTGCATATGGACAATTTGAAATAAACTTAACTTAGCAAAATGACCTAAACTTGAGGAGAAAGAACTCTGCCACTCAGCAGTCTGTCCTAACTTAGGTCTCTTTCATCCAACGGCTTTATTGACCTGTGTAAAAGTTAGCATATGGTTAACTCTATAGGATTAATGTGTCCATAAACTAATGGATATCTTAGTAATTTATGTGCAGGTATAAATTGAAAAAAACAAAATAGTGGAATTTGAAGTTAAAAAATGAGGGGCTCTATGGTCAGGAATTTTTAAAAAATTAAGTCATTTAACACAACGGCAATTTGTCAGCGCAGAGGTGTTACCTCTTATGGCATACACTGAACCACTTGATTTCTGTTCCACAAAGAAAATGGTATATGCAGTCAACATGCCTGAGCTAACCTTGAGGCTAACTTCACTTCCCAAATTTCTCAAGAGCTTGATCTCTCAAATCCATGTTGCACAATTCTTTGCATTGATCTTGCTTGTTTAGAAATTGAACAGGAAATCAGGAACAACTACAGTGCATATAAGCTTTGTTAAATATCTAAGGAACCTTAGCACCATTGTCGTCTTAATGAGGGAAGAAATCTTAACTATGCTAAAACACTATCAACTCTTAAGTGTTCTTAGGAGTTTAGAGTAGCCCAGCCATACTAGTGCTGTACTACTTACAGTATCGTAAGAGCTTAAAGAAATTTTAGTTACTTAATAAACCATAAATTGTTAACCAATCTTAAGAGTTAAGTGCTATAATCCCAAATGTTTGATTCTTTTACCCAGTTGAAACAATCAGTGAGGTCATAACTGTAAGCCTCCTAAGGTCAGTATGGTTTTCCTTTGTATCACTGGGCCAAAGTCTGCATCCATGCTCAACCAAATCTTCAGTGCTCAGTGGGCTCAGCTGGCTCCGAATTAATGTTTCTTTGCCATTTGAATGAATTTGAACTAAGAGCTGTGTCCTAAAAATTGGTTACTCAAATTGTTACCAGAATCCTGTCCCAAGACTGAAATACTGGTTACCTGAAGTGTTACCCGAATCCTGCCCCAAGCCTTCTGTGGTTCTCACTAAATTTATTTACTTAGGGTCAAGCAAAAAACCTGCAACCAAGCACTGAGCTGTCTGCCAGTTTCTCAGCTCCCAAGCCAGTGCCTAACTAGTGACATGCCCTGTGACCCAGGAAGGCTGCCACGAAGATTAAAAAGATCTATCAGTTTTATAGCTGAAACTTATTTATAAATAAAATTGAATTATCTTGTTGGAAAACACAAGAAATTATAGTACTTCCTAAGAAAAACACAGCAAGCAGTTAGCAATCACTTTCAAAATGACCGCTCCAGATACGTTAGTGAGCTGCATGTTGAAAGGCTGAGATAAAGTTCCTACACCTTACATGGTGGAGACTTCTACTGTCATGCAAACCATGCATTTATAATCAAACTGTCAGCG
Source organism: Opisthocomus hoazin (assembly GCF_030867145.1). Lineage (NCBI taxonomy): Eukaryota > Metazoa > Chordata > Aves > Opisthocomiformes > Opisthocomidae > Opisthocomus > Opisthocomus hoazin. The sequence goes on from NC_134414.1 coordinate 154,796,606, forward strand.
TCTAGCTCCATCCCACCCTCCACTACGCTACTGTTAAAATACACTTATTTAAAATTTTTTAGGTATAATTTTTTTTTGATAGCTGATTCCCCCTTCCGATGATAGTTGATAATAGTAAAAGTAATTTACTGACTCTTCCTGGTTAAATACTATCAGGCCAAAATCTCAGTTTAACATCATTAAACAGGGCAGTCACTATAAACAGAAGCCTCTGACTGTGCAGTCAGTAAGCCAAAGGGAACGCGAGGATTAAAGCAATGTTCCAGGAAAATTTATGGAATTAAATTAGCCGGATTAATTTAAAATATTATGTCACAACGATATAGCTGAAAAATATACGTGTTTATTAGACAGCTGCTACTTTCATGCAATTTTAATTATTATTTGAGGAGGGAGGGAGCTTTTAAAACCACCTAATAAATATGGCCATACAGATCCTATACACTGCTGCTTTTAAGTCTTACAGATAGCAAAAGATCGCCCCACATACAGCAACATTTCATTAGTCACATTGCTGCGTTTATGTTTTCTGACTTCTCAGAGAACTACTTTATGACCAATAAGAGGTCCTTATGAATAGGCAGTAAATTTTGGCCACTACTTGTGGGTTGGAATCCTACTGGCTCCTTGAAATAGAAGAGCTCTACATATACCAAGGTGCTAAATTTGTAGGGTAGCATAATCTCTTAGTAGAATTATGGCTATTGCCAGCGAAAGGTTAAACTGCATTTTTACAGCTTTGAAATGAATTGGAGGATGTCAGTGAAGAGCAGTTATGCTGCTTATGAGCTACTAAACCAAGACTGAGGGTTTGTTTTTTTCCCCTTTGCTACAGCTCAGAGCTAGATGTTTTAAGGCCCGATTCAGATGTTTAGTGAGACATAACGCAGGAGAGCAAATAGGCAATGGGTGAAAAAAACACAAAACAGCAGGTACCACAGTTTGTGGCACGAAAGAAGATGGAGTAGATAATTTTAAGGCCTTACAAGAAATAAAAAGGATTAAGAAAACCTTGTAAAATTAGCCCTGTTTAAGGCCATTCTCAGCTAGAGAGTTGTGAGGGACATGGACAAGTGAACAAAAGAGTGTCCAGAGAAAGGAATCTGGTTCTGGAGCCCCACTGAAGGCTCACAATGAGGGAGGAAGACAAGGAGGCCAGTAATTAAACATTTAACATCCTGGATGAGACATTACTGTAGTACACACATTTTAGACTTACTGAAGTGGCTCCACAAGTGCTTGAAAGTGCCAGTCAGAATAGCTTAAAAATATTTAAATTCATAAAAATAGATATCATGGATCCTTTTCTAATTACTATCTGTATGTTCAGAAACAAGTCAAAATTTGGTTCAACTTTTCTCCTCTACAACCATAAAAACTAGAAACCATAATTTTAAAATATACTGTTTAAAGAGACTGCATATCTGTTTTCTATCATATAAGTTTAAAGACAGGGACAAATATGCGACATCCATGCCTGTGAGCTGAGCTGATCTGCCTACCTTCTTCCTGGATCAGTCAATTTTACTGGAACAAACTGTAATTATGCCCTTCATTTAATGCTTGTTCTGGCTGCCTGTCACTCAGCTTCATAGTGCAATTGCCATATATCTAAGAAATCGCTGCTGTTTGAACAAGACCAGTCTCAGGCCTACCTAAAGCAAGAGAATAATCATTACAACTCTTCATTATACTTACGATTTGTAACTAGAACATTACTTATAATTCATAGCTAGAATACTACTTCATTGCATCTAGCAACTTATAATTCCCAAAAGCTATTGAAACCTGAGAAAGCATTGTTAAGTTATAAAATACCTACTTGTTACAAGTTTCCTGCATTTTGAACAAAAGCATTTAGATATTTAAAAACTGGAAAGCAAATGCTATGTTAAAAAGTATAAATACATTTGAAAAAAGGTTATTCGCATAAAAGCTAATTCTCTCTAAACAGCTTGTCAAGGTGCTTATTTTATTTATCTGTAGATGCCTTTGAAGGACCATTTATGCTTTTAAGGTATGAGAATACACTAATTTTTCTATCCTTTATTATTGCTATAATCAGATTAATTTGCTTCCAAGACTGAAGTTATTGAAGTTATATGTATTATATTTGTAAATGTTAGATACATACACACAGAGACATATATCTATCTACATTTCAAGATTCTCTTGGCTGGCATGATGAAAAGGATGGAGGATGGACTGGCAAAATGATCGCAGTGAGAATTTATCTGAGCTGTCAGCTACTCGGCCAACCCTCCCGGCAAACCCAGGAAGGTTTCTGTTTAGCCTTATTCCAGCCTGCGTGGTTTGAGCACGGCTCAGGTTCCTTTTAGCTCATTCTTTCTAGCCAGTTTTGCCATGTTATGGTTTAGCCACATGCTTGCATTTTTTTTTGCCATTCGGGGAATTTTTTTAAATTATTTTTGTGCTCCTCATGGCATCAATTTTAAGTCACATTTCTGATTACCTTTCTTTATAGATGCATATTACCACCACAGAGCCTAGGCCTACTGGTCCTTTGGACAGTTAGCAATTGCAGCTATTACAGTGTTTGTCCTACAGCTTTGGGGAAAGGATATTGGAGATGAATAGATCCCGGTAGACTGGAACCTCCTTTCCTTCCACCTCATTGTACCAAAGGAATAGTATCTGCCAGATATATCAGATACTGTATTTGCATACCAAACACTGGTGTGTTTGGATATTTGTAGTTAATAAAAATGGTTGTGGCCTGATATTTATGTAGTCAGTGTTCATGCCAAATTAGTTGTTTCACAGCAAGAGCTACTTAACAGGTACCAAGGTTGAAACTAGTATGAGTCTGAGTGCTATTTTGTTAAAATTAATTGGTAGCTCTCCGCATTTAGCAATTTCCAATTAAACATCAGAGAGTGGCTGTTGCTAGAAACCCACTATGCATTTGTTTTCTCTTTGCACTCAATAGGTCTCACTTAGGTCATTGTTGTTGCCTGTGTTCAGTAACAAGAGACAAATAAAGAGCTTCTTTCTTTTCAAAAAGGTCACTGCTTGTGTTTCTATTTCCGATACACAAATTTGTACTGTGAATTCTTGATCTGTTTCATTATTTTGACAGCTTTCATACCTCCCAAAAGCTATTTATAAAATAAAGGTAGGGGTTTTTTTCATTGCATGGTGACTTTTCCCAGCGATTTGCTAGTTATCTGATGCCGCAAGGAAAATAATTAATGAATGGTCTAGAGAGCTAATGAATTGGAATGCATACTTACATTCTAGTGAAGTCCGTAGGTCTTGTGCACGCAGTAGAGTACTAGGCTGTGTGTCTAAGCTAGAGAAAATCCACAATGAGAAAAAGAATGCAAGCTGAAATATACTCACAATACACATTTTCAGAAGTAATCTCTGGAAAGATGTATGTATTTTTCCAGGGATATTGTCTTTACTTAATAGCTATATGTAATTCTGAACTTACCTACTTGTGACATGTTAGAGAGCTACTGACATGCTTCCTCTCTACCCCATTCTATATACGTGCAGTGGGGGAGTAATCTGTTGACAGACAAACATATATAATGAGGTTTGCAATGCTGTTCTGGCAGCAGACATGCTTTATAGCTTCTGCAACATCACAACAATGCTGAAGTACTGTAATTTTTTTCTAGAAGACTTATTTTAAAGAAACAAACTTAGATTCGTGCAATTTGAACAAGCAAAAGGCAAATGGAGCCAATTCTAAAATCTTGTGCTAGTGTTAAAATAAAGGAGCAGTATTGCCCCTATTCCAGGAACGCTATAGCAAATAAATCACAGCAGTACAGTGCAGTATAATTCTGTGCCCACTGGGATGTGTCCCCCTTTGGTATTCGTCACCAGCCAAGGGAGCTGCTTTTAGGTGGTCAACATGCAGACAAATATGGTTAAAAAAACCTGAAAAAAATTATCTTTATTTATATGCAGTACTGTCTGGACTCTAACCCACTTCTCTGCCTCAACTGGTTGTTGGTCTGCCCCGCCTTGCCTGTCTTCCATGGTTTGCAGCTGAGGGACATAGTAGTACATAGCTCTAATACGACCTGCAGAAAGCTGGTTTGCTGCTGCATCAGGCACCAGGTAGCCAGATTTGTAACTATATCAAAACCAGTTCAGACCATGGATAACATGGGCCTTGTTTCTCCTCAGCAATGCCTTCCTTGAAACGCCCACTTCCCGCTGTTGCTGCTGCTATGCCTCACATGTCCACCAAAGGTCAAGTCCTCCTACGTGCCTGCCTGGCTCCTGCTCGCCCTCCTTAGAGGACAAGTTGCCTGAGGCTGCTAGCATGCGTCTTCTTATGATATCTGTTTGGGCAGATAGCCCTCAGTTCTTGGTGGAGGCTGGCCTAGAAGGACCAGAGTCACCCTTCTTTGGTGAGAATTTACATTTCCGGGACACGATCATGATGACTTCGTGCCCCTATGTATGATGCAATGTGGGCTTTCCAGCAGCACCTGGAAGACCAGCATTGTGGGCATGGACTCAGGTGTCCATGTTGCTGGAGGAGGAAGAGAAGGGTAGAATTTCAGAAATATCCTATAAACAATCATCAAAGTGGCATTAAGAATCAGTATTAATTAAAGATCAGCCATCCTGTAAATCCCTGCTAGGTGTCTGTTGTATATTATTTATTCATTCTGTTCCAGAAGTGCTGTGAATAACATGACCAACCAGTTAATTCACATAATGGTGCTTATATAATCTGCTTTGTAAATACAGCCAGATAGAGACAATATAATTCCTGGAGCTAGAATATTTCAGGAATGACGTCAGCCAGTTCTGTTTATATTATCCAGCAAACCTGTTTTCTCAAAGTACGGCGACAGGCAACGAGACACATCAACACACACAAGCCTGTGAGATAGACAGATCTGTACATTAGGTCCCCAACCCTTAAAGTGGTGAAACTGGTTTAGATTGCCTTAAGTTGCATCTTTAACTGATTTTTCAATATCATTAACATTTGGAAACTATTATACAAACTGTAATCCAGATGATTATAGAACAGGGCAGATAATCTTAGTTCCCTGAATAAGACTCATTTATTTAACACGAATATTGAAGGAGTAGGGGTAAAGTTAAACTGTCTGGAAGGGAAGAAATGGCACACTGGAGAACCTCAGGTGTATCACATGACACTGATTTAACTTAAAAAATTTTATATCAGAAAAATCCAAAACCCAATAATAAAACCCTAGTAACATATCTGTTTAGCTGAATAAGCATTTTCACTTCTAGAAGTCGAGGATCATTCAACTGACTTTACATAGATGTGTAGGAGTGCGGCCTTATGTTCTTCTTCATCAGTTTCCAACATGAATATGGAGCTGGAGACAAACGGGACTGTCACCTCCAGTCAGGGCTGCAATAAACTAAGCCCACCAAATCAAAACACTTTTTCAAAAGTGAGGTTGTCATGAATGTGGCAAGTCAGACCTTTACAGCCTTTTCAGCTGCACCGGAGGTGTGGAAAACAATCCGTTTAAGACAATATCCCAAACAAAGACTTTGTGGTGACGCGGGGGTTAATTACAAACAACAGAGGTTCATTATACATTCCAGAATGTTGTTCTCTCACACAAAAGGCGCTCTCACTTGTTAAATGTCTAGCCTAGACTATCAGAAATTGCATTACACTTGCTGCCCCTCCCCTTATTCCCGGACTTTCTTACCCTGGCCTTTTCCCCCCCCCCCCTTCCTCCCATCTCTATTGAAAGATAGTAATTAAACACTAAAGCCTCTCAGTTTCTGCAGCACTGCAGGGGAACTCCTCCCTGTAATAAGCTCCAATTACTGGCTGCGACTGCAGCTGATGAAGGATTATCCTCTCACTCAGCTACGGCAAGCTCTAGAGTATAATCTTCAATTAGTTCAATTCATGTAGCACACTGGCAGGCAGGCCACTACGTTTCCCACGACTTACACAAACAGCCTTTCTTTGACACCCCCCAACTCTGCACAGATGGTCCCAGGACTGTCTGTTGCAAAGTTCAGTGCATCTGGCCCCTAAACCCACCTAATGCAGGCAGCAAAACAAAGACCGGGACTCAAGTGCTCTACAGTACCTATTTGTTTCAGTAACAGCAGGGTGGCTTTTTTTTTTTTAAAATGAAAGAAAGAAATTATTCAAGGAGTCAGAAAACAGGTGGATAAACAAAAAACAACCAACAAATCTTCTCGACTGACACTATAAATCACTTCTAGTCATTTTTAACTATGTTTAAATTTTTGAAAATCCAGTCTCATATAAGTGATATGGCTGCAACAGGCAAAAGCTAAAGAGGGCAACATTAAAACTACAAGTCTATTTTTAGCTCTTTCCCTTTGAGCTTAGGTATTGCAGATATCCTCAAGAAATGCTTGATTTTTTTTTCCCCCAGCTTGTCTGTTCATCACTTGGAACAAAGGCTGTTATAAACAAGTTTACTCTGGGCTCCGACTTCCTTCTGCATCCTGATATTTCACATGGTCTGTGTAGAACTTTAATTGGTGACTCTAAAAAGAAACATCGTGTTACTCATTGAAAGAAAATACTTAAAAGCAGGCAAAGTTTAGTTAGTTGGTGGTTTGCCTTTATATTTTTGATACCAGGAGATTTTGTTGTATGACAGCTAAAGGTAATAATTAAATAGCCTAAAATAAACTAGTTCCATGGATGATATCATTGCATACATTGAGTAATTCTGTTGCTGCTGCCTGCATGTCAGAGGAGCTGCCAGGACAGGGAGGAAGGCTGTACCTAAGGGCACACTGCTCCTCATCATTTACAGCTGCCATTTCCACTGCTGCCTCCATGGGGCTGCCTCGGCAGGAAGAAAAAAGGATTTTTCCCAAAATGGGGGCTTGTCCTCATCTGTAAAGAGGCTGTGTAACCTTGCAGGATAAATTACAGCAGGTAATTAGCCATATTGTGAAAAAATAATACTGTGATAGTAACTGCATTGATACCGCTTTCCCATATAGACTGGATACAGAGGCCTCCATTTCCAAGCCTATAGGTCAAAGAAATTTAGCAATATAAAGGTAGTCTTTCAAAAAATCCACCCTGCCATAGTAACAAATCTCAACTGTTCATTTTTAAAATGATTCCTTATCTCAGGGGCTCTATCTGCAGGATCCTAAGGAGCAGCATCTTTTCCAACATAACAGATTTTATGCTTTTATATACTTAACATACATGGGCTTTTTATACGTCCTCAGACTTGGAAAAGTACATAATGTCCAAAAGTGGAAAACAACCCCGATACAACTATATTTAGTAGGATTTAATAAAAGAGATTGTTTTCACTCATAAAAGCTTGCTTCAGTCACATCCTTATACTATCATTTAGATTATCCTGAGGAGGATACCACTATGCACACTTCAATCCTAAAAAAACCCAAACCAGACTGAAAAACCCCAGATTTGTTTCAGTTGGGCTGTATTTCAGACACTGCAGCAAAAAAGCCAAAAATAAAGCATAGGTCCCAGTTTGTGAAATGCCAAATATCTCACCAATATTCAAGTAAACTCTCTCTAGCTGTTCTTCACTCTTCCACTGCTCTAATTCTTCAAATTATACAGTGCTGTAGATGTTTTCATAGAGAATAAAAAAAAAATAAAAATCAGCCATTGCCCAAAGGAACATTTAGTTTATAACAGTGTTTTTCAGGCTAGAATTTGTATTTGCACTAATTCAGACTTTTAGACTTGAAGTACCCTAGGTTAGTACTGCGTCTACGTATGCACAACTCCCAGGCAGAAGCAGAATACTAATAAAGAGGATCTGAAAGAGTACCCTTCCTATTTCCTATAGGCCCAGGAGGTGAAGGAATCCAAGTTGTAGACTTCTAATATCTGGGGGGGGATCGAGGCATCCTGCCGCTATGAAAACAAGCAAATGTAAAAGAAAAAGTATTCCATAAAGCTGGCTTCCCCTTCTACTGGGAACTCATAAAAAAAAAATACACAGCGAACAATGGGCCACCCTCACTCATCACACGGACAGTTTTCAAGCGTGAGGCTTTACGTGCAGACCTATATCCCACCTCTGGGTGTTGAAATGGGCACTTAGTTTTATTAAAATCCAAAGACTGTCTTCAAGCACTGCTATCAACACCCAAATGTAGAATTTGATCATATTGAAGTGTCATGCGTAGAACTATTTATCATGGGCCCCAGTTTAAAATCCAAAGACTGTCTTTAAGCACTGCTATCAACACCCAAATGTAGAATTTGATCATATTGAAGTGTCATGCGTAGAACTATTTATCATGGGCCCCAGTTTAAAAGCATGTAAGGTTTATTTTATAACTCAGTTGACTGACAGTGAACTGAGCCCGAGATGACACCGAGCTTACAGATCTCATATCTAACCAGCTGAATTCCTGCACTGACTGCCTGAGCAGTTTAAGTTTAAAGGTGAAATAGTCTGATGAAGCAAAGATGCATCTGGGAGAAGAGCACTTTCCACCTGAGCTTTCCTGACATCAGTCATCCTCTTTTGCTTTCTCCTTCCATAATTTCTCTCACATGGAACAACTTACTTGGCTCACTACCTAATCAAGTAACATATGGTGCAAAATGGGCTCCTGCTCTCCTTCGTCCACGGGGCATCTTAGTCAGAGAATCACACAGAGACAATTACAAAGAAAGGAAAGTTTTCCCAAAAAACCGCTGTGACCTCTGAACTTCGAGGAAATAGAAAATAAACTAAAGAAAATTAGTAGGAAGAGTCAAGCTTGCACCTAATCACTGATCCTTGCCAGCTGGAGCCAGGGGCATGCAGGTCATGACCATCATGCAATGCAAGAGTTGCTTCCACTGTGTGTGTATATATACACCTGCAACCATGCTAGGAACAAGCTCTATTCATAGTCTGTGGCATTAGGAATGACCAGGAGAAACTGGAGGCCTGTGTGCTGTTGCAGGGCTACGGTCTCATTGGGATCACAAACACGTGGTGGGCTAGCTCCGAGGCGAGCGCAGCACTGGCTCCTTAGGAAGGACAGGCTGGAAAGATGAGGAGGGGGAGTTGGTCAGCATGTGAGAAAGCAGCAGGAACGCGTGGAGCTCTGCCTGGAACAGACAGCAAGCCAACTGAGAGCTTAGGGGTCAAAATTAGAGAGCAGACGAACGTCGGAGATGTGGTGGTGGGTGCTTGCTATGGTCTGCCTGGTCAAGAAGTAGCCATTTTCAGACTACTGGAAGAAGGGGCCTCATGTTCACCCATCCTAGTCCTTGTCATAGGCTTGAACCTCCACAGTATCTCCTGAAAGCAATCCAGCAGGACACAAGCAACCCAGCAGGCTTCTGGAGTACATCAACAGCAGCTCCCTGATGCAGGGCACTGGGGACCCAATGCGGAGAAGTGTTATGCTGGTCCTTACAATCAGGTCAGGAAAGACAAGGTTTGGGGCAGTGAACAGTGAAGGGTTGTTTAAATCACAAACTAGCAAAGAACAGTGAGTTTCAGGGATCTGATCACCTGCTTAAAGTTAGATGCATGCTTAAAAACTTCCCTGGATCAGGGCTGCTATTGGCCATTAATATATACACTTGGGAAAAAAATCATACCAAATAGGTCATAATCCATCTACAGAACAAATTGTTCTGAACACTGCACGTACATTATTGTGCCCTGACTTGATGAAGCGTACATAATTATAGTGTCTGCTTTAAACAATGTGCTATGTTTCATGTAAATACTGTAAACAGGATGCAAGCTGAACAAAGAACTACGTCATACCTTTTAAGTGAGAGCAGGAGGACTGAAGTTTAAGATCTCTTTGGACAACACCAGTCATGCTCCTTTATAAACTGCTGAGTCGTTAAAGCACAGCTTTCTCTCTAGCCCCCTAGGAAGTATAAATAAAGCATGATGTGTTATTACTGAAAATATTTGTAAGGCATTAACAAAGTTTGCGTCCAGCATTATGAACTGCACGATAACAGGGGCTTTATTCATCAGGATGCACATGTAATTGCACATGTAATTTATTCCATGTAAAAATCGTTATCACAAATATCAAACATGCTGCAGATAATAAATGACAGGGCAGTAGAAAAACAAAAAGAGCTTTGTTTCAGGACACAAAAGCATGTTGACCCTTTTGATTTATTTGTTTTTCTAAAGGAAGGAAATGCTCATTTAGCAGATTAAAAATGAAATAGGGAAGTTGAGTGACAAAAATCTTGATGAAGATGGTACTTGTTAGAACTGTATTGAAAGATAACAAGTGATTATAACCGAAAATGTCAACACTCCAATAAAGCACAAGTATGATCAAAGCTATGAAAAAAGCAATCAAGCTGTTTTGACATCTGACTGATGTTGTGTTGAATGTGTGTGTGTGGATTGGAGACATTTGAACTATGTTCATGAGCAGTTCTGTTTAGGGAGCACCTAGGAGCATCATTTGCTTTCATCTTACCGTATAAAGCAAAGTGGAAAATACTTCCAAGAAATATAGTGCCACTGGATTAACCACATTTATTTTGCTACACTTTCTGAGAATATGTGCATTTTATATTCCTACAGGAATGACACCTTAAACTTACTGAAGAGTTTGAAGATTTATTGTAACGCAGGGTGGAAAAGTAGCTCCAGAGCTCATGCAATTTTGTTTTGGAGAAACTTCACATAAATAACTGAGCTATTCAATACGCAAGCATATCAATGTAACTGGAAGCTTTCTTCTTTCCAGGCTACACAGAAAAAATGTGAATAGCTTGGTTAGTATCTAAATTCAAGACAAAAATTGGATCTAGAAGGCTTTTTAAAGTCAGATACAATATAATTCAATAAAATAGTTTAATTCAGGTTAGCATCAAATTCAATTGCGTTAGACATTGGTCTGAGATGTAATGTTAAGAAGAACATTGTAAAGAGGATGCAGGCTTTTTTTCTAATTGTTACCACATTTTTGATGCAAGATCCTAACTGCAGAAATCAAAGGGAGTTTTTTGCATTGATTTCAATGAAATCAGTGTTTCATGTCTATCATTTGTACCCTCGAATGCCTGAGTCTTTTTTTTAAAGTTACTATGTGAGATATTTGATAGGAAATATAAACAAATGGTAGCAAATAAGAGCAAGATGTTACTTTGTCAGGGTTTCTTTGTAATGTGCAAACACAAGGCAGGGCTTCGACGGTAGACTTCTCCAGAGAAACTTTGGTCAAAACATCCTATTCTCTAACCTTGCAAAAGCAGCTCTACTCATCTGAGACCCCTTGCACTGAATGCAGGACAGAAATGCCTCTGCCACCCCGACTAACAGGCAAGCAGAGGTTGCATTAAAGAGGTAAGGTTTGAACACAAGATTCCTAAATACGCTATCCTGGAGAGCTAGTGCTTTGAAACAGGAAGATGACTAGAGTTCCCCAAAAAGCCCCACCAAGCCAGCAGCAAAGAAAATCCAGTGGCCCCTATTCTTGTCTGCTTGTTGTTTCTGAAGGAGTGAAAAAGCGATGGATAAAGTAAGGTTTTCTTTGCGGAGAGCGAAGGCAAAGGGCTAGAAGAAGGCTGGTATCCTGCCTTTTCATCTACAGCAGCGCTGACTGCCTTCTGCCCTCATTGCTCCTTTCCACTTAGGAGTGGTGGTAAAAGGCAAATGAAAAGCAGTATCTCAGGTTGATTTGTCCTGATATCATGCCAAAAATAGACTGTGAAATGGAGTGGTAGGGAAGCAGATAACCTTGTTCCAAGATACTCCAGTTCTGAGCAAGGACTTAAGGACAACGAACTGTGAAGTGGTAAGATAAACACATTTAGCACATCAAATTTAGTTAAACACCTGCTGACAAACCTAAATCAAAAGTATCATGATTCCAGTTCGGGGCTACATGACTGTAGCTGAAGTCTCAGATCTGAAGAGTGGTAACTAGAGCTCACTAAGGACCAAAGAAGAGAGAAAGGTAGGAAAATACTAGTCACAAGGAGCCACTGATGCAAGTGAATTTCTGTTCCATACAGCCTCCTACAGACACCTAAAATACCCCATCAGAAGCCTTGGAAATGGAGAGTTGTAGGTACAAACGTAGACTTGACCATTTGGAAGGAAACCGCTGAATTAGCCTTAGAGCAAGCTGTCAGGCTCTCCCAGCCTGTGAAACCTAAAACACTACGGGGCCTGTTCTGGTGTCATTTTTGCCACACGCAGCTTGGCTTTGGGTGTCACATACAGCACGAGTCACCGCGTCACTCCCAGTTTATGCAGAAGTGAGCAAATCTCCGGCTATTTCTCAGTGATGCAGGGAAGAAGTTGCCTCCCAGAGGTGTCTTTTTTCCAAATGAACTAATTACAGCCGTTCTTGCTTCGAAAAGTTTACATTCTCCTATTCTGTGCAAAACACACACCACGCTTAATTCAGCACGCCGCTGAGAGGCTCTGCAAGACAAACTCCAAGATGATTATTTCTGTGATATGTATGACTTCACATGGCTGGTTGTCATAACTTGGGTGAATATAACTCTCCTGCACTTCACCCTTGTAGGGTGGAGAGTTGGGTATGGCCATGGTGCTGTCCCCCTCCCTGGCTGATCTAGACAGGCAGCTGCCCAGTTTACTTCTCTGCCATGCTCTGCCCCCAATCATTCATCCCCTGACAGCTCCCCTACACATCTTCCTCTCTCTTCCGTTTCCTACACTGCACATTTTCCTCTTGTGGCTTTGTGGGACTCCGCCCTGCCATTTCGTGAGTTGTCTCAGAAAATTTACTGTCATTTTGGGTCTCCCCTGGCACCCCAGCCTGGCTGCAAGAGAAGGTTTTCTGCCACCTGACTGGCCAGGGCTGGCTAGCAACTGGGGAACCACCGACCAGACAAGAACTGTCACAGACTTCAAGGGGATGAGACCCACCAGGCACAGCCAAGAGACCACACCAGAGGCACCCACGTGCACCAAGGTTACTGGCAGAAGAGTGACTAGTACAAAATAATTGGTGCAAACTGACCACAGCAGGTTGACTCAGATGGATATAAAAGGACCCTCAGAGTCTGTGGGTGTGAACCCACCACCAGCTGCTGAGGACCATCACCGAGGGACCCACAGGACACCACGGGATCCAGGGTGGTGACTATCCCTCTTTCCTTTCCCAGTGCTAAACTATCTCTCTCCCTTTGCTCTTTGTTTCCTTGCTTCCATCCTCTTTGCACCATTTTTGTTAGGCCATTACTTCCAGAGCCATAGTAAATAAACTCATGGGGTTAGTTGGTTACCGTTATCGTGCCTTGGTTGTGCTTTATCCAAACTCAAGGATCGCAAATCTATTTTATTTTCTGTCAGGGTTCAGGAGGGAGCACTCTATCCGCAAGCAGGTAGAGCACCCCATGGTGTTCTATGGGCAGGTTCCGCGAAGGGGCTGACAACATTTTTGTTTTATAGGTGGGCTCTGAGAGGGGCTGACGGCATTTTTTGGTTTCCAAGTTGACGTTGTATGACTGTGTGTGAAAGAGATGTACAAACAAGTACGAAGAGAGTGCAGAGTTCTGATCTGCAGTTCTGCTCTCCTGCGAGGGAAGTGGCCAGAGACAAACAAAGCATAAGAAAAGTGAATGTTGACCTCTTAAATAATTATCACCTTGTTGTTCTAAATATCAGAACCCAACAGCCTTGTCATGTTCTTCAGCCTGCTGCTGCTTCTTCACATCCTCCAGCGTGTACGTGAGTATACAGCCCTCCCCTCCAGCAACATTTCCAGATTTCTTATAATACCCTGGGTAACTTCTCAAAACACTACTTCTCTTCACTGCTCCTGCCTGTGTCCTAATAACTCCACATCCACACAACCCTGACTAGCCCCCTGTCACGAGTAGCATGCTACCTCATTTCTCAACAGCAGCTCACCTGTAGGCTTTTACAGACAACACAGTCTTGCCAATCCTAGACATTAAACGATCATCATAGTAGCTTGAGCTACAGAGATTCTCCAGAAAACAAGCAAAAAACACTGTAGAACAATTTTTTAATTTTTTTCTAGGGTTTTTTTTTTTAGCTTTTGTCTTGGATTTTTTTCAAACTTTCTCTAAAACACATAAAAAGTAAAAACATTCTAATGCTTAATTAAAAATGTAATTTTTTTCAGACATTGTCATAATTGGCATTGCCAATACCAGTATGAAAAATAGCCAAAAAACATCACAACTCCCTAACCTTTCAGGAATAGAAATCGCCTTTTTATTCTGTTGGGATAGCACCTGAGTCCTGCCATTGGTGTTAATACAGAAGCCAGCCCCCACAACACTGCCGCTTGACTTTGATTTCTTGCAACATGCTTTAAATTGTGATTTAATTGTGCCTCGAAGTTTGGAAGAGCAATCAGCTATTTTCATAACAGAGAGTAGTGAACATTTTGGATTATGCTACTTGAAAAGACTAAAAGTAGCAAGTTACTCTCAAGCAGTAATTAGTGGCAAGAACTGGAGAGAATAGCTTAGGTGGGGATGTATAGTATTTTTGGTCACCTTTATTGCTACCCTACTGAAATAATTATTCTGGCACAAAGCATATGCAACTAAAAGTTATCCTGCTGGGATACAGGCAAATAATTCCTCCAAAGCATGTTTACACTGCTTCCACATCCACTGCAAAGGAAATATAAGACCTTAAGCTGAAACGTTTAAAACACATTACACACAAGCAAGAATTTAGCTGTGCCTCTATACATTGATTTCTTCATAATTTTTTATTTTAAGTAACTTGATAGTTTTGAGACTCGTAGCAGTCCCATTGGAAGATCCTCACAACAAGGATCAAATCTGTTATGTTTCGCTGCCAAATACCAGCAACATGCTGAGAAATATGTAATTACATTTACTGTGTGATAATCCCTTTAGATGCTGTATCTATGGTGGCAGCTGTTTTAATAAAGTTGTGACAAGGGAAGAAACCTATTATCTGAATGAGAAGCCTACAGGAAAATGAGGAGATGCACTGCCCCAGCTTTTGCCCTCATGTCCTTATTATTCAGCTCTTGAAGGAATTATCACACCTGAGGCCGAAGGGATTGCAGTGTGAGTACCAGCCATGGGGCACAGCTAACCCAAGTCCTGGTTCAGCTCTCATTAAAGTTGGCAGTGAAACTTCCCTGGGTGTCATCGAGAGCACACCCAGGCCCCTTAAGTTCACAGAAAACAAAAAAGAAACTAAGACGAGGTTAGACAGCACTGTTTGCTACTCATTTGTTGGGCTTGAAAGGAGTGAGAAGGGGCAACTTTGAAAGTGAACCAGTTGACGTTCAGCCTGGAAGAGATCTGTAAAAGAACTTTTGCTGAAGTGATGGGATGGATCTGCTGCTGCCAGAAGCAAAAACAGACAGAAATGTGGAGCTGAATATAGGCAGAAAGACATATTGCTTACATGTGATTGCAGAATTAGGTTCTATGAAAAATTGGGTCATTAGGGCCCTTTTTGCAGCAGATAAAACTAGGAGGAAAATTCCAGTACTGCAGGTAGGATTCCATTATTCCAACACATGCATAACAGATGTATTTCTCAAGGAATCACTGAAACTTCAGAGCTGGTTTTGGTAAATAGTGCAAGTGTGATGGAAAGATAATTGCAGAAAGATAAGTGTAGAGTTAACAACAGTTTGACACATAGCTGCACATTTGAGAGGGGGGAAATCAAAGTACACTCTCAGCTGTGTTTGGTGGCATCAGAGAATGGGTGTGAGATACAGAGTGCTGTATCATCTATAGAGAGTGTAGGGACAAATATTTTGAATTCCAACTAGGGGCTGTTAAGGTAGAAATGAGGAGAACAGAGTCATCTGGTTGTTTTAATTGACCACAAGTTGACTATGAATTGCCAATATGATGCAGCTATGGAAAGATATATTGGGATTCATTAATGTTTCCCTGAAAAAGAATTATGAAATTTATTACAAGAGCACTCATGAGACTTCATGCAGAATATCTGTGTGCTGTTCTGGTCATATGAAGATGAAAAACAGAAAGTCATGTTAGCAGAGGAATGGAAAGTAGACTGGAAAACAGCTTGAATTGCTTAGCCTAAGATTAAATAAGACTCAGAAGGGAGTCTATGAGACTACAGTTGCTTGAGATCAATAATAGGGAAGGAGAAGGATCACTTAAATCAAAAACAACATCAGCCCAGTACAAAGTGATATAAAAACAGGAATGAAATTAGGCTCAAAAGCAGAAAAAGAAATATTCTGGATCAGCCAACTTCTTAGACATGAAGAACGAAATATCTCTCTACTTTTAAGGTCGTGAGGTGAGCTTACAACAGACTGGCCTTAGGCTTGGAGATCTTTGCTAGTCACATGCTCCTAAAAGGAGTAATTTAAATGAGTAATAAAAAATTGCATGGAAAACAGAATTTTAAGGAAGCTCCATAATGGATCTGAGACAATGTAATACACTTGCCATTGGCTTTGGCACCTCTCCCTTTTAAACCCCTTAACCATAAAACCCTGAAGTTTGGTTACAAATTTAGGCATACAGATGAGTTTACATAGTTTTGGTGAAAGACAGCAATAAACTAACTAAAAGAATACAAAAAGCACATAGGTGATTGTTTATCTGATGGACTGAACATACACGGTAAATTCAGACAGCAAAACATTTTCACTGTGTCTAATAATGTTGGTTTGGAGTAAGGCTGAAATTCTTCATAGTTTTAGTTTCATAACGCTGCCCAGCTGGAATTTCCATTTCAGGTTATTATAACACAAAGCTTTACAGTGGTATTTTAACTATTCGTTTTAGGTGGTTAGAGAAGTTTACTTGAATACCAGATATACTGTAAACATGCTGAACATCTGGTAATTAAGTACAGTGCACAGTAATCTCCATAAAGCCTGTATCTGTGGTGAAATCTTTTTAATAAATAGCTGATAATGGAATGAAGTTATTAAAAGAATTACAGCACACATGGTGAAGTACAGCAATTATTAATTCCTTTGCATGAATAAAAGCTTTTAACTGTCCATTTTACCAAGAATCTTTAAGATGGGACTGTACCAAAAGGAGCATCAGCATAGAAGTACCCCATTTGCAACAGAAAAAAAAAAAGACTCCATAATTCTGCTAGATCATTTCCATAACTATTCAAATACCCAGTGAACTCTGCAGTTCTCAAACAGTTCATACCTCATTTCATGACAGCATAACCCAAAGAGTCACCTTCTCCCTTCTGGCCATGACACCATTCACTTTACAAAATGGGAATCAAGGGTCACTTCTATTTTACCCCCTTCTAAGAAATACTTCACCATGAAGCTCACGTCCATCATTTGATGTGTCCATTTTCACCCTCAGCAGCAGTTTTCATCTTTGAGCAGAGCGAGAACATGTCTGAACAGATGTGAGCACCTGCCTCTCCTTGTTTAAGATTTCTTCAGAGGCAGTGGCATTGTACAGGTATGGATTCATTTATTCTTTTAACAAACTGGAGATGCCAGTCTTTAAGCTCAACTCGCTGACACTTCACAATATCCCAAGCAAGTCATCCCACCAGCCCTTAAGTCGTGCTACCTGATTGCCACCTAAGCTTTATTTCAAGAAACACCCATCAGAAAACACAGTTAACAGAACATTTCTGTGCATCCCCTTCTACCAATGTCTGCTTGAAAAATAATAGCAATCCTGACCTTTTTTAATAGCAACTTTTATTCCCCTTGAATTTACCAGTCGTTCTTATTCTTAAATCGAGTAATCCAAGGCCAAGTTCATCATCCACCTCAAGCTACCAGGTTTGAAAGGTTGCATGTCTTCAGATTCAGAGAGGCAGCCTGTTTATACTACTGGGTGTTTTTCAACCTCAGCTTTTCCAATGACTATTTAAGGCCTTTTTCCAGGAGTGCTGGCACATTGTTTAAATCACTGGTATGACTCATTAGCTCATTCTGTATTTTAGCCAGTTAAGTTTACCTACCTTCCACTCCTCTGTATTTCCTGTTTCTTTTCTTCAATAAATCAATGTCAAGACAGTTTATGAAGAAAGTTGACAGCTGTCAAGCAAAATGTGAATTCATGCTAGCATCAAATGTCAGTGCTGCACACCAAGATACCCACATCCACTGCCACAGAACTGTGGCTGTGCTGTGTCACCTCCCTTCTTACATCCCTACAAATAGTTCCACTGCTGTTTCATTTCACATAACTCTGGACAGGAGATTGAATGCAACCAGTGACAGTGATATTCTCCTATTGATATTTGTAAGGACATGCCCTCACAATTGCTCACCTCAAATACACATGAGATCAAACAGGAGACTCTTATCATTAATTTCTACTGTCCAGTTCTCTACCTACTCCATCTTTGCAATGTGTCCATAATCTGGTTTTCCATTGTGATCCATACTTTATATTTGCTGCTTCTTTCTATTAAGCCTTTGAGTCTCCATAACACCTTCATGGGTGTATCTTTATGGGTCTATGCCTGCCAGATGTTCTCTGCATCCTCAGCTGAAGCAAGGCCTTCAGACTCGCATAACTGCTCAAGCAAGGAGTTTCCAGTCACTCCAGGAGTAGCACTTGCCTGGTTCCTGGGATGGACAGGTCCTCCTCAGCATCTTCCTCTAAAAGAGGCAAGGAATGCCTTAGCACTACAGGAGACATTATCCTCCAACATCATATTGTTCAAGTCCTGGAACTGACATCAGACTGTGGTTCCTGGTGGTAGTGGCAGGTTAATGAGCAAAGACTGGCTACGCAGCTCTTGCTCATTTGCCCACCTCTTCTCTGCCTCACGAGCAGTCTGTAGAAGGGCTATTACAACACCCTGTGGAAGGCAAGGCTGTGACTTGTCTCCACTCTGCATTTACCAACGCAGTAAAGGAGGCAGCAACAGGGTGCTGGCTACAGCTCTCAGCATAGTGGAAAGTTGTCTTTCTAAGCAAGTGACATCCCAGCCGCAGACCAGGGCAGGGACATTCAGACTCTTGCAGACACTCAGCAGCGTTGTTCCTGAAGCTAACTCCTACAGCTGCTGTACCCACCATGTGCATATATTCCCACATTCAAAAAAGCGTTAGTACAGCACTTTCTGAGGAACCTTAGACCTTGTTTCAGTCCTAAAACAATCAAACAGCTTGAGCTTATATTTTGAACGCTGACACCTCACAAAAAGGGCCAGAATATAGAGCAAGTATTTTACAGCAAAATGTCAAAATCAAACAATAGACATATTTTTCAAATATACTACATAATGACACCTTTTGATAAATTCTGCAGGTATTCACCAAATCTGTTGTAAAACATTATGGGAGCCCAAGGTTACATATCGAAGTTCAAAAATATTGATCTTAATTATCTTTAACCTACTTCAGTCCTTCCATCTTTCCCTCCCCCCAAAAAGTAAACCCCCCTTTCATGTGGTGATCTGTACAAATAAAGCACAAGTCACCACAAACCTGAAATTGTTTGACAAGCGATTTATACAGGGGAGAATGACAGAAAAAACAGGTATTTCACAAGGACTTTGAACTTCACTGACTGCTATTGTTACGGAGCCAATGTACTCGCAATGCTCTTCAGTCAGTTCAGTAAATCCTTGCCTATGCTTGAGCACGTGTGTCTGGCAAACCACCTTGGAAGCTCACAGAAGGTGGAGCGGGTGTTAAGCTCTTAAAATGAAGAAGAATTTTAGTAGCTGCACAAGAACAGTGCAACAGAAAGAGTTATTTCACCACCAGCTCCAGAGCTGTAATGGACTTTTTGGCACAAAACAAGTCAGAGGCTCTGTTCAGAGTTGGTTTTACTGCTTGGCATGCTCCTTTGCCTTTAACTTTTAGTGGGTTTTCTCAAGCAATACGAAAAAACAGGACAAATCTGGAAATAAAAACTAAATAAATTTATTGGAATATAAATGAATTCAGGGAATAATCCAAAAATACTATGAATTATTGGTGCCAACTGCTATTCTTGATTTTTAAAGCTCAGTCATTACTCTTCTGAACAGGAGAAATGTTTTTTTTTCCTTTTTATTTTATTCTGATTAGGAAGAGTTATAAAAATCAGTATACTCTGGAGTTGAAAGGACACAGATTCAGAGGGTTTCTTACCAGTAAAATGGACACATTTTCTGACCATCTGGGAAAAAATGCATTCTAGTATCTCTGTAGCCACTGACACCAAATTAAGTTGCAAGTGCCATTTAAAACAACACAGGATTTGGAGTGTTACAAGAACTGCTGAGCAATCTGAAAAATGCACAGTTCCAAGTCCTTGAAAATCTGAATTCTTGTTCGTAAAAAACCTTCCTGTTTTCCCTTGAGGGTCGCTGATGTGTACTGCACATGCAGGACCGAAAACCTGGTAAGTGGCAAGGGAGAATTTTTTTTAAGTCTTTGTTATCTATTCAAACACCTTCCAGTGCTAGGATGATTAAGATCTGTCACTTCTACCAAATGATGCCTCTACTGGAGAGGAAGATGGGACATTTTGCTTCATTTTGCGGTTTGGGTCTTCAATCCATGGTTTAAATAGTTGATAATGATGATCCAATATATTTGTGTTTTTAATTGTGGGAACAAGACCTATACAACAGAGGATTAATTTTGATTTGCAAAATTACTAGTTCATACTGCTTTGATCAGAAGCCTACCTCCTGAAAAGAAATAATGAAAAAAAATACTGTGATAAGTCTTACATAAGGCTATCATACAAATTACAATATCTTCTGGCCAAATGTTGAGAAGGGGATTATTACCCGATATAGCCTATGAGGATCTTCACTAGCAAAACTCAAAAGATCCTAGAGAAAAAACAAATGGATTCTAAATTACCTGCGAAGCCACCTTCTTCAAAGAGGAAAGGTGGTTTTCCGCTGCTGCTCTTGCCAGCAGAATCTCCCAGAAGCAACAGATGTATGTATTTCTGCCCACTCCGAGGGACACTCAGATATCTGTACCTACTCAGTGTAAAGCTCAGTTGTGAGCCCTGAAGACTCAAGTATGTTAGAACTTGTGCTTCCGGAAACACAAGTAAATAGCTCAAGGAGAAGTTACAATTTTGGCTTTCTACACAAGGAATTTGTTCTGGTACATGAATACTCATGACCAGGACAAGCCTGGTAAATGACAATTCACAGGAGTTTTCCAGGTGACAGCTACGCAATCAAGGCATGGTCCTTCTGTCTACCCATAGCCCTCAGACCAGGACCTGACAATAGAGCAAATCTGGCTTTAAGGCTGCTTTTGTCAGATAAAAAAAAAAAAATTAAAAATGCTACAGCCTGCATGACATACTGCATTTGTCTACTATGCATGCTTTGCCAGTTCAAATTTGTTCCTAAACAGCTGACATATCAACTTGGCATTAGTTGCCAGATCAGTTACCTGTTCACAATACTTTATCAATTTTCTGGGTGAGGTATCTTCTGTCCTCCTGCAGCTAGCATTAAGCTGGCTCAAAAGGCAGCATAACCTCCACATTCTGCTTCCTGACTAATGTGATAAGGTGCTCCCACCTGACCGAGATTTAGTTTGGCTCACCATCAGGCAGAGCTGACAAAGCCGGGGGAACAGAGATACGAAGCATAAGGGACCATTACAATCAGATCCAACCCTGAGCATAAGACCTTCCAGCTGAACTACAGCACATCCTATAAGTCATTATTCTTTATTCACAGCTTGATGCTCTGCTACCAAATGAAATTTTTGGATAAAATCACAACAGCTGACCTTAACTTTCCTGCCCATAGACAGTAAGGCTGCCACCTGACATGCCCAGCTGAGCAGATCTGGCTTACTTCAGACATTCTGCCTCCATATCCTATTGTATTAGGGTATTAAGGACCCACTTTTTTAAGTATTAAACACATACTTCTTCCCCCCTCAGCCCCAAATCACAACCTACAAGTTTGGAAGTATACAGCAGGCAGCCTAAATATTAAAAGAAAATACAATAGAAGAACATACTCAGCTCAGCCTGTTAGTTTCCATTTGCACTCAAAATAGGTAGCATGTTGACAAAAACAACAAGATTACTCGAAAAAAGGAACTATTCCCATATCTGCCTGCATCTCAGAGTCTGTTTTTTCACATAATTGTAGCCAATGAATTGTTACATGATAATGAGCAAAAGAGCTACTGATTCAGGGTCTCAGCTGCTCCAGATAAATGCATACATGAAAGAACCTATCTATTTTTCCTGCCCTTTACTCCAAACTCAAGTTACACCTCTCAAGAGTCCCTCTGAAAAATAATGAGGTCCTCTGAAGAAATTCAGCACCAAAAAAAGATGAACTATCAGTAAACGAAGCTCCAGTTAGGGCAGCAAGTGTACTCTTTTGAGTAGGATTGTCAAGTATCCCCAACCATTTCATTCTAGTGACATCTACCCAGTTTTCCTGATCCTTTTTTAGAGGTGGTGCAAGGTGTATTTCTGTAACAGGACCAGGAACCCATGTGGCCTGAGGAAAGCGCAAAGAGAGCAATACCCCTGTCTCAAATCCAAACAACGATGATGCTCCCCCTCCTCCACATTCGTTAGAGGACAAGCCACCACCTCACCTTCGTTAATGCCTAACACAGCACACTGTCTGCCAACAACCCTACCCTCGGTGCTCTGCACAAAGGGAGCCAAGCTGCTCGTTCGTGATCCTTTGCAGTACACTGGCCTCACCTAAGCTTTAATGAAAGATTATACACGGTATTGCTGTTTCTGCTTCGTGGCCACCCATTTAAAGAGTCCACCAAAAGCAACAGGTTACAAAAGGTCTGTGATCGCCACAAGGAAGACCAGCAAAATATACTTACTAATTTTTCTCTTCATTAGTGGTGATAAAGTATAAAGCAACTGTTTTCCTGCAGTGAAGCCTCTGGCTTATGCCACTAAACTAACATTTCACAAGTGATTCTATCTTGCTTGTCTACCAAATCGATGAGCATAGTGTAGCTTCGGTTACCACTTTCATTTTAACATGCCTGTACAAGCACAGACATCCCCAGTTGCTGTAATTCAAGAGGCTGCCCACAATAACTGTCCATTACTAATTATTAATTACCATTTGTTTGTAGTCAGCCTCCCTGGCCCAGAACATTATGGATCTTGTCACTTGCACTTCCTTTGTGTCAAGAGCCTCAGGGAATTTCAATAATAGCTGACCGTTTTCCTTAATGGTAGTTTGAGTTTTGGTAGTCTTTGTACCTGGTTTCATAATTCCATTCTTTTGTCATGATTTCACTTGTGAAACAGCCTCTCCTGCATCCCCTTGCACCTCCTGAGCTCCTGGTGTTCAGACTTCATACCACCACATCAACAGAGACAGCTGACAAGAACATTCTTACCAAAGCTTGTATCCCTCTGATCCTTTGTAGGTGCCTTCATACAGCCACAGCAACTGTTCCACAGCTCAGCTATCAAGGCAGACAGCTCTGATGGGGCAATCACACCCTGCACAGGGCATTTCTGACAAGAGACTCTTTCACCCCTTTCCCCTGCCATAAATCTACACCCATATTTAAGTGATGTCTGGTCTTCTTTTTCAAACAACTGAGGAGATCAAGGGAGCAATTCCTGATGCTCCTCCCATGTGAACTGTAACTAAAAGTGAAGTTGAAGATGAGATTCAACCCACAGAATCACAGAATAGTAGGGGTTGGAAGGGACCTCTGTGGGTCACCCAGTCCAACCCCCTGCTGAAGCAGGGTCACCCAGAGCAGGGGGCACAGGACCGTGTCCAGGTGGGTCTGGAATATCTCCAGAGAAGGAGACTCCACCGACTCCCTGGGCAGCCTGTTCCAGTGCTCCGTCACCCTCAGAGGGAAGAAGTTCTTCCTCATGTTCAGCTGGAACTTCCTCTGCTTCTGTTTGTGCCCATTGCCCCCTGTCCTGTCCCTGGGCACCACTGAAAAGAGTCTGGCCCCATCCTCCTGACACCCACCCTGCAGATATTTATAAGCATTTATTAGGTCCCCTCTCAGCCTTCTCTTCTTCAGGCTGAACAAGCCCAGCTCCCTCAGCCTCTCCTCATAGGAGAGATGAACCCAGTCATTTTCACCTTTTCTTCAAGCATCTGTGACAGCAAGCCACAGGACTGGTGGATCTGCAGCTCCAGTTTTACAGAGTTTGGCCAGGGAACGGCAAAACAGCTCCCCTCAGCCACCCACTTAGCTAGAGCAAACATCACACATGGTCCTTACAAGCTTCAGGCTGCTACACTGTCACATGTGCTGCACACAAACTGTTCAGCACATCAAGGGCACTGCTATGCCCAAGTAATACCTTGCTCTGTACTCCTTGCTTGCAGGATGTTTGTATCCTGGGTGGTCTTTCTGCTAATAATTCAAAGTGACTTTTGACAAGGCTGCATTTAAGCAGGACACAGGGCTGAGCAACACAAGATGACAGGCAGGGCTCTGTGGGGTGATTATCATATGCCTCAGGTGGTAGCAAGAGGCCAAAGTGCAAGTGACTTCAGCCACCCAGCAAGTACAGCGATCCCCCCACGACACATGGTTTGGAACTGCATCCTGATGGGAACATCAGGGAAATAAATCAGCCATCTGCATTTAATGGGTGTTATGGGAACAAATACTATTGTTAAAGAGTTCGTTCAGAAACAATCCATAAATCAAAGATGATGCTGAATGATGTCCTTTTTTTTGGTTGTGCTTTTCCACAAACTGTGATTGACTATTGACACAATTAACAAAAAACACTCTTCTCGCTTCCCTGCAAGCAACAAAAAAGTCCACCCCCACCCCCAAAACACAGAACACCTTCAAACTAGAGCCTGCTCTCCTTAGCAATGCAACTAATGAAAACCTGGGTATTAAACTAAGCACGCAGCCCCAGCAGGACTCACAGGGGACAAGCCAACTGCTGAGAGTGACCCCAGTGCAGGCCATGCAATGCTTTCACCCCTCAGGGTGTGAGCAGGGCTGGGACAGCAACAGTACCTGCATCCCCCAGCAGTCCCAGACCAGGTGAGATGATGAGCTGGCCTGGGTCCATCCCAAAAGCAAGGAACAAGCCTAGATATGGGACTGCTTGTAACAAATTTTCCAGCCATAAAAAAGAATAAGAGATAAGACTGGACACAAAACTACCTGGAACACAGCTTCAAAGTCCATCGAGGAAGAACCAGTTGGGAGCTTGGTGTAGCAGGAACCAAAGCACAAGCACACCAAGCAAGCAGCTCAGAAGAAAACCAAAAGCCCCCAAGCTGAGCTTAAATGGGGCTCCTGGAGTGACAGGTGGAGTTTGCACAGGTGGAGGCCCCAGGTGTGGCTGTTTAGGGCAGTTAGGGCCTATTAGTGCCCTTCTGGTCCAGCCACAGCCAAGGCAGGTGCTCTGGCAGGGCAGTAGGAGGAGGCAAGGTGGAAGCAATAACCTCTTTGTACTCCTCCAGGTTGTTCATTCAGGAGACCTGGGTCCCAGCTCTCTGCTTGGCCCACTTAAAGGTGAAAATAACCTTTGATAACAGTCACAAAAGGGAATAATAAATACAGGGAATAGCTGAAGTAACTCAGAAAGTTGGGTTTGCTTCAAAACAGAGATGAGCAATAGGTGCATCAACGCGGTATCACAGGTGGCTTCCCATGCATCCGAAGACAGCTGTCTCTTTTCTCTGCTTCACAAAGCACGCCAGGGTTTGGTTTCAGGGTTTTTCTAATGGTGTGAACGAGTAATTAGAAAGTGTCTGGAAGGTGCCGTAAAAGCTGAGGAAGCTACTGAAGTCTTTAAATAATAGTAAAAATAGCATATACTTTGATGTATTATTATTAAAAGAGTTGATGCCTCTATTTCTAGATGTAGAAGATTGTGTATGGGAGTCTACCACATTACCTACAGCAGTATTTGAAAGCGTTGTTAGCTGAGGAGGCTTAGGAGATCCCACCTACAAGGCACTGTGTTGCCATGCTATAGGGCACTATAGGACAACCCACTGAAACAACCACCATTATACCACCGCCGTCCCTGAAAAGATTCCCCATCTGCACAGAGTTTTGAAAACAGCTGCAGCAATTTCCTTACGGTGAATGACTTTGTAACTTTAAACCTTTTTTATTCCGTTCTGCACTGAGATTTCTGCCATTTAATCCTGACCAGTTGCGCTAGGCTCGGTTTCCTGTCTCTGCAAAGGCCAGCTCAAAGCAAACCTCCCTTATTGCCTGCTGCACGCGTAGGTATAGAAATCGAGCACTCAAAAGCCGGATTCATACGCAATCATCTTAAACACAGCCGAGTTGCCCACCCTTCAGACCTGGTAGGAGATGGAGCACTTAGTGTCATCATGGCTGCTTAGTCAAGCAAACAAGCTTGTTGCAAACAGCCAACAGATGCAGCTGGAAGCTCAATTAATTACCCACTAGGAAGGCTGTCCTGCTAAAGAGATGGTGTTAATACTGTTTAAAGTGTGGCCTAAGTGACCTCCGTATTGCAGAATACCTGCATCCTGGGACAAAAGTCGAGCTAGTCTCTGCATGGGCACCCTGCCATCTGAACAGATGGACGTGAATGTGGGCAGCCAGGAGTCCTCCACCTACGTGTATTCAGTGTAGACACTTGGAACAACATTAATAATGGGAATTGTCCAAATGTCCCTTTAACCCGACTTCCTAAGGCAAGCTTTGTGTGTGAGTGTGTGTTCGGGGAATCTACATCAATGAAATCAGACCAAAGAGTGACTACGATGACCATGTGTATAAAACTTGACCTCTCTGTCTTTCTCATGCCTACAAATACACCTTTAGCAATGAGAAATGGCAAAAAAACTTCTCCATGAGGTAGGACTATTTTATTTTCAGCTGCTGATCTTGGCTGGCTTTGCACTGAGGCAGGTGCTGGTCAATGCCTGTGTCGTCCAGTGTTCAGGAGAGAGTGAAGAGTTCGCCCTTCCTATATAATCCAGGAAAACAGGAGTTCAGGGGAAAGTAAAGGCCGGTTTTGGCATCCTGAGCCCTCAAATGGCACCGTGTTAAACTCTGAAAAGCATTTTTATCTTCAAGGAAGGAATGGCTTTGCTCACTGCTGTGAGAGGAAAAGGGCTTTCTGTTCAAGGCAACTGCTGAAGTCCTGTAGGACTTTCCCTTGTAGTCCTGCTTAGATTATTAATCTTATTAGATTTCTGATCATTCAAGTCACATTTGAGCTCCTCTCCTGAAAGGGAAGTTAAAGAAATAACTTTGATACAACACATGGGCGTCCAGGGATGTGTGGAGAAGGCAAGAAGGCCTCTTGGCAGATAGGGGATGGATGGGGCTATGTTGTGTTTCTCCACCATGAGACTTCTTGGTGGGATCATGCAGTGGCTGGACCTCCATGAAGCACAAGGCTGTTCTTCCAGTGTGCTCCTGCAAAGGCATTCCTAGAGTTTCTTTCTCTCCGGTATTCAGGACCACATGCAACCCTGGAGCTACACTTTGGCCAAGCAAACACATACACATACAGAAAACGAGCTTCCACCTGCATTGAGCCCCGTGGAATTTTCCAGGAAACCCGGCCAAAGTTTTGTGTTTCTAACAAAACCAAAAGAGTTTTTAAATCAAGCTTCATTGCAAATATTTCTCACAGCCTTCTGTAGCAGGAATAATTACTGTCCTTATTTATCGGGTAGATTATACAAATCCCCTAGTAAGTAAATTGTAGGATTAAGAGGAAGGTTAATGTGCTAGATTAAACTGACACATTTATTTACTTCCTCCCAGAAGGAAAGACTAGAGGACGGTGACCTATCGTGTGTATTAATTCAACATTTAACCCTGCCGCAGCCCCAGTGATTACCTCTGCAAGTGCCAAGTCTCGGTCTAGCAGATTCTAGTGCAATACTTCATACACACAAGTTCCGTTGTCTCAAATATTTCCTCTGTTTAGCTCCCGACTTCTCAGATGGTAATGTGTCATACTTTCACAGTGCCTTCCCTCTAGAGTTTCAAAGGGCTCACAGTGAATTGCACCTGCGTTCACCCCACGGAAAGCATTACTTATCCTCATTTCACAAGCATGCACTCTAACACTTTCTATGATTCTATGATTCTATGAACACAGAGGTTAATGCCAATTTTTTCTTTGACTTTTCTTTGACTTGTCTGGATGAGGGGGACAATTTGGGCATGGTTCAGGGTCACTGGGTTTTTTGGGAGTCCCTTGGAGTGATTTTTCCTGTTGTAAAGGCCACAATCCAGGCTATGAAAATACTCCGAACTGTACATACTTCAGAGCAAAGAGGCCAGCTGGGTTTCCTGCTACTTTCTGATACTGACACTGGTATTGCGGTCATGTTGCCTGGGGGTTGATGCTGCAGATGAGGACAGTGATGAAAAGACAGATAGGGATCTTACCTTCTGTTAGCTCTGTAACATCAGTGCACGTATGCCTGAATAGGGGCTGGGCTGCTATGCTTTTCAAGTGAGTGTTCTTCTCGTCTGCTTTACTGTATTTCATTCTCTGTCACTAATCAAGTTGCATCCAGCAGCACCGCCTGAGGACATGTATCACCATGGGTAGCCCTTGCTGCCCAGACTTGGCCAAGCAGATAATTTTCTGCAAATTAATATTAGAGATTTTATGGGACTGCTGAGGTGGAGGCTTCTTGCAGCGTGTTGCGTGTGTATCCCTCACCACCTAACTAGCCAGGGAAAGGAGGAAAGAGAAACAGATACCAGATGGAGAATCAACTTTTCTACAGTCACAAACAAGGGATGTGGCAGAAGCAGAACTCTGGTCTCCAGAAAACTAACCTCCAGTGCCTAAACTCCTAGCCTTAGAGTTGTGAGCTCCCCAGGAGTGGGATGTAGTAACGCACTGAAATAGGCTGCACCATCTAACACAGACATGTTTTTCCTCACCCCGACACTAGTGTCATGCCTTCTCCACTCTGGTAACCCTCCCAGGGAGACTTGGAGAAGCCACCTAGGTGCAAATGCCACCTAGGTTTGCACAGCAGGCTGGGAGCAGGGCTGGGATTTTCCTCAAACCCAGCGACACGACCATCTGCCTGTTCTCCCCCTTCAAAGAAAAGTTTCATCCCCACATGCTGGGCCCAACAGGTTTCTATATTTATCTATCCTTATTCTAGGAGGCCTGCAGCAGAAACGTATAGATTACAGATGTGGTGCTCCTAGTTTTAGCTAAGGTTTCCAATAGGGATAGTTGTTTTGGGACAGAATCCCAGCCAAAAGTCATTTGCTGTTCGCCTGCCAAAGGGGACTGCAAGCATTGCCAATGCTCTGCTTGACTTAGATTGAACAGTTCACAGCCTCTGAGGAAGGGGAGGAAAATTCCATCATGAAATAGCTGATTTAAAGTGCTGTATCCCACAGCGACAGTAAAGAGTGTTTGCTAATACTAACGCAGCTTTCAGAAAGAGATTTTAAGTTCAACTTTCAAAATGTGTTTCTGATTGGGAGAAGGCCCAAATTAAACTCCTCCATCAGTTGAAAACTTCAGCGAGTTTGGGGCAGAGAGCGGATTCTGATTTTGCAGCTGACGCCAGGTTTGCAAAACGTGATGGGTTACAGAGAGGAGGAGGAGGAGAAGGAGGAGGAGGAGGAGGAAGAGATTCTAGTGACATATCTACCTCCTCTTCTCTACGTGTAGAGAGTACCAAGCAAGGCGTAGCTGCAAGCGCACAGGCCTGTCCCTCAGTCATCAGTGGGATTTTGTTTGTGTCGGGAACGGATATACACGAGGAAGATAGGAAGTCACCCTGCAAAGTGTAAAACTTTATTCACAAATTTGCTTGTAAGCAAAATTAGCATTGCATGATATGTTGGTGATTAGCATATGTACAAAACAGTCTCCATTGATACGTGATTTTTGCAGATAATACAATCTGTAGAGATGGCCAAAAAAAAAATAGAAAAAGAAAAAACAAAGAACCCGAATGACAGTATCTGTCACAGAATCTGATAAAGACCATTCTCAAGGTCCAATATAAACTTCTTTCAATCAAAGGAGGCTAAAAAAGGAAATAATTCTCTCCAGATTTTGATCCTACAGAACAATGATCTTAGTCTGCAGGGGTTAAATAGCCATAGCATTTTTATGTGTTTCCAGTTGATAACTCCCAGTAGAGGTAAACATTTTTAATGCTTGAAATATAAGTTAACACTGGACATATTAAACATATTACAAGAGATCTATCAGAAAGAACATTAAAGACTATTATTAGCTCCAGCTGCAAATACCCATCACGAAGGAATGGCTGTATGTGAGTTAATTTCCTTCAAAATGGTAGGCCTTATTTAAAATCCTTTTCAGTGGATGCCTTTCCACTGATTTCAGCAGCCTTTGGGTCAGGCCTTCTTTTATTAGCAAGATATTTAATTTAATAGCGAGAGGAAGAACTGAAAAGCCAGACGGCAACATTTCCTTTGCCTTCTCGTGACAGGCAAGGTTACTCGGTGTAATCAGCAATCAAGGTTTGGCACGTCTTAACCAAAGTAAACTGGATACCAGCTGCAGGAAAACGTCTTTTGTAAAAGATCAGACTAAACGGATCAGAATTTCAGATGGAGAATGGGGGCTTATTCCAGCTGCCACTAAAACCAGCTAAAAGGTTTCTACATACTTTAAGTAGCACTGGTACGAGCTGTTCCTTCTCTGTTAAAAGCAGTGGAAATTTTGCTACTGACTTCAGCGGGGGGACAATTAAAGCTGTGTGACTTGGTATAATTATACAGCTAGGCGTTTCGAAAGGAAACAAGGATCAGATGGCTACACGAGCTACATCTGTTTTTGAAAGGGCAACCCTATGTAAAATGGAGAAGGATTATGAGTATTTCAGTTTTTTTGATATAGAAATCCCAAGTGTGTGACTAATTTAGCGCTCTAACTTTCCTATGCTTAAGTTAGATTGATATCAATGAAGATAAATCCTTTTTTTTTTCCTGGAGGTAAGCTAATAGATACAAGAAATATGATGTCTAATAGAAACAAGGTGGAAGGGACACAAGAGATACATCAAATACCGATACTTGTTTTTTTAGTAACAAGATGTGGTCAGTCAGCTATCACATTAGTCAGCTTACCTCTATATTGCATCCTTCCATAGTATGATTTAAGTAAGTAGATTTACATTTCCCAGTACCCCTGAAAAGCAGGAAAATCCAATGACAGATTAGGCCCCAGTGGCCTATCAATTTAAACTTGAACACATGGCTGCACCAAAACCAGAGAATCACGGTAGCAAGAGTCATCAGCAACCTGTCACAGACGAGCTTTGTAGGAGAGGAGACCTGTGATCAAAGGCTGCAGCCTTCATCCCCCTCAGCCCCTTCACCTCCAGGGGTCCGGCACAGCTGGGTCAGACCACATCCCTCCGGGAAACTGGGGGGTCAGGAGCTGGGAAAAGGAGGCAAGTCTGTCCATATTGAATGGGAAAACCCAAAAAAGAATGGCCTGTAAAAAACTGTGTTCAAATAAGTAGAAGAAAAAGACGGCCAGATGGCTTAGGAGATAGATGGTGTTTTAACTTTCAGCTCACCTTTCGAATTCAGCCTGTGCTGTTGGTGCTTGCACTTGTCACCAGGGTTTATCTTTTACATTTAGGCTACTCCTTAATAACCAGGTGGCCACTCCAGAGGATCATTGCAGCCTTTCATCACTACTACAGTCCCGAAATGGGAATAGCGGCAAATATTTTCAGAAGACACCAGCCTGATGGT
This sequence comes from Opisthocomus hoazin, assembly GCF_030867145.1. NCBI lineage: Eukaryota > Metazoa > Chordata > Aves > Opisthocomiformes > Opisthocomidae > Opisthocomus > Opisthocomus hoazin. Next base: position 154,828,190 of record NC_134414.1, read on the forward strand.
AATACCCTAATTACACTGAGTAGCCCAGAAGCTCCCACAAAGTTCAAAAGTAATGCTTCATGCCAGGCAAGTGGAAGAATTTTGCCCTTGCTGTTCTTGACAAATAGGCTGAGCAATTCACAGTTTCAATCTCTCATTCACAAGTAGTATGGATGGTTTATCCAGCAGGAAGGATGAGAATGCTGCCTTCCACTGACTGCAGGTAACACAAATGGATGCATCTAATTGGCATGTTATCGCTCTGCACTGCTTTACAGGTCTGGCCTAAGTGCTTTCATATGCTATGACAGTTTTGCGCTGATGCTTTGTGTTCTTGTAAAATGTCAAGTTACATTAGATCAATAATCTCATATAATACAGTACAAGACACTGCCACTAAATGAATATGGTATAGAAATATTTTTAGTTGTTCTTTTTGCCCAGAAACACGACCTCGTTCTTAGCTTTCTAAAAAATAATCTGTGTTGAGACATTGTAAGGTGGAGAGTGAGAACAACAATTATGCGAAAAGGTTGAGAAACTTTAATGACTTGCAAAAACATATAATTAGGGATTTGCAGCCCACCCAGGAAATCTTGCATGCTGAATTACCACACTACTCCAAGTACCTATTTTAATTGCTGGGTGAAGTGCATACATATAAGCTGAACTGTTGACAGAGCAGCTGCAGTAGTATGACCACACTGATATGCAAGCCACAAATCCTGTTGTTGAAATAGGTTATTCATAAACAGTTTCTATGACATCCTTTGTCTGTGAAGTTAGTTGGGCTTTGGGGAAAAAAAAGAACATCTGACGTTCTGTTTTACCTTCTCGGCATTAACTCACTGACATCGAATGGAGATGTTTATCACACTTGTGGTTTTAACATTTTAAATCTGCACATTTTTCCTATCCAGTTATGGCCATTGTGTAGGGATGATGCTGTAAGAAAGCTGTCACCTCACCAACATTGTTGTGAGCCGAGCATGCCATTGCATTTCAGGCAACGCTTCCCTGAATCGGAGAGGATCTGACCCTGTTTCACAGAATAATTCAGGTTGGAAGGGACCTCAGCCCAACCTCCTGCTCAATGCAGGGACAACTCTGAGGTCAGACCACGTTGTCCGGGGCTTCACTCTGTTGGGTGTGGAAAACTTCTGAGCATGGAGGCTGCACAGCCTCTCTGTCCAGCCTCTTCCATTGCTTGACTGGCCTTTTGGCGAAAAAGTAGCTTTTTTATATCCAACATGAACCTCTCTTGTTTCAACTTACATCCTTTTTCTGTCATCCTTCTGCCATGCACCACTGTGAACAGCCTGGCTCCATCTTCTTGATAACTTCCTTGTGGATGGTGGAAGGCCTTCAGTTCCCCCTGAAGCCATCTCTTCTCCAGGCTGAACAAGTCCAGTTCCCTCAGCCTCTCCTCACTAGACAAGTGGTCTAGCCCCAGATCATCCTGGTGGTCCTCCACTGAACTCATTTCTTTATATTGATGCCTTTCTTGTCTTGGGAGGAGTGGGTAAAACAGTATTATAAGTGCAGCCTGACAAATGCTGGGTAAAGGAGGATGGTAACTTCCCTCCACCTACTGACTGTGGTTCACTTAACACAGCCAAGGATGCCACCAGCTGTCATCACTTCCAGGGCACAGGGCTGGCCCACGCTCAGCTTGCTGTCTGCCAAGACCCCCCGGGTTGTTCCTGCAGAGCTGCTCCCCAGCCCCCAGCCTTTATCGGTGCAGGGGGTCTTCCCTCCCAAGTACAGGGCTTTGCATTTGTTCCTGTTGAATTTTGTGGGGTTCCTGTTGAATTTTGTGGGGTTCCTGTTGACCCGTTGCTCCAGTCTGTCTAGGGCCCTCTGAAGGGCAGCCCTGCCCTTACGTGCATCAGTTGCTCCCTTCAATTTGATGTCATCTGCAGACTTCATAAACGTGCACTCCATCACCTCCTCCAGGTCACTGATGACCAGGACAGGTACCAGGAGAGACCCCTGCTAGAGTACGACCCATTAGTCACTACCTCCTGAGCCTGAACATCCGAGCATTTTTTTAAGCGTCTGTGTGTCCACCCATGCAGACCATAAAGTCCTAACTTGGGTACTACAACATTGTGGAGGACGATGTTGAAAGGCTTTGCTAAAGTAACATCCGGTGCTCTCCCCTCCTTCACAAATCCAGTGATTTTATCACAGAAGTCAAGGATATCAGCCAGGTATGATTCACCTGGTTGGTTCTGTCTCTTCTCTGCTCTTTTCAAAAAGAAAGGCAGTTCGGCATGCCTGCTATCAAGAACCTCACACCTTCTCACAAAGCTGCACTTTCACCGTAACAGAATTTAAAATATGCAATGATTTATAAGTGAAATACACCTCGGGGCTCTAGAGAGGGCCACCAGCAGTGAAGCAATGACTAAAGCCTATAAATAAGACCATGGCCTCGAAGAACCGAGGAACCATGGAAATCGGTAGCTACATACAGACAAATGAATTGAGTGCCTGAGCTGTTCGTGTGCCTTGGGACAGGACTGACTGAGCCGTTTGCACATTTGCTGGCACTACGTGGCCTGGGCCAGCTAAAACTCTCCCAAATAGTTCCTGGCCACAATACAGCAGCTGAAACATCCCAGGGACTGCTTCCTGTAGGCATTTTGCATGCAAACACGCTGTTTTCGGGACCATGAGTTTACTAACGTAAAGGTGGGCTGTTCCAGACCAGCTGTCCCCCGAGCTCAGGGCGCTCCCAGGCACGTTTAATTAGCTGTTCTACACTGAGCCACTGGAAGTTTTTTGCTCAACTCAGCTGGTTCATATGTGACTCCGTCCTGATCAACGTGTGCCACTTTCACCCATGAAGATTTGAAAACTAAGGCTCTTGCTCATACAACCAAACCGCTTCTCCTGTGTGCATTTATGAAGGTGAAAGCTACTCCACAGATAATTTTCAAAGTAAGCTTGTACAGCAGCTGCTGTGATACTGTTTTATCGTAAGCATGAATAAGAACCATCATGTAGCATGTCTTCCCTTATCTGAACAGTATCACTAAATTGATGACACCCAGGTCCAGCCAGAGAGTTAAATTCCTTCCTCATGTATGAAAACGACGTTCCCACAGTGCTAGAAAGTGAGAAGTAATATGATGAGGGAACTGGCTGCTAAGAGAGAGAAAAGTGACTTTCTCCGGTCAGATCAGGCTGATTTTTCAGAGGCACGAGAGACACTTGAGTCCCACGAAGGATCAGTGAGGATTAGCCATCCATTCCCACGCAGTGCCCTGCCAGTTCTAGAAAGGGGGATTCTGCATCCCTGCTAAGATAAAACTCCAAGTGGACGTGCCTAACGCCGGGCTTAGAATGTTGCCCACCTGTAGCTGCATTCATGTTTACACATTCACAGATTCCTGCAGCTGACTGGGACATGGTCATCCACCGACACTGCAAGTATCTTCAGCAGATGAGTGCTCCTGCCCAGCAGGTAGGAGAGCAGGGAACAGCTTGGAGCTGCAACCTACCTTTAGGAATAGTTGAAGCATAATAGCCAAGCTGGTGAGAGAAAGCCACCGTGAGATCAGAGTTTTTGTATTACTTTGGTTTTGTTGATAGCTAAGCAGTTCCACAGATGTACCGAGCCATGAAACACATAAACACGCAAGAGGAAAGGCATATTTGGTCAGTAAACTTTATGTGAATGTAGCACAAATATGAAAACATCAGTAATAGGATATGGCTTAAATGAAAATATGGTCAGTTTTCTGTGGAAAAATAGGAGATTTGTTGGCTGTAATATGAGACTTTTTAATTGAATGAGTAGTTTTTAATTACACCAATGAAACTTCTTTTTTGAAAGGACTGGTGAAATCTTTGCTGTATCAAGATATGAGGAAGAGAGAATTCCTAATTTTCAGTCATAAGCTGGTGTGCCACCAGGAGCTGCGCAGTGAAACCGTGGGGTGCAGAAATCCTCAGGCCCCCCCCTGCCCCGGAGAGGACCATCATGGGAAGTGGCAGAACCCAGCTGTGCCTCCGTTCTCGCTCTGTGCGAACGGACTGGTTTGTTGTGCTTGGTTTTCTTCTCACTGTTCGCTTTCTCTGCCGGCTTACCCTACCAAAGCAGTCAGGATCACAATAAAAAACCTCCATGGCACTTCACTCCAGAGTAGACAACGATGTAGGCCTACAAATTGGACTAGGCTGTTATCAGTCAAACACTGACCTCCTAAATACATAACACTTATTTCTGTCTGCGTTCAAGAACTCCTCCAAACCTGCCTGTCTCTTCAGTTCACAATGACAACTCACTGATTGTGTTGCTCCATCAGTTCCTGAACAACTAGGAAACAGCAACTAACTACAAAGACATTTTCTATCCTTTTTTTTTTTTGCAACAGATCAGTCAGGTTTGCAATTACAGTGCCTGCTTCTATGACAGAAAGCTCAGACTGGGAAGTATCTGTCTTCCAGGTTTTTAATATCTCCTTTTGATTCCAGATGTGTCAGGACAGCTGTTTTTGCGACCTTCGTGATGGACAAAATCACATGCGTTGAGGGAGGACTGAGACTTCTCTTTGTTTTAGCCTTGGCAGAAAAGCTTTTGGGGCTGGACAAGATACTGAGTTTATACTAAGATAAATGGTTTTGTGCAAAGAAAGCAGCGGCCGCATCTATTCTCAGGAAACTAAGCACTCTCTGGGGTCTGTGCCTCCCAGGCTGCAGGTCTCCTTCAGAGGGAAAGTGCAGGATGAAGCACAGGGGGAAAGTTGATCAACTGGACACAGGACAAAAAAGACTCTCTCTGCATTAATGATGGAACAGCTTTCGGTCTGGTAATGCAAAAGCCCAGAAGAGGAGCAGGATGCCTTGTTGATATGGCCCAAATGAAGCTTCAGCTCACTTGTCTGTAGATGTTCCCACACCTTTAGCATAACATCTATCTGTAAACAGAGTATGGAGTCATAGATACCCGAGAAAGATGTCATCTACCCTGAATTTTATTAGTAGTTATACCTGCTGTACACATCTGTGCTGGAGTTCCAATAGATTCATACTTTTGGCTGCTCAAAGCACACTGACTTTACTGTGCATTGGCAGGGCACAGGCAAAAAACCAAGCCTAGGAAAGAGCATCTGATTCTGTTCCTTAAGTTTTCTCACAGTACCATTTAAAATAACCTTTGTGAGTTTTTGACTTTGTATATACATACATACATTTTGCTTATTTCCAAATGTGTATAGAAAAATATGAGGCAGAATTGTCTTCGTCCTTCCATCAACTACAAAGGGAGTTTAGATGGTGAGATCATCTGTCAACATGTAGCCCATGAATGTTTAAATATGGACAGAAGAGAGTGTCATTGATTATCCTGTTCTTTTATTCTGTAGATTGGAGACTAGATGAGTACTGGTTTACCAGGAGAAGCATGAACCCAGGCAGTAAGCTGTCAGTTGCCTTCAGTCAAAGGAGAGCTGGAAAACAGTCTTTATGCTTAGTCAGCAAGTAGCAAGGAAGATAATGGTTGGTTTTGTTGGATGCAGTATCCTTCCCTTTCTATCCTGAACTGTTGTGCTGCACTGCACTGTCACCCTTGTTTAGGCTGTGCAAATTCTTTGTGTGCTTTGAGTTCCCTGACCTTTTAAACCTGTTGTTTAAATGGCAATTAAAGCAAAAAAAAAGGCACAAAAACGTGCATGCTCTAAAGCTCATGGAAGTCAGTGTGCAGATATCAGGGACTTCAGAAGGCTCTGGATCATGCCCTATGCCTTTAATTCTGTTTGAAGTGAGAACATAAATCTGAAATGTTCTGCAAAAGAAAGAACTTTTCTGCCAACGTAACAGAACTATTAATGTGCCTGCTCAGGCTGGTCAGCTCTTTGTGGGACAAAATTAACAACTTCTATCCCAGAATGAGACAAAATGGAACAGAAATTCCTTGTGGAAGACTTTCCAACTATTTATTAAAAGCATAGAGCTGATATAATATTATTCTGCTCCAATTCATTATTTCTCCAGACTACCGCACTGTTTTGCTGTGCCAATGCATTTTCCAGAACTGGCCTTTTGCCTGCTCTCTTACTATGGTGGCATCATTTGGAGGTCTGTTTCCTTCACGCTACAGCACTACACGGCTGCCCTCAGGAACATCAGAGCATGCAAATTCCATTTTAAACTCCATTGGTAAATGACACCAGCCTTCGTGGAGTTCAAATGATTTGGAAACATCAGGAGCAATGTGCTGGACCAAATGCAGCTAGATGCCAGATTCATATCACGCTCACATAAAGCAGCATTCGCTGGCTTCAGGTGAGTTCTCAGTAGCAGGGCAACAAACGAATGGGCAATAAATCTGTAACGTCTCAGAGTTTTATGGTGGCATCATCCACACATAAACCTACAAACCAAATGTGCATGTGAAAGTATTCAGACTGTGTCTATGAAGGCAACAAATCAAACCTTGCTCGTTCTCTCTTTGCCGATCTGGAATAAAATATCTGAGGACAGAGAAATTTGAAATTTCATCTGTAGAGACATTTTAAGTAGAGAACTCATAACTATAAAGCAATTCATTTTTCCCTGTATAAAAATGTGCTTTCACATATCCTCCACCTTCTGGAACTCTGTCTGTATGATAGTTTTTACCACATCGGAAAATAATTTTTAAATGCTGATAAAAAAAAGTGGTTTCAACTGATACAGTGGTTCTGGCCACCACAGAAAGAGCAATTTTTCTGTTAGTACTTCCCCTGCATTCCTCCCTCCACCCCCAAACCCGCAGTGGGATCGCTGTGTGTTTAAATGTGGTGTAGCCTATAAAGCACAGACACAGAACAAGCAAGGGCAAAGGAAAAAGGGGAGCAAGGAGCTTTTTGAAGAGAGGGAGATTGTAAAATCGTTGGCTCTGCAGCTTAAAGGTGCAGCAACAGGTTCTGCTGTAGCAACCCAAAGCTCCGGGGAGCATGGAGGACATGAAGGTATGTGCGGGCTGATGGCGATTACCAGTAATTTTTGTGTTCCTGACAAGCATACAGCACAGGAGCTACGCATAACTACAAAGCTGATGTTGTTGAAGAAACTATTATGATTTGGTATAAATATGCTACATAAGTGTTTAGTAAATAAGTATGTATTTTATTAATTATATTTTTTTTTATTATCAAATAAGTATTTCAGTATTTCCAGTCCTAAGCGCTCACAAAAATCACAGGCTTTTCTAGAAAGAAAAGTTATATTAGTAACTTTGGGATTATTAAAAAAAAAACCAAAAAAGGAGTTTGGGAATCTTTTTTGCTGTCTTTTTTCAGTTGTGAGATTTCATATATTGAACTTTCCTCTGTAATCAAGAATGGTTAAGTGATGAAAGCTGCAATTCTGCTTTCAGAACAAGGTTTCTTTCACAGAGGATGCAGAAAACCAGTAAGTATAAGACCATCAGGACCAACACCACTGTATTTTTGGTTGTTTTTTTCAAGTGTTCATTGTAGGGTATTCATTTTTAATTGTATTTTATTTTAGCCAGCCATGATGTCTATCCTCTAAAATGTCCCCCAAATGCATGTCATTGCTTCTTCCTTTCTATATTCTTAACCAGACAACTGATCTTACTCTTGCTGGGTTTTACTGGGTAGGGGGGAGTCCCTCTAGTCTGGAAGATTGTTTGAGCTAGATGAGAACTTCAAATGGCAGTTGACCTGTAGAGGGTTATGAAGGAATTGTATAATTACATACAATAATGTATGTTGTATGATTACATACAAGTAACATGAGGGGAAGAAAGCACACAAGTCTGCTTCTCTGCAGTCATAATTTTGTCAAAAGTCAACCAAGGGAACAATTCCAAATTGCCATCTCTCTTTGTCACTGCCTCTGCATCGTAAGTAGATCAGGTACTGCCTGCTGGGGAGAATATACAGCAAAAGGTTTAGTCCTACTGATACTACTATTACTACTAAAAAACTTATGCTACTGTAATGCAAACCGAAAGAAGCTAAAACCAGCACGTGGCAATAACGCTCCTTGAAGTGTGGCTTCTTCATGAAGGCACAAGGGCTAAAACCAGAGGAGAAAGCTGAGCTATCACGTGTCAACGGACCACCCCAGCCACCAAATCTACTGCAGAGCACCTTCATCTACTGCTGCTTTTGGCCGTTAACACAGTCCCAGCAGGGTGTAATAGGTGAGATAATTTTACCTGCCCAGAATAAACAGTCTTTGGGTGTGCATGAGGTTACGCGCTTATTGGCAGAAGCTTGCAATAAATCTTGGGTAATAAATTAAATGATAATTGCTATGTATAAAGGATTTTAAAAAATAAAATCCACATTGAGAAAAGCAAATGTAATACTAGGTGCTTAAAGTTAAGCATCCTTTAAGAAGGAAATAATCATGGCTTCAGTTTTCCTGCCCATAAAATGGGGGTAATGTTACATAGCCATTTTCTAAATTGCTACAGGATGTTTAGATGGGAGCCTCTACGCTAGGGCACGATAGCACTATTTTCAGTCTCTCTCCACACAATATTATGTCCACTGCTCCCCAAAACATGCCCTGTCTACACTGCTGTATAGTCAAGTCTAATTTAAAAAAAAAAGGGGGGGAGTGAGTGATCAAGCACACATTACAGCTGTGCCACTGGGTCAGTAAGTGAGAAGTTAAAATAAGAAGTTCATTCAATAAAATATTGATTCTGGAAACAGATTACAGGAAATCATACCATACCACTAACTTAATTTATGAGTATTTATATTGCAAGAATTATACCAATATATCAAACACAATGCCTCAACCTTAGTTCAAAAGAGAACTTTATCTCTAAGCTTTAACAACAGGGCTGAAAATAATTCAGATTATATAGGCAGCATTTTAGCAGCCCATTTTCATCTTCTTTAAAAGCAACACTCTAATGCATGATGGTTAAGGATCAAGTTGGGATTATGTGGAGAATGTTAAACATATACCAAATAATACATCTGTTTTGAATAAAAGATGTTGCATAGAGTTCCAGTTCATTTTTTTCAACTTTGCTGTACGTGTTGTAGCTGCTAAGTGAAACCACGCATCAGATAAATACATCACGTCCGCAACAGATTGCTAATCAATTGTCCGACGTGTTCTGAAATACGTGGGTTAAAAATACTTGGGGGCAAAGGCTTTTCTAGTTGGAAGAAAAACTGTCTCGTGTTCTCTTGTGGTTCACCCTTCCATCCCTGAGCTTCTAGTAGTGCTACTACCGTGTCTAGGCTGGGGCTAGATAACTCCCTCCATGGTGGCAAAGCAGCAGAACTTATACCACATTCTCTGCCCGTTTACAAAATCTCTTCTGACTGCAGTCATGTTTGCTGACCTGTCAGTCGCTGGCCAACAAACAGCTTGCTTCCAATAAGAGGACAACTAATATACTCCGTTTTATTACTGTATCTTATGACGTGAATAATGTTTTGAAGCAACCAGTTTTTCAGAACATTCGTTTAGAAATTCTCATACTTGGATTATTATTATTTTTTTAAATCTTCAATTGGAATAGAAAACTGAAAACTTTCCATAGCATACAGTTTATCAAAATTACTGTGTTTGACTCACTAATAATTTCAAGAATGTCAGAACATTGCACTATAGCATATTGATGATAAATTTCTACGTGATCAAATCCGTACAATAACAATATCAACAGCTAGCATGACTAGTTCCCAACACTCAAACAAAAATACTTTCAATACTTTAATACTGTCATTGAAACCACCATTTAGCACTTTTCCTGGCCCTTTCAGGGGGCAACCAAAGAAGCCCCCATGCAGCATCAGAGGGCTGCTCGCCATGGGAGATGACTTCCCGCTTGGCTCCCCGTCCTGTCGGCTGACCTTGGTGTCCACGCCTGCCACCCGCCTCCCTGGGCTCATCCACAAGGAAGCACAGACCTTCATCCCAGGGGTAAATGTGACAAATACAAACCACAGCCCAGCGCGTGCTGCTCTTGCCCTCTCTGTAACATCTGAGAAGGCTGCTACTGAGCCTGTGGCCAAGACCCCCCTGAGGACAGGCCAAAGGACAGCTGCCCCAGAGGTGCAGGCTGCTGAAAGAGCTCTACCACCACTTCCATTTCCCTCAGAAAGTCCCTGACAGTGATGGTCTGTGGGCTGGTGGGGCTGTGTTTGGTGGGGCTGAGTGGATCCCATGCTGCTTGCTCAGCACACTGCATGAGCGGCGATGCCACCTCCCACAGCTTACTCTAGCAGGTGAGGGATACTTTGAATCCCACAATCTTCTGTCTCAGATGGCTCCTGTACAAGAGTAGCCCAGCGCAGACCCTGAAGAGCTCCTCTGCTTCATGAGCCTCCCTGACCACTTCCCACCCAGTACTACTGTAAGCCCCTGTGATGCATCTCCAGTGTACCTCCATGCTGTGCCCTCAAGACTGTTGTACAAGCTCATATTCCTTTCATTCCCTTTCCCAGCAACTAGACCACAAAGTGGCTGCCCCTCTCACCATCACAAAAGGCTGTCCCTGTTACCATCACGTGGCTGGTGAGGAGCGCTTGTACACCAAGCTACAAGCAACTTGATTCACTAGGGACATAGGTTGGGGACTTCTTCATGGAGCAGTAGATGTGGGCACACCCACAGGGTTCCCAGACCCACATCACTTCCCAATAAAAGGGAAAATGGGTGCATGTGAACTCTGTGTGTGCTAGGCTGCAGTCACTTTTCTGGTTCCTCCAGAACTTCTTACTGAATTTCTGGCAGCATTCCTCCTCTTTTCTCATTCTTGATACCCTCCCTATCTGCAGCCTCACCTCCTTGTCTTCACAGGAGCTCTCTGTCAGCCTCCTCATGGGGCAGAGGAGGAGGGTATTTAGTTTTTTATTTCCTAATGAGGAAAAAAACAGTAGAAACAGCTGCCCTACAAAGGCCAAGAGCCTAAGATCGGTACCCTGATACTTGCCCTGTATACTCATCCAGCCTCCAACTGACTCCACTCAGGAACCAGAGATATTTTCTATGTATTGAGTTATTTAAACTCTATTTGATGCCCTCTACTTCTCATACTGGAGAAAACAGCGAACAATCAATCCCTCTTCAGCTTCTTCACTCCACTCCTATTGTATCATGTTCAGTGACCTCTTTTCCATGCTAAAGTGCTTGGGACAACAGATTTTGGTCAAAGAGCATCACAGCCACGTTTCTCTGCCTGCCACTGCTGCAACCCAGTAGAGCCTTCTCACATTCATCTCAGGAAGAAAGCATAACCAGACAAGTCCGTGTACATTACAGGGTCCTGGAGCTGCTGGCTCCCAGGACCTCGACCATTCCTACATCAGCAGGTAGATGAGACAGAAAGCTTAGTGAAAACACAGTCATCACCTGTCACTCAGACTGATCCCGGGCTGACCTTCGAATATTTCCTCGCTGGTGTAATCCTCTGTGGTTTTCTGATAACCTAAGGCAGATGCATGTGATGACAGAAGAAATACTTTAAACCTGATATACTGCTGGGTTATGGTTTTGAGCAGTTCTTTTACTGTGACTGTGAAGCAAGCGGAGAGAGCTCTTACTCACTGTAGTATGTGCTAAGCACCAGGGCCGTTTACAGTCCCACTGGGATCCGGCTGAAGACCCAGCTCCTTTCTACTACACCGAGCAATCCTCCTAGGACAGATTCTTTCACATACAAAAGCTTCCGGTGTGAGGGCATAAATGCTCAGTGTTTCTGAGGCAGAGAAAACATAGTCCCATCAGCAGATGTTTCTGCAGCCAGTGGAAACTGGCACACACGAGAAATGTAACTTCCAGGGGAAAAAAAAAAAAATTGATTTATGGAGTGTGAAGTTTTCAAAGGGGCTCTTGCAGTCCAAAGGGACACCCACTGCCAGCCCTGCCAACGACACTTGTTGTGTTCTCAGCATCCCGTTCTCAGTATCTTTATCTCCTGTTGGTCCTCACGCAAAGTACATCTCAACCACTGGCCTAAGAAAGTTTCAGGCTAGGTTCTGTGTACAGTTACAGTCACAGTGAGTGTTACACCGGTGCAGCCATGACAGCGGAGCTCTGCAGCGTGGGTGCAAGGTTTGCCAGCTGAAGGAGATTTTGTGCCATTGGAGTTGCACCAGGCTCTGGACCCAACGGGTTGATCTGGCAGCAGCTTTCTCCTGGCAGCACAGCTGTGTCCGCACCAGCCCTGCTGGCTGAGCTCCACAGGGCAGGTGGGATTTGTCCTTTTTTTTCAGACCCAGGCTAACATCAGCACATGAGTTAAACTTCTAATGTAGGCCTGTTCCTAAAAGGAACATCTGCAACACTGGTCTATAAAGCTCATTTACCTCTGCATGTATCAAGAAGCTTGCTGCACCTCAAGTCCAACCGTAGGAAAAATAAAAGTGCGTCCTCCAAAAAAAGGAGGTGGGAAGGCTGGTGACACTCATGGGTCACGGGAAAAGTCAGAACTGCTTCATTAGTTTTTCTGTGGTAGCAGCATTTGATTGCTCCACTAACAAGGCAATCGGTGAAACTTCTTGCTGCTGGTGCGTGAGAGACACAGCGTCGTGATGCACATTAAAGCAGAATCAGCTTCAGCTTTGGAAAGCAGAGAAAAAACCACCCACTTTTTTATAACCTGTAGGACCACTGCCATGCAAAGTCTTTTTAAAAAAGGCATTTTGTTAATTTGTTTAGTTGCTGGCCTTACAAATGTCCTACTTTCAGTTCTAGTACAGGGATGGGAAAGTTACACAAAATTAATATGCATTTAGAAATGAATCAACACGTTGAACATTAATGCCAGATTATCTGTTTACTTGTTGATATTTAGCATATTTTTGCTCTAGGACCACATTCACCTGCCAGGAGAAAAAAAAACCCAACCCTTTGTATGAAGTTCCTGGGAAAAATAACATGAGCTGGAGACCTTACACTGCTTGATAAACAGCTCTGAGTAGGAAACAAAGTGATGTGAAAGGGCTTTTCTTCATGTGCCTCATGTTAGAAATGACGGTTTGTTATCCCTAGTAGTTACACATGGGTTACTTCAGTATTTCATTTTGAAAAGCCACAGTATATCCAGCATACTTCACTCCAGAGAGTCAGGTAAAAAGGTGAGACAACAAAAAAGACAAAAAGGGTAAGCAAGTAATGTGTAATCCCTATATACACGTCAGGCTCAGACCACTTTACCCATCTCTGTTTTGAGCTGCTGTCACCAAGTGCATCCTCCACTACCCGTAAGCACCTTGTAGCATTTTACAGGTATTTTTTCTGCTTCACTTGGTTTGAAAACAAAGGAATCTTCATGGAGAGAAATTGTGTAACTCGTGTGACAGATACCTTGAATGAGGACCAGTCAGACATCTTCAGTCCTGTGCCAAATAAAGAAAGAAAAACAGTGTCAATTAAATACAAATACTGGTGATTTTATAAATTAGGAAAATTAAAAAGATCTCGAAACATAAAATGAGACTCTTTGTATTCAGTCAGTATATTATGTGTCTTTGATTACTAAATACGTGCATTAAACTAATGATTGTGATTTGAAGTGAAAAATCATTAAATGCACAGGATATATAGAGCATAGTAAAAGTCACACCTCTGTAAAAAGCCTATCTTTTGCATTTCTTGACTTATAAAAACACTTGAAAACTCGGTAACTTCATAAAATCTGCAGTATGGTACGTTAATAATAACTCAGTGTCACATAAAGTTAAAATCTGCTGCCATTCATGAAGGTTGCCAAGTGAACACTGACTTGCAGATAACCGTTATCACGGTGGACAGTTTTTCCTGGATATTAACTTATTCACTGAAAATACAGCTTTCACAAATCAAAGCAATCCTTAGCTAATGTCAAATCTGGCAGACACATCTGAACCTTTTTTTTTCAGTGACTAAAATCCTTTGCCTCTATTAATTCAGTAGATGAAGAGTGTTCAAGGGCATCACCCCACGGGGGAAAGGTTAAGGTGCTAGCCTCTGAGCTGGGATATCTATTTTACAGATTCTGTTCCAAATTCACTAAAAAGGAGATTTGACCATTTTGTCTTCTAGTTCTCCAGGTGACTACTCACTGAGCTACTAGTAAAAGGAGAGGGGAAAGGAGGAATAATGAAAATTACTGTCTAGTCCTATTTATCCAGATATATTACTCTCTCCTCCCTTTAAAAGTGGCCAGAAATACTTCGTATGAGACAGTTCTGTTAATACACCATTACTAAAATGTTTGGGTTTGGTTCTACCTGAACCAATGTTTAAAATCTCAGCATGGCTGCTGAAACCAAAACATCATTTATTCGCCTGCTTTTTTTAAATCAGCACCTTTAGTAATGCATTTTCCAGGTGTCTCTTCCTTTAGAAAAAGCTGTCTTGCGGAATTTTGCCACATCCAGAGAAACAGAAAGCAATCAAATGCAGCCAGGATGCAAAAATCTCATTGCTATGCACATGCAGGGGTGGGAAGCAGAAACAATATTAACAATCAATAACTAAGGGAATTAACACAGAACCTAGCTTTTACCATGAAGCACAGGCTGCAGGCACTGTAGCCAACATATTCATCGTATAGGAAAGCAGATTTTTACCGGTTAGAATGCTTCACTTCCATAGGTAATAGAAAATAAAAAAAAAAGCAGTCAGCATCTGAACCGCCTGGACCAAGTACACGGTGATCGATTGGTCTCTGACCACCCACCTTTGCTGAGATCAGCCTCCCTGAGCGTTCCTTCCTCGACTGCATTTAGAATTAATCCCAGATGATCCAGATTAGGGGGAGCTGAAACTCAGATTACATACCCCTCCCATTTAAAATATAAACCCGAGAAGATTATATTAGTATAGTTTAGAGGCTTCTAAAACAGTCCAAGTCCATTTAAGTGACTGAAGAAGGATAAAGAAATGGCAACGAGTAACAAAGCAGGGACCTAGCTGGGATCCTACTTTTCTGGGCTTTGTGGATGCCTTACTCATTTCGCTATATTCTTTTCTTTTATAAATTTCCTGGTTTAGACCTTTTAAGAAACAGCTGTCTTTAAGATAGAAAGAAAAAAAAATCTTCTCAAGAATCAGCAAAGATAAGATAGAAAGAAAAAAAAAATCTTTAAGATAGAAAGAAAAAAAAAATCTTCTCAAGAATCAGCAATACTGTCTAGGGGTTGTTTTAGGCAATTCTAATTTTACAGTTTCCTCTTCACGTTGGATAAGGATCTTGGATAGTGTCAGAGATTTGGTATGCGCACAAGATCTTGGCCCTGGAACATTAAGTTGTCATAGCTACTTTGGATGGTTTCTAAACATGACCAAATCCTCCACAGGATCCTTCCCAAGTTTAAAGGGCTCTTCCGCAAAAGCTGGTTCCGAGTGTTTGAAAGCAAGTCGCATTGTTTTGCCTATATGTATCTGTACTGCTGCTGTAAAGCCCTTACTAAATCAATGACAAGGCAAATTTAAAAATAAATAACTAAATAAATAAATAAAAGGCGTCCAGGGCTGCTTAAAAGCAGCATTCCTCATACTTAAATAGCACATTTTCGTGGTCTGCAGGGGACTTCTCTTTAAAAAACAGGAGTTTGCAAGACTTTTTTCTGGTAGAGAGCTTGTAGTTGTTCTTTTAAACGTACACTTCCTTAAAAAATTATAAAATAGGAAAAGCACGGGGGAGAGAGACTGCAGCCCAACTAAGAGAAAGCTCATCTTCTGAAAATAGAAGGAAATCGTCCAATTCTTTGATGCAGACTATAAAATAAATCCTGGTTTGGTCACAGCAGTGTAAAGCTGGAATAAATTCATCAACACCGGAGGAGCTGAGCTGGAATTATACCAGAACAGCTGAGAGCAAAGCTAGGCCTTCAGTTTCACATTTTGTTCAGCTCTCCTACAACTTGACTAGAATCAGAAATCAGCAGCTCGTCATCTCCGGGAGTATATGGAAAAGTAATTAATTTTCTTCTGGCTTAGAGAAGAATGGTTTAATTACCTTTAGCTTCAAACCAATAATCTTGATTTGAAGATGTGATTGTACTTTAGAATATGGTATTATAAACTCTCTGACACAGGAGAAAGCAACATTTTCCAAACTGCATTTTACCCAGTGTCTTCAAGTTAGCCTCCATTCTTTTCCATTTTCAGTGCAAGAGGTGTAAGCAGAAATAGTCGTGAACTTGAACCATTAGAAGAACAGGGATTGTTGATTCCAAAGGTAACTACAGGGTAGATGCATAGCAGTGGAGATAAAAACGGAAATCCAGTAAATCAAAGCTGGTTTGGAAAAGGCTCTTCAGCAAGAGCTATTGCCATAAAATACTGCTACTGAAATACAAAAAAAAAAAAAAATCCAACGACATAAACCCAGCTTAGTAGGTTAGGTCTGCTCTGAGTAGGAGGTTGGACCAGATGACCTCCAAAATCCCTTCCAACCTAAATCATTCCATAATTCTAAACAAAATGGAATTTTTCTTGTAAACATAATTGTTCAAGAGATTAAAAAATATTTTTAAATTTATATTGATCGGATAGGTAGTAACCTCTACTGCAAAACTTACAAACAGCAAAAATATTACTTCCTCAGTAACGCAAAAAATAATGACCTTGTGGTTTGATCATTCAGGTAAAGTCTGGTTAGAGAAAAATATAATGTACAACCCTTTTAACATTTTCCCTAAGCTTTCCCACTGATGAAACACAACTTTTTGGTCATGTATATTGCTGCTCCTCTCTCAGTTGCAGTCATCTTGTTGCATTCCAAAAGATGCAAGGAAACAATCTTGTTGAATACAAAATTTTATGAATGTTGTACAGTAGAGGCCTGTTGGAAAATGTTTCAATGTATAACTTCTAGGAAATTCAGTCTTAATGTGGTATATGCATCACTCATGAACAGGGCACTTAATTTTTATTGCCTTGTTGGTTACGTTAATTACGTTATAACTGCTAGCAATTTTTCATCAAAACAGGAGGCTGTTTTACCACATTATTTTCCTTCAGCTCCAGTGGAGTGCACTGGAAAGTATCACAAATGTGGACAGAGGGGCATTGTTAAATGATGGTATTTGTGCTCATAAATTCAATCTAGAATAAAGTTGCTATGAACCAACAATAAAATGGAATAGAAGACGGACGTTAAGGTAAAGGAGTGGAATTTGCTACAGTGAATTAATGAAAAGAGGAATATTTTAACAGCATTAGCTTCAGATGCATATTAGGTGGAAAACAAGTAATATGTAAAGTTTTTTGTATTGGTTCTTCTACTGCTTGACAGTGCCTCAGGGTTCCAGTTACAGACATGAACACGGTTAGGAGAGGTTCTAAACGAAAGCAAGAACAAAAGAGTCGTGGAGACTTTGCTGATGCCAGTGCACATGTACAAACCCCATCTGGCATCGCTTCCCTACCACGGAGATTTCCACTTCCGTCCCACTGCGTCTAACACCCACAGAGAGATTCCCTGTTTCTTTCAAGGAAAAGGTTAGAGTAAAAATGGACTATGTCGCACTAATTTGAGCAATAAATACAATATTTCTTCCTAATGCAGTTACAGTATGCCCCAAGAGCTCTGTTGGTAAAAACCTGGTCATTTTTATGCTTGCATTTACGTGCAGATCTATAATCCTATGAGCTATTTTGGTATTCATTCTATCCATCTCTGTGTTTTCCCGGTGTTTTGATGTGAAGCTCATTTTTCATATCTTCATGCAAGCCTCTCAATCAGCAGCAGTTCAGGTCCTGCAGGTATGGAAGGCACAACTGGCTGTAATCACTAGCTGTAAATGCTGAAGCTCACTCCTCTCCCAAAGAGAGACTGAACCACTTTCAGTGATTAAAGGTAGACATCAGGAAACACTTTCAGGATACATTATGGAGCATTTTCACTCCTCTTACAGGAGACAGCACGCTGCCATTAACTTAAAGGGGTTTGAGCTTCTGCTGATAGTTGTCCTTTAACAGTTGGCACCACTTTCGACCCACAACACGTGAAACAGTGATCTATACAGTACCACTGTGGTCCTAAGAGATATCTGGTTAAGATGTTCTTCAAGATCAGGCCCAGAGCACAAGGAGAGGTTGCTCAACTGCTGTTAGATGTACAAGTACCGTACAGAAGTGTTTTCTGTTTCCTCTGCTTTCATCATGGCTTTGTTGGTAGGCTTTCTTTTTTCTCCAAAAAGGCCACAGTTTAAACCCTCTCACAGAAAGATGTCTTCCCTTCATACAGTTTTATAGCTTGACATTTTTGGCTTTGGTTTCCCTTGTAGTACACCTTTAAACATTTTTGAGACATATGATTCTTAGAAGGAGCGGCAGGTATTTCCTGAGGTAATGAAAGTGCAGAGACAATGAAAGTCTCCTTCCTCACCAAGATGTATACAGACTCCTCTCGCTTTTCTTCGCTGTTGTTTTTTGGTTTGGGGAGGGGGTGGGGGGGGTGTTGATTCCCCCCCACCCCTTTGCTAATCATCATCTACTTGGAAATATGAATTTGGAGAGACTGGTCTGTCTTTCTTCAGACGAGGGCAGCTTATCACCAGTGTTTGTAATCCTGGGCCACTACACAAGATGCTGTAAAGGCACCAACTATAAGGACAGTCTCTCTCCTGAAGAGCTTACAATGAAGTGTCTGACAAGAGACCACAGTTGGACACAACACATGCACACACAAAAACAAAGAAAAGAGAGACCTGTAGTGGCATTTGGCAAGAGATCAGGTAACTTGTCACTTGGACAGTAGCCCTCTGTTAGAAGATCGCTGGTAGGACCTGAATGACTACATGAATGCTGTTCAGTTGTGCTTACCCAGCCAAACTAACTCCAGGGGAAAACAAACAAACAAACAAACAAACAACTAATTAAGGAAATCATTATTCCCTCAATGTGTCCCTGGGTGAGAAGACACAGTGCTGGGCAGGACATCACAGCAACTCAGGAGCACAGAGAGATTCAGTTTGGAACCCTGGAGCCCCGGTATCTGTGGAGAAGGAAACCTCCCTGACCTTCCCAGAGTACGATATTTTGAGGGCTTTTTCTACTACTGTTCTCTCACTTAAACCTTTTTAAAGCACTGCCAAGGAGAGAAGAAGATCCAAAGGTGAGACTTGCAGTTCTCTGAGGTCCTACAGGTGGAAGACCTGGGACAGCTGGAGAAGATTGTTTCCTCCTTCCATGTCCCTCCTCCCTCTTCTTGCCTCTGCCCTGCCACGTAGTGCCTCCATACTCTTGGAATGATCTGAGCTTAACTGTAACCAAATCCTACACTACACTCCAGTAAGGCTGAACGGCCTGATGAGAAAATGCTGCTGGGAAACATCTGTGCTTTGTTTTATGCAACCGAAGAGTTAAAATTATTTTCATAAATACCATAATGTATAAAAGCTGTGAACACCCAACTGTAGTGTCAGACTTCCAAATTGTATAAATCTATTTGTCTCTCATATTAGTAAATGTTATTTGAACAGAAATAGCACATTGTAACAGCCTAACAAGAAGCAGTCTTTCTGGTGACGTTTGAGTCTTCTTTGCTCCACTGTATGGAAATATTTAAGACTTAAAAGATTTATATTACAACATAGCCTCTAAAATGGCTCAGTCCTGTTCCCAGTAAAGTCAAAGAGGATTTTTACCGTCAGCTTCAATGGAAATGGCATAAGAGCCAAGTGGCATTTTAATATGATCTTTTTTTTCTATTTTGTTCTAAGAGTCAAGAAGTTCCTCCAAAGGCCCCCCCACCCCTCAAAAAAATTTTTTTTCAAGTAAGTTGTGAAGTGTTAGTCACTGTCGTGGCCAGACATTAACGTCCACTGAGACCTCTGCGCAGGTAGCACTAAGGGGGCTCTGCATATCGGAGCTCCACCACGCACAGCACACTGGCCAGAGAAACACAGTGTGTTTCGATGTTTGTGACTGGAAAGCTTCTGTCGCCTTTTAGGATCCTCTCCCACAACATCCAACACTCTGTCTTATTTGCTCTGAGACAAAAATTCTCACCTTACACACGCACTTCAAAGATAAAACTCAACATGAACAAGTAAGTGAAAATCTGATCCTTTAAAGGGGTTTGAGTTTGAGTAAACTCTGCAGCCTTTGATCAATTTTTGTTTTTTATGATTGATAGATGCTAAATGAAATGAGATAAATGAAGAAATCATTCCATAATTTTCTAAAATCTGTGTTTTAATTTAAATAATGCAGGGACAAACACTATTTCTCTTCACCTGAGTTTTTCCAGCAGCCTCCAGTGTTGAAATGCTTGTCTTTGTTGGTTTTTATGCTTTATGATTTTTTTAAAACAATTTTTAGGGCATACATTTTGCATTTCTATGGAGCCTTCAGTGATTTGTGAATAGCAAAAGCATATTTAACGTCTTGCTAAAAGTTTACAGGAAACATGGGAATGGCACTTCCTAAGATTTAGTTCATTCTTCCTTCTTCAGTTTTTTCCTCTCCTGTCTTTTAGGTGTTCCTCTGCTACAGTGCCCAAACATTCACTTAACAGAAGAATGTTTTGTCGAAAGTATCCTCCACTGCATTTCTTAGCAGTGTATTTTCCAGAAAGCTTCTCTGACATCCCTTAAAACACCAACTGCGTCAGGACACCCGTCCTCACAAAGTGAACAGTTACAACCCAGGCAAACTGCGTATCTGCCTGTCTGTTTAACTGCATCGACTGGATTTATCTGACCACAGACATTTAACTCAAACAGCTGGTTTTCAACTGGCACTTCTAAAAGCTGAAATGAAGAAAAAAACAGGAATGGAAAATAATTACATTTCTCAGTTAGCTGTATAGTTTCATATATTTAAAGAAAAGTAAAGGAAAACTAAACTTGCAGTGAAGCCACTGAGCTGCAACAAAGGTGATTTTTTTTTTTAGTTGCTGGTTTGATCAAAGGCTTTTGTATAAACTTAAGCGTTGGCTAGTGTGAAATTCATTTTCCCTCAAACCTCAGATGGTAATAATGATACTTCATTTCTCTTCCTTTTTGTTCTGAACATTTATTTAGAATTGTGAACACCATTGGAAACCACCTACTGTGCATACATCCAGTGCCCACATTGACGGGTTGTTGATCTAGTTTGGTATTGCTAAATGTAGCACAAATACATTGGTCATGAATGAAGAAAACATTTTTATGAGCTTCTTAGAGGTTATATTAAAAAAAAAAATAAGGTCTGAGCACTTTCTGAGGTGGTAGTATACTTCATTTTACAACAGGAATTATCCGACATCAACATTCAGGCCTGCGTGTTCTGTTCTCTTTGCTGTGTAAGCAGTGAGTAGTTTCTGAAATACTTGCATTGTAGTTCTCATCTGAGCACGTTTTGGAGAGTAAGGGGAGGTGTACAGGATAAGCAGCTAAATTGCTTCCTAAATATTCAAGTGGGAATGAGTACTTGAGGAGCCAACTGCTCATCAAAACCTGGCATGTGATCTTTGGAAGCAGACTGCTATAACAAATGAATAAAGTCATAATAAAGATTTGCCCGCTTGCTCTTGGTTATCATTTCTGTTCAGTACTTTTATATATGTATGTATATATATACACACACACCCCACACCCATGTATGAGTAAAACAAGTTACACTACAAAAAAAACAACCTTCCAGATTGCCTTCCTGATTTTGTTTTCAGTGAATAATCAACCTACATTGCCATGAAAACTGTGTCTCTGCGGGTGCGCAACAGTGTTTACAGATGCAGATAAACACAAGAAATGCTCTTGCTGAAGTTTAGGGTTTATAATCCCCTGTTACTGGTAAAGTCTTCTACAGTTTCCCGAAGCATTTGCTGTTTAGGCCAAGGTTGCCGATTCTCGTGCTACTCTCCGAACCGTGTCAGACTCCTCCAGCCTGACCCTTCGCTCCCACCGGTTTCGCAGCAGGCGAGCACCCAGCATAAGGCACGGCGCAATCGTACGTGGGTGCAGCCACCCGTGTGCCAGCCTGTAGGTCCCAAAAGTGAGGATGTAACAGCAGCGTCAGACACGGTCCCTGAGGCACAGAAACACCCCAGGAGTGAACGCGATGTCCTCGCAACGTCCCCCTGTGACAGCTGCCGTGGGAAAGATGACTCTGAATCTCTCCTTAGGTCTCAATGCAAGAAAACTTGGACCGTGTGGTATTAAAGCGGGGGGGCTGGCTTCGCACCCGTTAGGCACAAAGTTAAACACTGCAGGTGCTGAAGCGAAATGGTTTGGAGCGTTTTACTCCCTTCTTTTCCTCTGGTGTCGTGCTTCAGCGTTGTTCTGTTCCAAGCGCCCCAAGTGACCCCCGAAGCTTAAACGCAGCCAGACAAACTTCTATCCCAGACAATTACGAGGGAAAACACGGCGATGTCACGCAAACGTGAGCCAGTGACTTAATTAGAACCGAGTTAGCGGAGCCGGGGAGAAGCTGTAAATCTCCCCAGACTCCTCGGGGGGCTGCGGCGGGAGGGGGGGGCCCTCGCCGCGCTGGGAAAGGGCAGCACAAGGGCGGCAAAAAAAACTCCCCACAACACACAAACCCGAAATGAAACAAAAAAACAAGCCGCGCTTTACAGAGAGGGGGGGGGAAATAGAATAAGGCTGTATATTTTTGAAGGAAAAGGTTAAAAAAGGGTGTAGGGAGGGAGCCCGAGGAGTTAATTTGCGGCGGCGCTGGGGAGCCGGCAGCGGCCGGGAAGGCGCCCGGCGCCCTCTGGTGCGAGGCAGGAGCCGGAGTGGAAATTTCCTCTGGAAAAGCAGCTTTGTTTCCAAGTTCAGACAGATTAAAATGACCCTTTCAACGCTCCGACGGGACGAGGGGACATTTCCCCGAACGACGAGGCGGGGAAAAGGGAGCCTTGCTTGGAGGGAAGCTTAGTTTTGGGGGTGATGGAGAGGGAAGGAGGAAGGATGCTTTATTTGAAATTATTATTATTATGCTTTGATTTCCCCCCGCCCCCTTATTTCTGCTCCGGAGTCTCAAGTCGAACCGGCTGCGATGTGAAGAAAGGAGCCTTGAAAACCGGGCAGTGAACAAATACATCGCAGGCTCCTCGGAATAATGGTTGCAGCGTGACAAACATCTTTCCAAATAAAACATAACAAAACAATAACCCATGCACGCCTGTTTCCCTCCGGTCCAGAGTTTCCAAGGGAAGGCTAGCCTCAACGAGCATGGAGGAGAAATGTCTTCTTCGTACATGACTTCAATACTAAAAGGGAAGAGCCTCAAAAAAAAAATTAAAAAAAAAAAAAGGTATTCTTGATTTCAAGAAAGGTATTCTTGATTTCATGCACCTCTCTCTTAAAATTGGAGGATGCTTCCTTAGTCTAGTCGACACCCTTATTTTAATTGCTAGGAGAGTGAGGAGCCTACTCCACCATCAGGCTGCAAATTCCGATTTTCATATATATATATATATATCTATATATATCTTTGCAATAAATAGCAGCCAGGAATTGGTGGCTACTTTTGAGACCCGAAACGCACCAGCACACAGACGCAAGCCCACCTCTAAACGAAAAAGGGCCGACAGCTCAAAACGGGAGAGCAAACCGCAGGATTATTCCTTTAGGTACCTGGTGGGGAAATATACTCGGGTTTTAACCCCTAAAAAAAAAAAAAACCCAAAAAAAACGGGGGGGTGGTGTGATTGGGGGGAGGGGGTGTAAGCTTCCCAGCTCGTCTTCACCAGATGTTTCTTCTTCATTCCTGATACCTCCCAAAACGGCCCATCTTCCACCGCTGCAGGAGACCTGACCGAAAAGCAGGTACCGCTTTTTAGCGGGGGGGGGGGGGGGGTGGGGGGGTGGACCTGCGGCCCCTGGCCGCAGGTCCACCCCCCCACCCACCCCCCCCCGCGGAGATGCCCCGGGTGGGAGGTGATGTTAACGGGGTTTTTTTTTAGCTCGCTTTCGCCCGCATCTCTTCCTCTCGGCACCTTTTCCACGGGGACAGCAGGCACTGGGTTTCCCCTTCAGCTAAAGACAAATCTGCCTTTTTCTTAAGGAGGCTCTTAATTTTTGTAAATGAGGGGGTTTTTTTAGATTTTTTTTTTTTAAGGAGGCTTTTTAAATAAGTGCTTTCACATCCCGCCCTGACAACGTTTGAGAAAACTTGGGGAAATAAGCGGCAAGCCCCTGACGGCCGCTCTTGATTTCTGCTTTTTGCATACCATCCAAAAAAAGAGTTCCGGGGGAGGGGGGAGAGAAAAAAGAAAACTAAATACAATTTCTCGAATAAAAGCCAGCAGATTTCTGTTGCTCCGCACCTAACCTGGTTTGCAGACACAGACGCATGCGAGCCTTCCGCCCCAAGCTCCCCATCGAAGCGCTTTAACAGGGAAAAGACAGGAGGTTTTTAATTAAAATTTTGCAGCCGGCGGTGAGTCGAAGCAAACCGCCGCGGAATATTTGTCGGAAGGGTCACACCGCAGGCGGGTTTGTCCTGGCAGCAGGACGGGAGAGGGCAAACGCCTGCCCGAAGACAACGTGGGATGGGGTAAACAGGTTAAAGACAGGCACTGGACAGCGGTGCTTCGGGGACGCTCAAACGCGTCGTTATTTCGCGTTAAATAACATTTTAGAAGCAGCTCCCCCGCCTTTTCTGCTGGAAGGAAGCAGTAGTAAAATAGGAGGGGGAAAAAAAAATAATACAGACGAGAGCTCCCTGTTGGGGAGGTAATCGACATTATAGATTATAAAAGTTCAACTATCAAGGGCTGCTTTGCCGCAATTAGTTTTTAAATCATAAACATATAAACACAGGAACTAATTAAGAGACCACATCGGAGTTTAGCTGGAAAAGGCTGGAAAGGAACAGACCATTCCCGAAAGCTGCCAGTGCCTTCCAGGGAAGCCTGTTGATGCCGATGAATTGACACGCGGCGGCAAAAATATAGGGGGGGGACACACACCCCACTGTCCCCATGCTTAGATGGCAACACACGACGCGTTTCTATAAACCCCGGTCACCTAATTGTTATTTTTGTAGTTAAAATATTGGCTGAAACGGTAGGTGTTAAAGATCTCTCAGTAACACGCTACTACAGACTTGCAGAGCCTTTAAAATATGACCTTAACAGTTTAAGAAGCAAGCATTTTGGGTAACAAGGCTATGACAGCTATTAATTTTCCCTAATTAGAAAGAATTGGTTTTTAATGAACACTTTTTACAACAGAGACTTCACAAAACAAGATTTCAGTATTCTTGCTTACAGGTTGTTACTTCTTTTTTTTTTTTTTTTAATTGGGGCTTTTACTGTTGTTTTTGGTTCTCTTTTTTATTTTTCTTGCCCACTTTGCGTCCACGTTTATCACCATTAATAAGAATTTCCAGAAGGAAAATGAAAAAAAGCAAACCGGAGGCGACGCGGAGGGCCGTCTTTAACGAGGTGAAGGGCAAAGCTCCCCGCGAAAAAGCTCCCCGAAATCCCACGGGCACCCCCTCCCCAGCCGCCTCCCGGCCTTGCGCGGCCGTGGGGGAGAGGAGACGGGACATGCGTGGCAGCCGCCTCCGTTTGCGGGGGCCGGAGCGGGACGGCGGGACGGCAGGACGGACGGACGGACGGACAGAGACCCCCGGCAAGAGGGCGGTCCTCCCACCCGAGACGGGCCGGGGGGCTTGGCGGGTGTTCCTCCCCGGGCAGGGGCTTAAACTGAATTACCCAAGTGCCCCGCGATGTTCTGCTTTCATTCACGTTTCAGGTAAATTATTTTATCAACGACCCGTTAACTGTTTTAATGACCCGTGTTATTTAATCACCAGTGCTCCCTGGAAGTTATTATTTATTTGAAGCCTCCAGTCACCCTCCGCTTACCGTGGGTGTAATAAACTCTATTAGAGGAAGGCGAGAAGGCTCTCCCATAGAAAAACACAGACTTAATCCCACATATTGCAAAACAAACGCTACACTTAGGCTCCTGGTTCCATTTTTAATACAAACAAAAGTACTTTTCCACTTGCTAAGCACTCGGTGTTCCTGTTGGTCTCCCTGGAAGGTGCTGTGTTCCTTAGGGGAAAACAGGCCACCTTTCACTAAAGGCCTAACGCTGGATTTAAACAGCCTGACTTTAAGCACCTGCATTAACAAGCAAGAAGCCCTGCCACTCCGTTTCGATCCCAAATTCACCGTTAAACGCTCCAAAGATGACACAGGTACGAGCACTGTAGGAACAGCGTGCGGGGGGGGAAAAAAAAAAAAAAAAAGAAAAAGAAAAAAAGAAAATAAAATCAAAACAGGCTATCATAAACGACAGATTATTTTAGGGGATGCTGGCGCAGCGACAGCAAGCTCGTTCACCCCCTCTGGAAACACGGCCAGCCCACTCCTAAGGACGTCGGCAGCCTTAAACTCGCCCGTGCTCCCCCCCCAGCACCGGCACCCACCCGCGGAGGGGACATTCACGGGACGAAGGCCGCCGGGCAGCACAAGCAGCAATCCCACCGCAAAACTGTGCGGGGGGCGAGAGCCGAGCGATGCCCCCCGAACACCCACGATTTCTTTTTGCCTTCGCGACCGATCAAGATTTTTGCTCAGAGGCGAGGGGGGGGACATAGCATAAACCCCCCCCCCCAGTCCCCTAAATCTGAACGGTGCTGTGCCTGGGACCCAGCTCCGCGCCCAGCCTCCCCACGCGTGAAGCGAGGGAACCCCGCAACGGGCGGGGGGCAGCGGCTGGGGCTAGGCAGGATCGGGCCCGCACGCTTCCCTCCCCGAGCGTCCAGTTCGCAGCGGGAATAGTTAAAAATAAAAAATTACCGCAGACCTAAACTCGGAACATCGCTGAAAAGCAAAGAAGGGGGGAAAAATAACCCCCCCCCCAACCAACAACACACGCACATGGAACAGCAAAGCCCGGGAGGGGCGGGTCGGCGGGGCGTGTTTTATAAAAACGTGTTTTATAAAAACGTGTTTTATAAAAACGTTTTATAAACGACGTGTTTTATAAAAGAAACCCTGCGTCTTTAAACATGTCGGGAACAAATTAGACCCCAGACAATGCGAAGTCAGTAACGGAAGGCGCTTTTCTCGCCAGGCGTTGTTGTCTTTATGCCTGGTAAAATGTTTTAAATCCCGGGACCGACCTTCCCCTTGGCAAACAGAAAAATGCGGAGTGCGGGAGATGCAGCGGTGAATCCCTCACTGGAAAAAAAAAATAAGTGTGACACGGGATCAACGCGTGAATTTTCAAATAAATCGGTGCGGTTATTTTTAAAGAACCGGTATGATTTCAGCAACCTTGCGTTTAAAATACACTTCGGGGGGGGGGGGGGGGGGGGGGGGGCTGCACACTATGCGGGAGGCACTGTGGATGTTCGCTTTTTGGTTATTTTCCCATTTCCCAGAATTAGGGCAGTGCGATACGAAAGGAGAGCAGAAGCAGGAGCAGGCGGTCGCTCCACACGAGCGGCACGCAGAAGCCCTCGCCATTTTCATCAGCCACCACGCAGGCCTCGGTTCCTGTGTATTAAAAATATGGAAGAAAAAAAAAAAGAAAAAAAAAGGGGGGGAAGGGGAAAAAGGGGGGGAAAGGGAGAAAAAAAGGGGAAAAGAAAAAAAAGGGAAAAAAGGGGGAAAAAAGGGGGAAAAAAGCTAAAAAAGGGGGTGGGGAGGTAAAAAAAGGGGGGGGAAGGGCACACGAGCGGCACGCAGACGCCCTCGCCATTTTCATCAGCCACCACACAGGCCTCGGTTCCTGTGTATTAAAAATATGGAAAAAAAAAAAAAAGGGGGGGGGGGGAAGGGGAAAAAGGGGGGGAAAGGGAGAAAAAAAGGGAAAAAGGAAAAAAAAGGGAAAAAGGGGGAAAAAAGGGGAAAAAGGTAAAAAAGGGGGGGAGGTAAAAAAAGGGGGGAAAAAGGGCACACGAGCGGCACGCAGACGCCCTCGCCTCATCAGCCACCACGCAGGCCTCGGTTCCTGTGTATTAAAAATATGGAAAAAAAAAAAAAAAGAAAAAAAAGGGAGGGGGAGGGGAAAAAGGGGAGGAAAAGGAGAGAAAAAGGTAAAAAGGAAAAAAAGGGAAAAGAGGGGGAAAAAGGGGAAAAAAGGTAAAATAAGGGGGGGGGGGAAGGGGAAAAAAAAAAAGGACAGCGGAGGATAGGCTTAGATCACGTAGCAAACAAAGGCACTGATGTGGGGACTGCGGAGGAGCCGAGCAAGCGCCGGGGGCGAAGGGCCCGGCGGCGGAGCGGGTCCCGCTGCGGGGTCACCGCGAAGCCCTGGTGCCCGTTCGGTTTCAGAGCCTGAAAGTTAATAAGAAATAACAGTAAGGGGAGGAGAATCGCCAGCTCTCCCGAGTCTGTCATTTCCAGGCAGGGCCGCCCAAGCAATGAAGCCCGTCACCCAGCCCGGCGGAGGGGGGGGGGGAAGACCGAGAATAAAGATGTCTGCGCGCTGCCGCCGCGCCCTCCCCCCCTCCTGCGGCGGAGCAGTCAGCGGAGCGGCGAGCCCCAGAGAGAGAAAATGGAGGAAGGCGAAGGGAAGGAGGGGCGTCGCGGTAACGGATGGACGCGGATGCGGGTGCTCCGCCCGCCGCGGTCCGGCCCCTCACGGGAGGTGACGGGGCCCCGCCGGGCGCGAGCAGCCCCTTCCAGAAGGTTCCCTGCCCGCTGACCGACGGGGCCCGCGCTGCCTGCGGCGAGCGGAGGGCGCCCCCTGCCGCCGCCCGGGGAGCACGCGGCCCCGCCGCCGGGGCGGCGAGGGCTCTGCCCGAGGGAATGGCGGCAGCTGGAAACGGAAAATGTCGTCATTTTCTGAGGAAAAAAATCGTCTCGCAAAGCTGATTTCGCACCCCACGTTACGTCACGCACCAGCCCCCCGCTGTCTGTGCAATTTTTGTCAGGGTTTTGCTAAATTTCGTGACAGCCTGGGCGTTTTAAGGCAAAAGAGCTGCCGAGTAAAATTAAAAGTTGGGTTCAACTCAGCAGACGAGCGCAGCATAAATTTTTTTTTAAATTCCTTTTAAAAGCACGTGCCCGATTTGTCACCGCTTTGTGGTGATTTAGTTCTGTGAAATGGCTCCAAATATCAGATCGCAAAGACCAGAAACGTAAATCCAGCTTGTCTAATCCACAGCTTGATATAATCTTGTGATGCCGCAAAACGACGGCTTATAAAATATTTTCATTTAATTAGGAAGCACTAAGAGGATTTCTGCAAGGGAAAAAAAAAAAAAAGGCGAGGAAGCTGAGTCTGAATTATTTATGTGCTGTGAACGATCACGATTGCAGCTGAAGCTTTTCAAGTACCAAAACTCAGGCTTTGCTCGCTTTTCGTTTTTAGGCCCCAATTCTTGCGTTATTCAGGCATGCAAATTCCTGTGAATGGGGATTAATTATGCAGGTAATCGAGGTTTTGTTCGAAGAGAACTTTTTAAAAGCAAAGATTACCTGACAGGAGGCGTAGGGTGTTGCTGGCGCCGTGCTGAGATGCTGCTTGAAGGTGGGGCAACGGTTTGGGGCTCCACGGAAGGGAGAAGGGGTGCGGACGAATCCGTGCCTGGCGTAAACCGAGGGCTGCGAGGATGAGGAGGGGACTGGAGCATCTCTCCTATGAGGAGAGGCTGAGGGAGCTGGGCTTGTTCAGCCTGGAGAAGAGAAGGCTGAGAGGGGACCTAATAAATGCTTATAAATATCTGCAGGGTGGGTGTCAGGAGGATGGGGCCAAGCTCTTTCCAGTGGTGCCCAGCGACAAGACAAGGGACAACGGGCACAAACTGAAGCAGAGGAAGCTCCAGCTGAACATGAGGAAGAACTTCTTCCCTCTGAGGGTGACGGAGCCCTGGCCCAGGCTGCCCAGGGAGGCTGTGGAGTCTCCTTCTCTGGAGATATTCCAGCCCCGCCTGGACAAGGTCCTCTGCAGCCTGCTCTGGGTGACGCTGCTTCGACAGGGGGTTGGGCTGGGTGACCCACAGAGGGCCCTTCCAACCCCGACCATTCTGTGATTCTGTGAACGTGATCCACAGCAGCACCGTGACGGTCGGCTGCCACAACTTGCTTTCCGGCAAGAAAGATGTCCTCCCCCAGCGCCGAGCGCTCATCGTCCCCTTCCTTTCGCAGCGGCGGGTTCGAGGAGGTTGTGCCACAGCGTATGCCGTGGGGGAGTCGGGAGGCCGGAGGCTGTTTCGGATCGGGAAGAGCGAGCTCGGAGTGGGAGGAAGACCCCTCATTCCACCACCCTTGTTCCACCATTTTGGAAAGCTGAGCGGGCTCTGTCAGGAGAGCCAGCGGGTGCCTCCGGGAGCCGGTCTCCTCCCAGGAGGTGCTGCATTTGTTACGCACACGGCATCGTGGTGCTTCATTGAGCTGCCCCGCTCCCGATTCCTTCGCCGGACACCGAAATGGCGGTGGGTGTCGCAGCTTGGGTGCCAAAGCTCGCAAATCCTGTGGCGACGGACGGTAACACGGAGAAGCTCAACTTCTGGACGTAAACGCTGCGCTGTTATCACTTCGTAAATGATGGTGTCAGAAGTACCACAAAGTAACACCAACAGTGAGTGCCGATTACATCCTCAAAAACACTTGCAGCTGTAATCACACTTAGATGCTTCAGTTAGCAACCCGTTATTTAAAGCTAGCGCTTACACTCGTATGGTTTCCAGACGCACAAGCGTCTTTGCGTCTTTAGTATGACTTCAGTAGAACCAGAACTCGTATGAAAGACCTTCTCCTGACCTTTCAGACTCAGGTATTTTAATGTGGAGCTGAGCGTAAGTCCCTGAAGATGGCGAGGCTGAGGGCAGGGAGCGGCAGAGCCCTGGCAGGCTGCCACTGTCTCGCCCCGGGCCACCCGCGGTGCCATCTCGGGTGAGGCGGCGGGGAGGTGGCCGGCGCCCGTTTCGGGGGTCGCTCGCAAGCTGTCCATCACCTCCACGCTTCAGGCTTCAAGGTGCGGTGAGCTAGAAAGCCGAGATTTGTGGGCTGGCCTGTTTTGGATGCTGCTTAATCCCGAGGCCCTTCCATCAGTTAAAGAAATAAAGCCAGACCCTACAAAACGCCTTTTTGGAGTTGGAGCAAGGGAGCTGTTGTATGTGTCTGTCAAAAGAGCTGGATCTGAAGAGTTAAGGAGTAGTGTTACTTTATTCGTGGTCCAAGGAGAAGATAATTAGGTTTATTTTAAATGCCAGAGGGTTATTTTCAAATGTTAGGACAAGAGTTACAGGTCTGTGGAATGGGCAGCCCGAGTCCTTTGGAGGCCTCGTGACTCTTTCATCTTGCTCCCCACCCGGAACTCCCATTCCACTCCAACTGTTTGAGGCACCCCCTGGGCAGCAGGGAGGGGTCCGTGCCATTGAAAAAGCTGTTTTATTTCAGACTGACAAAAATGCGCTACGGCGTTTGTCTCATGCACGCAGAGCAACTACCACCACCTTTTTAGCTTCTCCCTACCAAAGCAGCTTCTTCGAGCCTCCCTCAACAGCCACTCCTTAAAGCAGGAAAAGGAAAACCCAAACCCTCACCACCTTTCCCCCACCAGCTAATCCGCTGGCAGATGTCCAAAAGGAGAAACAGACCTCTTACTTTCATTGAAGTTTAATTTTTTTAACTCACTGACGAGAGTGGTGATTAAGCAGCATTTACAGCGTGGCAGTCATGACGATGTTAAAAGGAAGAGACAGCATGGGGGATACCGGTACAGCAGGGAAAAAGGCTACACATTTTATAACCAGTCATGTTCAGTTAGAAGAACATCATAATGCAATTAATGATATAGGAAATTAAATAGAAAATATTTATAGTGACTATAAATTTACTCTTTACAAGTAGTAAATGTCCTTCTCAAAGAACAGAAATAGTAATGCTCATTCTAATTAGTATTAACATTAGTATTAGCACAGTGTTTTTCAGTCAGCTTGAAGGAAGGCATCCTGTTATGAACAAAATTAAAAGCTCATTCTTTGTTCTGAAGATAACTTCTGCAATTTAAGAAAAACTGCTTAGGAAAAGAACATGATTAAAAGAAATCATGACTGGAGAACCTGCCCGCTTGCATTTTCTGGTGACATTTACTTGAGATATGAAAGCAGGGGAGGGAGAGAGAAATTAAGCTCACAAAAAAAACCCTGATTCAACCCCTTATTTTGTCAAAACATGATGAAATATGAAGAAGAAAAAAAAGCCCATCATAAAAATGCACAGAAAGGAGAAAACCATCAGCGCTTTATTATGACATCCTATTTACTTCGTGATAACAGTAAGGTATCATATATTGTCCTGCTTTTAGGAGAGTTTACAGACTTGCAGGCCGTAGGGTTGCGTGCTGTGCTGTAGTTATGCCAACATAGCCATCGCAGCGCAAATCCCTTTGTAGATACCGTAGTATTGGTCTGACTTCTGAAGAAATTTCCTGCTTAGGGACAAAAGGGGTTGGGGGGATCAGACATCTCCTCTTCTCCCTTATGTCGCATTCGGTCTCTCAAAGCATTGTTTCTCCTGCCCTAGGGGTGGAAGCCACTTCCAGCTTTGGGTGGCTGGAAGAAGAAAGGCCGAGGAGCTGATCTTCAATTGCATGGGGTGAACAGCAACAGATGGAGAAGTAAGAGACAACTGAATTGTTCCTTCCCTTCGCTTTCTGGATCTCTCTCTGGGTTTAATTATCCAGTGATTTTGTAGCTGTCAGCTGATAGATGTGCAGTCTACCAGTGCCTGCTGGCTAATCCACTTTAGGGTTGTATTAGATTGGTTGCAAAATGATTGAATTAGAATAATATTCTGCTGTAACATAAAACAATAGTGGGAGAATGAGGAAGTCTGTGGAAAAAGTATTATTGGTATCAACAGTAGAAACCGAGTTTCAGTTTCTGAGGGGTAAATCTGAGTTTCAGTTACATTAGTGCAGCACCACAGAAAGAGTTGGGCTTGTTCTTATGAGATTGAGAACTACATAAAAGGAAAAATGAGAGACAGAAAAAATTAGCAAAAAAATAATAGAATATATGGTCTTGTGGTTTGGTAGGAATCCAAACAGAGGATATTAAATTTGGTTTGTGTGGTCAGTAGCATCTTGTAAACCCAGATGCAGAACATAGAGAGTGGTAAAACAATAACAACTGGAGGAAGAGAAATGGAAAGTTGTAGAGAAATACAAGTGAGCTCCTTGAAATGAGTACTTGAGGTTTACATAGCTGGAGATTTGTCTTGTGCCGTAAGAATTCGCTGTGTCTGTGAAGTTTTTAGTCAATGAATCACACTTAAATGGAAAAAAAAAAGAAAAAACAACACCAAAACCCAGAATGGTGGATAAACCGGAGTGTGTTTTGACACTGTGTGTGCATTCTCATGCTCTTACCTCTGAGTAATGGTTTACTCTTAAAGCAGTGATTTGGAGTTGAGCCCTGAGTAAAACGAGAGATACTCTGTATATCTTAAGGTCCAAGGAAACTTGTTTCATATATACATACATTTTATTATTTTGTGCTTAGTGAAACAAAAACACTGCGTGAAAATTGTTTCTGCATCAATGGTATGCCCAA
Source organism: Opisthocomus hoazin (assembly GCF_030867145.1). Taxonomy (NCBI): domain Eukaryota; kingdom Metazoa; phylum Chordata; class Aves; order Opisthocomiformes; family Opisthocomidae; genus Opisthocomus; species Opisthocomus hoazin. The sequence continues at coordinate 154,861,562 of NC_134414.1, forward strand.
TGGTCTCCTGGGGTGCATTAAGAAGAGTGTGGGCAGCAGGTCGAGGGAGGTTCTGCTCCTCCTTTACTCTGCCCTAGTGAGGCCCCATCTGCAGTGCTGTGTCCAGTTATGGGCTCCCCACTTCAAGAAAGATGAGGAGCTACTGGAGAGAGTCCAGCGGAGGGCTACGAGGATGAGGAGGTGACTGGAGCATCTCTCCTGTGAGGAGAGGCTGAGGGAGCTGGACTTGTTCAGCCTGGAGAAGAGAAGGCTGAGAGAGGATCTTATAAATGCCTATAAATATCTGAAGTGTGGGTGTCAGGAGGACGGGGCCAGACTCTTTCCAGTGGTGCCCAGTGACAGGACAAGGGGCAACGGGCACAAACTGGAGCAGAGGAAGTTCCAGCTGAACATGAGGAAGAACTTCTTCCCTCTGAGAGTGACAGAGCACTGGAACAGGCTGCCCAGGGAGGCTGTGGAGTCTCCTTCTCTGGAGATATTCAAGACCCGCCTGGACGAGGTCCTGTGCAGCCTGCTGTAGGTGACCCTGCTTGGGCAGGGGGTTGGACTGGGTGACCCACAGAGGTCCCTGCCAACCCCTAACATTCTGTGATTCTGTGATTCTGTTATTACCATCCTGAATTGTTTCCTCTTAGATATATCTACATACCAGTATCGCTGTTATTTTGGTTGAATTCAACCTGTCTCTTCCATTTTCTCTAAGTAACTGGAAAAATAAGATATTTTTTCATAGAGATGGTTTGAATACTGAGAAATAGAATGGAACAGAATAGAATAGAATAGAATAGAATAGAATAGAATAGAATAGAACAATTTCAGTTGGAAGGGACCTAGGGACCTACAACAATCATCTAGTCCAACTGCCTGACCACTTCCGAGCTGACCAAAAGTTAAAGCATGTTATTAAGGGCACTGTCCAAATGCCTCTTAAACACAGACAGGCAGGGGCGTCGACCACCTCTCTAGGAAGCCTGTTCCAGCATCTCTGGAATCTTCAGTGCTCTTAGGAAAGATCGGTAAATTATGATTTTAGTATCCATTGTTTATGAAGGGAGTAGAAATGGCCGCTGAAAACCGAGGCCCTGTATTTCCACAAAATTCCCTGAACAAGCCAAGAATGATTCAGGGAATATCAGTATATCTCACAAGACACACACTGTCTCTTCAACAAGATAAGCCTGATCTCCTTACTTATTTCTGTCCCTGGGAGGAAATGCTGATTTTGCCCTGTTTCTCTCCTATCAGTAGTCAAACAGATAAAGAAAGGAAGGCGTCTTAGGTGAGAACACCACCGGCAATGTTCCCTATAAGGAGCAACAACTGATGCGGTCACTAGCATATACAGATGACTTCTTCAGAAGTGCCTTCATTACAAATTGTGCAAGAGTGGCCAGTGCCTCACCCTGGATGTAACAGAGTGTTAACTATCTTGTCAGTAGCAACCTCAAAACACCCCCTTGCTTTTTGCAAGCCATGAAGACAAAGGTCTGGCTCACAGCTTGGCATTTCCCGTTCAGCAAAACTGGCTCAAACACACAAAGAAGGTGGTGTGTTTATATCCTTTGGCTTCGTTATTGCTGCTCTTGTAGCAGCCAAATCTACTGCGATGCGTTTAGCTTTTGCATAGCTAATAATGCCACCGCTGCCTTTCATAGCACTGTGAGCAGTTAGCAAAGCACACGGAGAAGGAGCTAGCGTGAATGTCCCCACCTCCTTGCTGAGGCAGGAGGCACAGTGATGGAAGTGACTCACATGAAGTCGTTCAGTAGGCCAGCGATTCAGTGGAGACTAGCACTAGGCATGTCAAATTCAGTATACTCAAATTTCCTTAATGTCGTGACAAACGACATGAACAATGCCTAGCTGAAGTAACCTGTGACAAAGAATTGAAAGGCAGAAGGTTCCCACTTGCCAATTGTTAGATTTCTATGGGTAAGGCTTATGTTATTTCACTACGTTGTCAGCAGGATGCCTTGACAGACAAAGAGCGTAATACACTTAAAACTGCTGGAACTGAGTTGGTCTGTCAGCATCTACAAGGCAGTAGATCTACAATGCCAGTCTGAAGGAGAGGTAACAGATTCTAATTACAAAAAGGGAGCTATAGCCATGGAAATTATTAGCAGAAACAGGGTCTTGTGGATTCCAGAGTTACCACATTTGCTGTAGGATTGCACTCTTGAACCCAGCTTTCATTATTATTTTCAAAATATATTTGCTGAGTTACAAACAAATTCTTAGAAATACCAAAGAAATGCTGTGTTTCCTGTATATTTTTAATACAGTGGTTCATTTTACCAAAGTGCTTCTCTCCTGTTTGGTTCCAAAATCTTTCTTTACTTCACTCCTGTTCCAATTAACACATCTCTTTTCACTGTGTGCTGACTCTACCTCACACCATTTTTCTCCTATATCACTATTCTTTCCCAATTTCTCTGGAAATTACTACCTTACATCTTCTGTTCTCTTACAGTCTTTCTTTGTCAATGTGTAAGTAGGTATAATAGCCACCTTGAAGCCATTTGAATAGTTATTGTCCTAAACTGAATTCTACCAAAACATATAGTTATGCTACATATAGAAAACAGATTGCTCTGTATTATGACACCAAAAACAAGATTTATTAACAGGGCAATCTTTACGCAGGCTGACACAGTGCAGTTCTAAGGAATGACAGACAATTAAGATGTGGTTTCCACATTACAGAGGAAAAGTACCCATACAACAATAGGAAAGTTGAAATTCTAGAAAGTTGTGTGTAATATATTTTTTTTAATTACCGAAAGTAAATGGGCACCTACAGCTGTCAGCCAAAACAGGGTTTTTCGCCTTAACTTTATGCTCCATTGACTGTGGTGACACTGTCTGTAGTCAAAGTGGGACACTGTCTTCAGAATCAAACCAAGTTACGACTTTATAAAAGAAGAGAAAAGAGAGTGAAAAAATTGAATAAGGAGATTTAGCCAAGGGACTGTGTTTGGTAAAAGCAATAAATACGTTCTCAGTTTACGGCTCATGGAGACTCAGTAGACAACAGTGTAACAAGCAACTGTTGTATGAAAGATCCCTGTTACACCAATCAAAGAGCAAAAGGCAAAAGACCGTATTAGCTCTGGCATGCACACAAACAAGCCCATAAGGATGCTGTGAATAAAGCTTTCTATGACTTTTGAGGGAATAATTTACTCAGCATAAAACTCTCCCGCATCCAGAGACCTTGCAGAGAAAATGTGAAGTGGTGGGGAAAATCCCACCAAGTGGTACTAGATTTCGGGGCTCTACTCTGGATCTGGAAGGATGGTGAGGACTGATCATTTAAGCTTGTTAATCAGCAATTCTGTGTTGCAGTGCGAGCTTGGGGAGGAGGAGGAGAAGGATGTCTAATAGATTAATGGAGGAAACCAGAGACAGCCTGGTAGTCAGGATTCTTAGATTCTTGACCGCGTTTGTTCTCTAGCTAGACCAGACAACAGGCAGCCATTACAAGTAGGAAGAATTATCACTGGCTTCCGTGCATTGTCATATATGCAGAGACCATACCAAAACATTTCCTCGTGTGCATGATGTCACATTAATATTGACACATTTTCTTTGTTTAGGACCCTAGGAGTGAACAAGACTACTTTACAGCTACTCTTTTTTATATGAAAAATCTCCATGGGCAGATGATACAGCCCCAGTGTTTCCTACTAGCACAAATAGCATTCATTCTTAATGTTTATATGATAGGATCAGGTAAAGGTCTCAAAGTTAGTCTCCAATTTGCTCACCCTTGTAGGAATGAGCAGAAAAAATTCATTGTCTGCACCTAAAAATGACTGAAAGAGTTTCACTTATACCCTGGTGTGAAACCTGTCCATCCTACAGGAACCATTTATAGTTTCTCCAAAGATGCCCTATTTCTTCACTTTTCTGGAGATACAGGTACAAAGGTACAGCACAGTGGCACCAATACTTACTTCACCCCCCTTCTTTTAAAAAAGCAGAAAGATAAATTGATTCTAGAAGCCACAGATAATCAAAGATTTTGTACGAAGGCAGGGTCATGGAGACTTTGTTTGCTGAAGTCGTTAAAGAACTGATTTCTGCTCCATGCTTTACGTGTTTTGCCATCACGGATGGTATCACAGGAGCCCAGCATCTGCCAGTCCAGTGTCTTACAGGGTTTGTTTTGCGTGCTTCGTTAGGTAACCTGTCCTCACACTTCGCAGCCTTTGGGAAGAACATTGGCGAGGGGGGGAGACAGGGGCTATGGCAGCCACACCATGATTTCGGATGATGCAGGAGTGCAGGTGTCATGCCAGGAAAGCGTAGTGGGGAAGCTACTGCCCTCTTGGGCCCTTGCTCAGTAAGCCTGTGCTTAGTTTGGAAATAGTTTTTTTAACATCTTTTATAATGCATGTGAGGTATGTTAGGGCTGCATCCGAGAAAATGCTCAGAACCTTCAGCGCCAATGAAGGTGATGAGAGAGTGGAGGCAGTCAACACTACATAAGATTTAGAGGATGGTCTCTACAGAAATCTTGTACTGAGACTAATCAGACACTGGATTCAAGCAAAGAGTTAAACCTGAAAACTAAAGTATGCACTTTTAAACATCTCATAAACTGCTTATAAGTGCACAAAATACCGCAGGGTGCATGTGAGCACCCCCACATGAAGCTGAACTGCAGCCAGATAAAATATCCTGCAGCTTTTGCTAATAATCCTGATGAAAGAGAGGCTTATTGTAATAGAAGGAAAATGTAGGAAAGATTTGTAGATAAGTGATCGTTATGATTCAGTGACCCCGGGCAGGGTGGGGGGGGGACATGACACAAACATGATTCGATGGATCGTTGAAAACGGTAAAGGCAGGAGCGGCAAACTTTTCTAGGTGGTTTCCAAAGTCTGCCCACTTCTGTACAACGAAGTTATTTCATGCAGTACAGCTATACCATAGAACTGCAGTGCGACCACATAGCCAGGTTAGTCAAAACCTGATGCACAGAGGCAAAGATTAAAATAGAAGTGTAAAAGGAACAACTGTTTTGGAAAACAGGCACGAGAGTGAATGTAGTAAACTTAGTTGGACACAGCTTTATAAAACTACTCACTAGGCATCATCTTCACCTGCAAACATTCTTAATGGATTTTTTAGATTATTTTTTTTAGGTTTAAGACAGTAGCAATAGATTGAACTCTTAAGAAGTAGGCTCATGGATGGACATGTATGTCAGCACAGTCACTACTGCAGCTTTAAATGAAATGCAGTCCCTCCTAGGTAAGACCAGTAGATGGTCCTTGATGGTGGCTGGGTGGAAGAGTCAGGAAGCTAAACAAACCCATGTCCTCATGTGTAGGTTGGCAACATTAGTATCATCAGTCCTATGCTTTCAAAACTAATGCCTGGACTCTCCTTCCCCCCAGTCCCATTATTAGATTTACTTAAAAAATCAGGGTAATTTTAAAAATAGCCATTTTAGATGTGTTTTCTTTCTTAGAAGGGAAGAGAGGGGAAAAAAAATCACATTTAGGAGTTTTTCTTGGCATCTCACATATATGGAAAAGAAACAACTCAGCGGTTCTTATCTGCTATTTAAAAAATCAAGCATTGGAAGGCATGCAATTAGCTTTTGAAATCTGTCAATGATGTACTGTCAAATGTATATAAATATGGACCATTGGAGTCATATTTAAAACAAGATACAAAAAATGGAGAGATGTTACTTTTATTCCAAACAGGAGGGCACTCGTTCAAACAGATTTATCTCGGAATAGTAAGAAGTATACAATAAAACAAATTAACAATTTTGATATAAAGAAAGACTATAAAGTCTATAAAGTCTTGTATTTTTATGCAGAGATGGTTATCAAGTCCTTTAATGAGTTATTCTTAGGAAAAAATAAATGTTTAAAAGCTCGATTGCAAGATATGAAATATGACCCAAGCATCTGGCCGGTCTTGTGAAGTTTCTTACTGGTTGCTGAAATCTGTGTAATATTTTCTTGATATGAGAGGGGAAAAAAGGTGCTGCTGTGTGGTTTTTTGCACTTACTGTTTGCCTTTCAGGATGTTTCCCTAACAGGAGACCGCACCAGATAGCTGGAACTGTTCTAGCAAGAGAGGGATGTGCACTTTGACTGTAGCCCTGAGATTTCTGGGAAACGTAGTTTAGACATCAGAAAGGGGAAGGGGGTGGGCTTTGATACGGTTATTTGCAATGAGTGACATTACAAGATTTTTGTATGCTTAAATGCAGTGCTGATTTAGTGGTCTGCTGGCGATCCCACAGAGGCGTGTGTTTCTTCTGATGACAGAAACTCATTTAACAGTTTTTCCGAGCGATTATGAGTAAAACCTTTGAAAGCAATAATAATGTGAATCCTGCTAAAAGGGATTCACGTAACAGAGCTGTATATCACCAGTGATATACTAATAAATTTAAAAAAAGAGGTGAGCTCATCCATGCTGTGGTCAAGTCAATGGGAAGTGAGTGAGTAAATTCTCTTTCATTGCCCAGCAGTGAGGCATGGATGGATGGATATGAGGCAGGGTGAGTGTAAAATTCACAACACCTTAGAGCTCCAAATGTTGACACCTGACTCAACTGGAGGATAGAACCATTGTACCTTTTTATTTATTGCTAATCCTTTTTCCCCCCTGTATTTCTCCCACTTCTTTTTTTAATGAGTATTCTTAGTGTCTACCTTTGACGATTCTTACCAAGATGCCTCAGCTTCTTAGAATGAAAGATACCTCTGCAGAAGGTTACCTGGAGAAGGAATCTAAAGGACTTGCAACTCCAGACTCACAACCTACCTACATGTAGTAGGGATGAAGCTAACATCAAATGAGGGGACAGCTGCAGTTGCAGAAAGGCTATAGTAGGGCCTGGTAGAATTTTCTGTTTGGTAATTAGAGGGTAAGAATGTCTCTCTTGTATTTCTGCAGTGAACAAATCTCCTCTTAGCATTGGTGGAAGAGTGCCAGGCTCCCTACCGACAATCTCATCCCATAATTTGGCACTGTGGCCGCTCTGGCCCGACCTACAGCGGCACGCTGCCCAAGTGACAAACGCCCTGTGTGTCTCCCGCTATCTGAACAAAGGCCAAGATGCTCTTTGACTTAGCGAGATTTCAAGGTTTGTTCCTGTGATGCAAATAATAATTTCTAAATCGTAATTGAAATCTACAATCATGCCATCTCACTGGGACAAGACATCAGGCCAAATACACAGACTAGGTATGGCTTTCGACTTTGCAGGCTGATTATCGATGCTCATTGGTCTGCAACTCGTAGAAGCCAAAAATTATTTTGCATCAGATGGCGTAAGGTTACAACAGAAGATCAGTTAGAGAAAAAGACTCTCTCCTATAGAGTCCTTAACAATGTATAGCTTCCCTTTTAATATTATAAACACACTATAAGCAGGAAAAATAGCTGAATATATCATTCAGTGATAATAAAACTATTCAGTCACCTAGCTTTTGAAAAGATGATTTTAAGATGTAAGTGTAAACCACTGTAGTATCTTTCGTAATCATCGTTTGAAAAAACAGATAACTAAAAAGAAATTTTAGAATAAAAAAACCCGGACATTCTGAGAGTATGATTAGAAAACATGACCGGACTACACAAATCACAACAAAAATTACTTCAGTGTCCCAATTTTCCTTTGTTACATCATGGATAGTTGCTGAATTAGAGACCTGCAATGGCTCCTAGAAAAAGCGAAGAGACAGAATTCCCCTTTGAGCAACACAAAAACTACACTAGAAGATTGTTCTGGTTACAGATTGACTTACAGGACTAAATATATTTTACTGTGATTCCATTATAAACCTTGCAGAACTCAGAGTTTGGTTTGCATTCGTTTGGGCTGCCTTAGCCGGGCTGCCTCGGGCAAACAGCTGACTTGGGTTCGATGAGGTTGTCTCCCTCTATTATGTTACCTGAAGCAGGGAATGAAATTTGTTCACAGAGTTTCAAAACCTGAAGATTTAAACCTTAAGTCTGTGAATTGCAGGCCTAATTAGAAAGGTGCAGTGGCTGCTTGTATTAGACATTTTCTTTGTGAGGACCAGTGAGAGCACTTGCTACTGCAAGATTAGGATGAAGTGGGTCACCTCATGAAATACACCCAGACACAACTGCTTTGGCTATTCCTCTGAATTCCTGGTTACAAACTCCATCTCCTTTGGTCAAGCTAGATGCTTTCTGAAACTCTTTCAGAGTAAGCTGGGGAGGTTTACTTTATATCTCACTATGCTTTATGCAGGGGAATAAAATTTTCACAGCACAGTGCTTGAAAGCAGAGTCACAGATCATAGACATTGTGTCTGAAAGGGACCTTGATGCTTGTAGCCTTGGTAGGATCCTGTACAGCTAAATTTCTGTACATGTTTACTCAACCCGACCTTAAATCTAACAAAGATTTTCCCTCTAAATGCTGCTCAAATCCTTTTATCCCCCGTGTCTCTGTGCAACAATTCCTTGCCATCTTTGTGACAAGTTTTTGCACATTTGAAGACCATTGTCCTCTCACTGCTCAGTCTGTACTTCTGTAAAACAAACAAAACCAGCCGATTCAACTTTTCTTCACGGATCATGTCTTCTACACATCTTCCTGTTGTTCACCTCTGGGTCACCTCCAGTCGATCTATATCCTTCTTGAAGTATGCTGCCCAGAAGACAGAGTTCATCCATCAGGCTAGGCTTCCCGCTGCTGCAAACAGCAAAAGGATTAGTTCACATACAGCGTGTACACACAACATGCTAGTTTCTTCAGAGTATTTAACTTTTTTTTGGTGATATTGCTGACTCACATTCCGTTGTAACTGCTGAACCCATTTATGCAGAGAGTCTTTCAGACTAACGTTATCAATGAAGTAAAAGGCCAGTTCATGAAGAACAGAAAAAAGGATCTAAAATTGTAAGTGCAGTGCAACAAAGCCAGTAAATATCCACTTAGCAAGAGGCCTTCTTGGCCACCTGGGCACACTGCTGGCTCATGTTCAGAAACAATGGACATCTTAGACCTAGGAAGCAGTTGGGTACATAAGAGAGTGTCATTTAAGACAAGACCTCATGTGCAAAGGCCTGGTTACATAAATACAAAATATTGCAGATTAGTAGTAAGTATATATGTGTATATATTTAACAGACATTTGTAAAGAACACCTCTAAACTGTCTGTAAGAAGCTGGTCAGCTGTAAGATGCCTCTCCTTGTATGCTGTTTCTTTTCATTTTTATTCTTTGAGTTCTTTTCCTCTCTTTCTTTTTCAACCACATACACTCTATGTATTTTTCCTGAGAACATTTTCACACTCTTCTTGATGTTAGATGTGGGCCTTCCTCTACAATTGCATGGAGCAACAGTGCCGGGCAGTGGCTGGCTGGGATAAATGCAGCTGGATTTTCCCTGTGGTTAGCCCCTGGGACCTGTGACAAGCGTACCAGTTACCTGTGGTTGATCTGAGCAGTACAGCAAGAAGAGGAAGCCTCACAAAGCGGCCTGTCGCAGAGGAATTATCCCATTCCCCAGAAGTTTCACAGATTTGTTCTGATTTTGAACACTACGCTTGGAAATAAGCTCTGGGGAGGATGATGTGAGCTGTGACCAACAGTTTAAAAATCCCTTTCCCCTTGGGCACTGCTCGCAGTTCCATTCACAGTCTCCTCAGGCTGTGAGGGTTGCTTCTCCTGCCGGGAGAGAGCCCCTGTCCGTGTGGCCCTACAACCCGTGGCAGCCCAGGTCAGATTAGCAGCGCTGTGTCCCTCGTGGCACAGCACAGGCGATGTGCGCTCTGGAATAAAACGAGACCGGAGCCTCGGCCGGTGAATCGTGTTCCTGTCATCTCCATTTTTTGAGAGGCTGACACCCAAGTTACCCTGGAGTAACTGCACAGCCAGTAGTCACCTCCTGTTCGCTAAGGTGTCAGATAAATTCGCAGCCTGGCTGGTGACTGCTGAAGGTCGCTTTGGGTTCTGCTCCCCAGGTGCAGGAAAACCCTCTCCAGCTGAAGGAGTGGAGATAAATGCATTTGTGATGGATCGTGAAAGGTGAAGACCAACGAGCCTTTGAAATATTTTATCGCAAGAGCCATTTTATCAGAGGGCTGTGGGGAGCGGACAGCAGGGTGGCACAGATGACCTTCCCCTCTGCAGGTTTAGAGAAGTGAATGTTCAGCTTTGTCAGCAGAAGATCAATGGGTGGAAGAACGAAGTGCTGAATTCTCAAGCGACTGTGCCACCTACCATGCCAGTTATTTAGGATGAGTAATAAATGATGATTGTGCACCAGAAGAGCGTTCAGCAAATGATCTCAACCCACATCTACCGATGCTTTTGTATTTATGAATATTACCTTGCTTTCTGGAAGTCTTTCAGCATCACTAGGGTGGTATTTATTTAAAGTAGCTTAACAAGCTTTACATATTTTGCCTATAAAGTTAAAGCAACTGTGAATTTCTGAACGCTAATGTAAAAATTACCTATGTTAATACTCTGCAGGTTGGGGTTTTTTTAAATCACAGAATTACTAAGCTTCGTGAAATCTTCTTATCCTCAACCTAAACTTTCAGCAATGGTTAAACCAGTATTTGAAGGAAAGGAAAAACGCATCACAGCCTCAGCCCCGCATGTTCAGATCACTTAGCTGAAGAGAGCGGTGGCGTAAGGGTGAAAAACGGGAGCAGATTTTTTTCCCTGATAGCGATGCCAGCCCAGAGCTCGTTCAGGCCCGGGGTGGAGGCCGGGGCTCGGGAACTGCGGCTTACGGTCCCACCGCAGCCCGGCGGCAACGGGGAGACCCGCCACCCCGCTCCCCACCCCGCGCTCTCCCCGCAGCCGCCCCGCAGCCCCGGCCCGGCCGCCGGTGTTACCGCCGGGTGGCGGTGTCACCCCGCGGGACGCGGCCGCGCCCCGGCTTCGCTTGGGTAACGGGAAAACGGGGGGGAGGGGGGGGGGGGGGCTTGTATCCGGGATGCCCTCAGGGTGTCGGTTCTGGGTGTAGTTACGGGGCTCTCGGAGAAACGGGCTTGCGGACGGGAAACGGGGCCTGCTCTTACCTAAAAACCCTCGGAAAAATAGTCGGGATGCGAAAAAAAACCCAAACCAAAGCGGTATCGGGTCAGAGGAGGAGAGCAGAGGGCGTCTGAATGCGAGGGGAGACGCGGCGTTCCGAGGCCGGCTGCCCGTGGGGGGTTAAAGACCAAAGCGTGAGGGATGCGGGGGGAAAGGCCGGGCGAGACCCAGCGGCGGGGGGACGCGGGGCTCGACCGTCTCGGTCCGCCCCGCGGGGACCCGGCGTGAGCCCCCTCCGCGCCGGGTCCGCTCCCCGGGGACCGGCTCGGGGTGACCCCTCCGTGCCCCGGGCAGAGCCCCAAATCGGGGTGCGCGGTGGCGGGGTGCGGGCAGCCGTGGCTGCGGGAAGCGCCTGGAAGCGACCTGCCACTTCGCACCGCGTCCCTTCAGCCGCTGGGCTCTGCGAAATCCCTTGGTGTCCTCCGTCAGGACGGACACTTTGCCATCAGGTTTGGCTTGCTTTCGCCCTCCTGCCTTCCAGCCTTCGCTGGTGTGTGTTCAGCCGAGCCTCTCCCAGAGAAGCCCAGAGCTGTCTGGGTTTACTGTTACTACGTGTGTACAAACGTATGCGTGTAAGTGGGCATAGGTTTATCCGTATCTATATAACTTACCACAGCCCACAGACTTGTATTTTGAGTGCTATTTAAGCGTGCATATGCATGCAGATATATGCCTCCAGACAGGCACACGTTGTGTAGTAGACTGGAATAGATAATTCCAGAGAATGCGGGAATAAACTGAGCAGCTCAGAAATCGGTGAGAGAGACAGACAGACAGAAAAAAAAAAAAAAAAAAAAAAAGACAGACAGAAAGAAAGAAAAGACAGACAGACAGAAAAGACAGAAAAGACAGACAGACAGAAAAGACAGAAAAGACAGAAAAGACAGAAAAGACAGAAAAGACAGAAAGAAAAGGCAGCCTTGCTAGACTGTTGGGGTGTGAACACAAAGTGGGTTTTTGTCTCTGCGATCAGTCTCCCTAGGAGCAGCAAACTGAATATCCCAAACTCGTGTTCAAAGCCGCGTAGGTCTGTTTCTTAAAGGAGGAAGAATGTTCTGTTACGGTGGAAAATGAACTAAAAGTTAGTGACAGGCGTTTGTAAGTGTGCAACGGTGGGTGGGATGGCCAAAGAGAAATAGTCTGAACACACACACACACACACACACACACATCGCCTTTTAGGATACGGAGCTGTAAGCAAACGGGGGGTTAACGCCTGCCTTTTTTTGATTAAAAAGAAGAAGAAAAATGTTTTAACAATCACTTTTGCGAAGTTTCTACATAGCAGATCCAGCCGCGTTACCGTGCTAGAGGAAATGAAAAAATGCTTCGGTTTGAGAGGACGAGCCCTTCATTTCCCTCGCTGGATACGTTTGGTGCGTTTTCCCCAGCAGCCCGGCTTAAGGACGTGCCTTCTGGAGCACAAACACACGCACAAGCCGCACACGCACACAGGCAGATAAGATAGGTATTAGATCCTGACACATACGGGGTGGGGGGAAGAGCAGGGGAGAGAGAGAGAGAGAGAGGGAGAGAGAGAGAGGGAAGAGAGAGAGAGATCCTCCTACCTGGAGCCACAGATTGCAAGATACGTAGTGTTACCTGGGGAAGTCAGAACAAGTAAAAACACATTGAACTTCAGGGCTCTATGAGGCAGTTGATCAAGATCAGTGCTTGCTCATTTTCTCCCTCAGACTGTCTTGGGTTTTTGTTTTACCGTTTCGAGCAGCTCTTCCTATTTTTTCCCTCCCTCTTTAGCTTTAATATCGGAGCCGGTTTCGGTCACCATGGCTCTGGGAAGCGCTGCTGATCTGCACGGCGTTGGTTTTTTACAGTTCGGCCGGCTTCGCTCCTGGGTAGCTTCAGCAGTGCTCTTGACTGGGATTTAATCGACAAGATCAGTTCGGCTTTTTGTGCAATTTTCTTTTATGGCTCAGTCCATTCTCTAGATCATGCACAGAAACTTTCGGAAGTGGATTTTCTACGTGTTTCTATGCTTTGGAGTCATCTATGTCAAACTAGGGTAAGTCCTCGCGCACGACCGCTCTCCTCGGCTTTCGGCTCACGTTATCGCGGAGTTGCGGACAGAACGTTGCAAAGGGAGTTAAAAAAAAAAATAAGAAAAAAAGAAAGGAAAGGAAGAGATATTTGTCTGTCTCTGTCGCTCTCCCCGCGGTGCCCGGGCAGCCCCCAGCAGCCGCCGGCGTCCCTGCCGGTCCCGGTCCCGGGGCGATGCCCGGCCGCGGGTGACGACGGATCCTTTGATTTTGTACTTGCTTAAGCGAACTTAAAATATTATCTCTGGCGTACGGTACCCTCAGGAAAAAGAAAAAAAAAATAAAAAAATAAAGGCAGCCTGGCGGAGTTAACTCAGCCGCTGCTGCCGGGACAATAGAGCGGAGCTGAAGTATTAAAAAGGCGAAAGGGGCGGGAGGAGGGGAATCCCGGCTCTGAACCTGCACTCGGGGATTTGTTTTATGCAGGCCTAGACACAATTTGCGTTTCTATCCGTCACACGGACGTGTTGAAATGAAGCTGACAGCTGGTCCGGCCGCCTCCGCGCCCGCCGCTCCCGGCAGGCCGGGCGGGCTCCGCCGGCCGGGGACACCGGGAGGGGCAGCCCGCTCTTTGCCCCTCGGTGTCTGATCGCCGCGATCGAGAGCACGCTGTTATTTCAGTCGCCAAGCTTCTCCCTCTGCCCCCCCCCCGGTACCTGTATGCCCTTATTAATATTGCTCGTCGCAGTAGGCTGACTTGAGTTGAATTTCCACATTCCTGAGCCCCAGCCGAGTCCTTACCTGTCGAGCTACAAACTCTTTAAAGATCCTGTCTTTGCATAGCTGCGGGATTTTTGGTTTTGTTTTTTGGTTTTTGTTTTTTTTTTTTTTTTTTCCTTTAATGATCAAGAATGCATAAGGTGAGTTGCGATCCGAAAACGCTCGCTTCCCGCCTGGAAATCGATACGGGGAAGAGGCGGGGGGAGCAGAGGAGCAGCCCCCAAAGGCGGGAGAGCCCGGGGCAATTCCCCGAAGGGACGGGCGGGCCGGCCCGCAGCTCCGAGCCCGTCCCGGAGCGGGAGGGCAGCGGCAAGCGGGAGAGCCCCGTCCCCGGCGGGCAGAGCCCCGTCCCGGCTGTCCGCAGCCCGGGCAGCGGCGGGGAGGAGGGGGCTGGCGGGGGAAGGGGGGGGATCGGCAGGAGGGAGGACACCAGAGCCGAGGATTAAGGTTACGCCGGGGGGGGGGGGGGGAACTAAATCAGCCTCCTCGGGGATGAGCAGCGAGGGTCGGTGCTCCCCAAGCCCGCTCCCTCCCCGGGGCTGCCTTCCGGGGGTCCTCAACCGGCTGCTCGCAGGGCACCAGCCAGGCTGCGTCCCTTTTTTTTTTTTTGCTTATTTGTTGGTTTTCGGGCACGGCTCTCGGCCCGCCCCGCAGCAGACCCGCCCTGCCCCGGTGAGGAGCCCCTGCCCGGGGGCAGCCCCGCACCCTGCCTCGTCGGTTTGCGGTGCCCTGACCTCTGCGGGGCCGCGTACCTGCGCCGGCCTTCTCTCCCGGCAGCGAGCAGCTCCGCCGTCCTCCGGGCTCTCGACGGGGGTTTTCGAGGAGGGGAGGATGCGGTGGGGCTGTGTGTCCGTAAGCGAAGCCGTGAAGGGGGCACCCCCCATCTGCTTCAGTAGCTGGAGGGCTTCGCGCAACAGAGGGGCAGAGAAAACGCGGTGCTGAGTGAGGGTGATGGCATTGCTGTTCGCTTTCACTGCGGTTTTATTTTTAAAGAGAACAGAAGATTGGGCGCGTGTTACAGTCTGGAAGGCAGACCTGTTTTCAAGGTTGATTGTGGCAGTTTTAGAAAGGGATTCAGAGCAAAAATCGCAAGATTGCTGTTGGACTGAGCCTGGGAGTAAAACTGAGTGGGCAGCAGGAACGGCAGAAGCCCTGACAGAAACCCCATCAGATCCGTCACCGTGCCTGTAAGGCGATGAGGGCACTTCACTTTCTCTGAACAACAGGAGAGAAATTTTCTGTGAGATCCAGGGCCACTTCTAGGCTAGGCATGTGGGATGCAATTATTTCCTCTTTCATCAGCCACTGGAACTACCATTTTGTTGAAACCCTATCCTTGGAGTGTAATGATACCTTTTCTAGTGACCTCTTTGCGCAGAAAAGGGGAGGGGGGGGGAATGAAGTTAGATAAAACGTAGTCTGTCTTCCAGTGCATTGGGTTTATTTTGCAGCGTGAAGGAGAGAGCCGTTTTGTCGACGGTAGCAAAGAGGTTACACTCGGCAGGCTTCTTTTTTCTTTTTTCTTTTTTTTTTTTTCCCCCTTCGCTGCAGAGCACGTGTTCAGGTCTTAATAAAACGTGCTAAAAGCTCCACTTTCGGTGGCGAACGTGAGACCGGGGGGAGAGAAAGCAGCGCAACACAGACAGGAGAATTCGCCCAGCTGTTGGACGGGGCGGGGGGTGTCCCGAGGGGTGTCCCGGGGGGTGCCGTGAAGAAGCCGCTGTGTCCTGCGAGCAGCAGAGAGCAAGAGCCCGCTCGGGTAGTCACAGAGTCATGGACTCATGGAATAGTTTGGGTTGGAAGAGACCTCTAAAGGTCATCCAGCCCAACCTCCCCGGAGTGAGCAGGGACATCTTCCACCGGTCCTTCCTCTCAGGGAATTCCCGTTGTTCCCATTTCTGTTTTCTGTCCCCGAGATTGCCGGAAAGAGCGACAGAGGCGTGAGGTGAAGCATCCCTGGGTATTTCTCCGTCGATGACGTTCCCGTCCAGGCGCAGAAGCGTTAAGCGCCTGCGACCCCCCCGACTCCGGGCATCCCCTCGCGAAAATAGATCGCATCAAATACTGGCCCCGGCCAGCAGCAGGACTGAAGCAGAAACATTTCCCGCGAAGAATTAACGCCAAATTCCCGCGAATTTAATTAACGCCAACGAAATCCCGCTCCCCTCGCCCGCCCGCGGAGTTGCCCGGCTGCGGGGGGGCCCGGCTCGGACCCCTCCGCCCCCGGCCCAGCAGCAGGCAGCGGGCACGGCGTGGGAGCACCGGGAGACCCCCGGGACCGTCCCCCGTGGCGGGGCCAGACGGCGGGCACGGCGTGGGAGCACCGGGAGCCCCCCGGGACCGTCCCCCGCGGCGGGGCCAGACGGCGGGCACGGCGTGGGAGCACCGGGAGCCCCCCGGGACCGTCCCCCGCGGCGGGGCCAGACGGTCCCGGCCCCTGGGCGGGCACCCTCCGCTGTGCCGCCGCCCCCCCGGCCGCTCCTTTCGAGGGTCTCGTCGGTTCCCCCTCCCCCTCCTCTCTCTGCCGGCACCGGGCTCGCAGCTCGGTGAACTACGAGGAACCCCCGGTTCCGAGCAGGAAGGAGCCCGGTGTGTTGCCCACCGGGCCGCCTTCGAAGCTCTTACCGGCTTCCGACGTGCTCTTGTGCCGGACACTCCCGGGGTTCGGGGCGAGAAAGCAGCCGCGGCTGGGAACGGAGAGATAAAGCAAAGGCAAGGAAAGGCTTTATTCGTGCCTGCTCTGCTCCACCTTCTCGGCTGTGGTGTCGGCAACCATTTCCAGCGCCGTCCTGCCCCTGTTCTGTCCAAAACGCACGTGTTCGTGGAAGAGGGAACGACGGACGCTGAAATGCCCACATTAGGTAGCACCGGCAATACCGTTTCCCCCAGTGCCACACCATTTGGTGGAAGGGAATATATTCGGCTTCAATCAATAAAACACGTGCACTGCTCGCTACCCGCGGCTGACACAGGTGTAGAGACCATTTGGATGGAGTTTAGCGGGTTATTCTTATCATCATCATCATCATCACTGTCGTTTTTCCGACGTCATAACCAGCCAGTGGTTTTAGAATAAAATTTAACTTCCCGAAAAGAAACGGCACGATTTGGCTTCTTTTACACAAGCTTCCTCCCCCTACGCAGCTAAGCTGTGGATAACACCAGCTTCGATCCGAAAATTGTGGAGACTGCTAAACCGTCTTCGTTTTAGCTGGGGCGAGTCAAACTCTGCCAGCACCCGTTCGAAGTTTTCCAGCGCCAGCATTTACTTTTCATTTTTACAATTCATTCCCCCCCAGCCCCCTTCTTTTCCCCGGGCACATCTTTAAAAGCAGATGCGCGTTTAAAAATATACCCGAAGCCGAACAAGTGCTAGAAATAAAACATCAGAAGTGCCTGCCCGTTCTCCCAGTTCGCGTTCAGCACAGCTGCCCCAGCCACAGCCTGCGTGTCTGAGAGGGAGAACGGGCGCTGCGGGAGATACACATCTATACGTCCCTCTGTCTCTCTATCTATCTGCACACGCACGCACACACAGAAGTATAAATAGGACCTTTTTAGACTCTTAAAATAACAAATAAGACGATTCTGGGATGCAAACTGTCGTTGAAAGGCTGAAGCTTCTGTGCCTTCTTCATCGAGATCAGCGCTGCCGAGAAGGACGCTGGCTGTCCCAGCGCCCGCGCTGAGCTCGTAGGTGAGAGCGGTTGAAGGAAACCGAACCCCGGGAAGGTTTTTGGGGTATGCGGGGCGGCAGGCAACGTTTTCACACCTCTTCTGCGATTCCCGTTCCGTCTGAAGGGAGATTTCGTTGTGTCACCGAGACGGCTGCACACGTGTGCCGGGACCGGTTGGCTGGAGGTGTTCCCGGCGTGCTTGGAAGAGCACTTGGCCAAGAAAACTCCTCCCGTCATTAGGCGATTAACCCGAGCCGGACATTTACAGAACCCTGCGGACCGAGGAGACGCCGGAGCCCGGTTCTTGCTCATTTCGGCTGCATTTGGGCTAAACCGTCTGCGCTGCGCGTTTCTCTGTCGGGGTTCTTTTTCGAGCCCCAACCCAGGCATCCGCAGCGCACGACTTTCCGCCGTCTCACCCACCACTAAAACTTCTTTTTCAATTTTTTTCCGGAGGGGGGAAAAAAAAAAATAAAAAGGACAAACGGGGAGGGGGGGGGGGGGGGAGAGGCGGCTAACCTGCCGGCAGACGGCTCTCCGGACTGGCATCTTCTCAGGGAGGAGAGAGGGAAGAGAGGAGATGCGGGCTCTTCCCACGGGAGGTGCGGGGAGCCGGGAGCCGCCGGCAGACCCCCCCCCAGGCCGGCGGCTTCACCCCAGCCCTTTCCCTCCCCTTCTCCCACGAGAAACCCGGTCTCGCCATGAAGCCGCGAGTGCGCGCGTCCTGATTTCCCACTCAGGCGGGCTACGACAGCAGATACCTTTTTTTTTTGTTGTTGTTTTGTGTGGTTTTCGGAGAGATCCCCCCGAAACCGGAGCTTGATTTGCAACACCGAGGACCAGGGGAGCCAAGCCCCCCCCCCCCGCGGCTGGAGGGACGGCGGAGCCCTTCGGGGGAACTGGGGCAGCCGCCCGTAATGAAGCAATTAACGGAGAGCGGAGCCGGGAGCTGCCAGCTCCCTTCGGGATCTCTCCCAGGGCGAGCGGAACGGGTGCCAGGGCAGACGGGGGAGCCAGCAGCCCGCCGAGGGCCGGGGGGATGGGGGGGGGAGCTTTAAAAATGCCCCGCGAAGAGGGCGAGGAGCGCTTGCGGGGCGGGGAGGGCGGGTTGGCTGCAGCCTGGGCTGGATCCGTGTCTCTCCATTGTCATCCTCCCCTTTAAAAAAAAAAAAAGAGAGAGGGAGAGGGAAAGAAAAAAGTAGGCGGATTGCAGTGACTGACTGCCCAATGGCAGCCCCGGGTCTCAGGAGAGTTACAAGAGAGAGGGAGAGAGAGAGAGAGAGGCACTTTCTGCCATCCAAATCCCTTAAACCATCCTCATTCCAACACGAGAACCCACTGTAACAACTTCCAACCACTGAGACATGACAGGCAGGAGCCCAGAGGCAGCAGCAGCAGCGAGAGCAGCACCAGCCGCAGCAGCACACACTCTGCACAGGGAGCAGCATTAGCACCAGGGGAATACTAGGCACAACCATACAAACAAACAAACAAACAAACAGACAAAGCCCCCCCAAGCCCAAGGGACTGGATTCCAACTCAGATTCAAGCCACAGCTGACACCAAAAAGGGTGGGGAATTACGACCGGGGGGGGCCAGAAAGGAATAACCAAGGAAGCGAACTCCAAGAGTGTAAACGGGATTCAGCCATGATCCTTTTCTCATCTCGCAGTGTGTTACTCTCAGTGTATTACCCTCAGATTTTCCTCATCCTTACCAGTGGGAGTTACCTGTAAGTGATCCAGATTTTTTTTTTTTTTTTTAATTTATTTTTGGTGTCGGTCAAAAATACTGTTTGAAATGAGCCCGCTGGCAGCTACCCGGGGGCGATGCGCAAAGCCAGCCGAGGGAGCCGGCGGCACCGGCGGCAGCTCCGTGCGGTGCCCGGCGGTGAGGACGGCGGCGGAGGTGCTGTGCCGGTGACCGGTGACCGGCGCCCGGTGCCCGGTTACCGGTGCCGCTGCTCGGACGCTGCCGGAGGAAGGCGCACACCGCCAGGTAACTCCCGGGGCTGTCCCACCGGAGGGGACCGGTGCCCGGCGCGGCGACGGGGCACCGAGCGGCCGGCGTCTCCCCACCGGGGGGACTCCGACCCCCGGCTCCTCCTCCTCCTGCCCAACCGGAGATGGGGCATCGCTGCGCGGAGACCCCCGGGGTGCAGAGGCTGCCGGCGGCGGGGGCCCGAGGAGAATCCCCCCCCCCCTCCCCCCCGGGGGCGCGGAGGCCCTCGCTAACCGGCTGCTTTCGCTCCGGAGGGATCCCCAGTCCCGCGGTTAGAGCTGGCTCCGGGACCTTTTCCTTGTGAGGAAGGGGGTGGAGGTAGGGGTGGGGGAAACGAGAGTCGGTGGGTGGGACTGCAAGGAGTTTCGGGCTCTTTTTTTTTTTTACTTTCCTTTTTTATTTATTTTTTTTTTTTAATATCTATATCTGTATCTAACGTTGCGGCGGATAAAGCAGCGGCGGGTCCGGTGGGTGCGGGCTGCGGGGAAAGCGTCCTCCGCCGTGCCCCGGCGGGTCCCCCGGCGGGTCTCTGTCCCCTCCCCGGGGTCGGGGACGGCGGCCGAGGTGACCAGCCGCCGTGCCGAGGGGACCCGGGCCGGGCCGGGGCTGCGTGCCGGGACGCGGGGAGGGGGCTGCCGGGGACTTCTCAAGGGCTTCTGCCGTCCCGTACCGGGGATCGGGCCCGGGGGAGCTCCGGGGAGCGCAGCGGGCGGTGCGGGTCCTGGCCCGGGGACCGCGGCAGCGGGGGTCGCCTGGCCTCGGTCGGTGACTGGGAGAAGCCCCCTCGGTATCCCCGGCCCCGCATTCACCTCGGCTGCGGGGTCCCGACGGGTTTCCCTTCCCTCCCCTCCCACCCCCGCGCCGAGCTCGGACCTTCCCGCACCCCGGCGGGTGCAAAATTCGAGCTGCTGCCCCTGAGCTGTGTGTGGACGTATAGATCTATACACCCCAGTGCTTTTTTTCCCTCTGTCTGGATGCGCGGGGGTGCGTGTTTTCTGCGGGCTGTAGAAAGATGTCACCCACCGCTATGGAACAAAAAGCAGGAACCCTAGAAAGAAACCAAACGCCGGTTTCTGCGTGCTTAATTCCTAACGAAACGCACACGCCTTGGCTACCGGTTTGTACAGGCGCTCGATTTACGGAAGCGCGTTCAGATGAACTCGGTCGGATGCTGTTGATGAAGCCAAATAGCCAGAGCTGCCTGTTTCTGTTCACAGGCGGGATGTGTCTGCTGGTAGGTGACCAGTAGCTTATAAAAAAAAAAAAAAAAAAAAAAGAAAAAGCAGTGCTATCTTTTTTAAAACAGGAGAAAGGAGTGGTAATAAATAAATAAATGCACCCTTTTAATAGAAGCGTAGCCATATTTTTCTCAAAACCGTAGGAAATTACTATCCTACAAAGTCTTCCTGCTATAAATAGTTCCAATCTTGAAACAAAAGTTTTAAACCGCACACCAGATGCTGGGATGCTAGCGGTTTCCCTTGCTGTGTGACATAATTATAAGGTCCGAAAGCAAAAGCTATAGAAGTATAATAATAATACTAAGGCGACTGCTGAGGGGAAATACAAGGGAAGCAATGCCTGCTTTATTTAGAGCGAGCTGCTCGGGGGTCTTTTGAGCGCTGCCCCGCGACAATGAGGAGTTGCTGCGGACAAATAATGGCTCCTTGCCTTCCCCCGGGCCGCCCCCGGCTCACCCCCTCGGCGGCGGGTCGCTGGGAGCTGGACCCCCGGAGCCGGGGCCGGGGCGGCTATTGCGGTCCAGCGGAGCAGAAGGGAAAGGGATCAGGAGGTGAAACCCAACAAAGCGGAGCCCCAAACCAGCTCACACCTCCCTCCTTCCCTCCCTCCCTTTATCCTTCCCTCCCTCCCTCCATCCCGGCCAGGCTTGCTGCATCCCAGCCGTGTCCCCCGCTTCGCCCCCGGTGAGCGGGGAGAGCCGGGCACGCTGCGGTGCTTCGCCTCTCTCCCCTTCGAAAGTTATTTCAGTGCTTAATGGATAGTAGCCTAGAGAACTTGTGGTGTTTATCTTGTGGGTAAATATACTCCTCTGGCTTACTAATGGTAGCTTTTGAAGATTAAAGCACAGCAGAGCCTGTTCGAGCATTGTCTGCTGGTGTCTGTTGCTGCTACCCTCTCGCGCTGGTGGGGAGGATGCTTCCCAAGCTGCTGTTTCGTGAGCTGTCGTGCGCTGTCAACGGTTACATTAATTTTCCCCGAGATCTCTATCATCTTTTGGCTATGGCAACAACCCCTCGGCCTCGGAGCTGCTGCTCCTTCAGGGACAGAGGCGAACCTACCAGGGGCAACATGTGGTGGGCGAGCAAACCGAGCGCAGGGTGTCCGTGCTCCGTCTCGCTGGGTGCGTGCAGGGAGCGGGGGGACACGGCGCAGCTCAGTTATTCTGCTCGAAAAGCGAAAATCCCCTCGTGATGAAGTGGGATTTTTGGAATGAAAAAGGCAGTGATGAAATGAAATTTCATTTTCAGAATGGAAAAGGCACCGGGGCCTCAGTGTTTTGCGTGCACTAGCTGGGAGAAAAAGTTAAATTACAGTAGACTACATCCAAAATTAGTTTAAAGAGCCAACTCCTTTATAAAATTGATATCTGTATTGTAAGTATGCTATCTGATAAAGTGATCTTCTTTGGTGTGCTTGCCTACTAACCTTTGGCCCTCTGAGACGCTGTAAACACTTTTA
Organism: Opisthocomus hoazin; assembly: GCF_030867145.1. Lineage (NCBI taxonomy): Eukaryota > Metazoa > Chordata > Aves > Opisthocomiformes > Opisthocomidae > Opisthocomus > Opisthocomus hoazin. The sequence continues at coordinate 154,883,785 of NC_134414.1, forward strand.
CAACCAGAGCAATTAGTGTCTGACTTTTCGAAAAAGAATACTGACTGCAGCTAGGGTAGCTGGTAGTAGGACGATTGATGCATTTTAATGCACTGGACGTATTTTGGTAAGCCAATTACTTATTTAAAGTATAAAACTGACATTTAATAATATCGATGTAATTAGTATAAATGTCTAAAAACCGGGATTATATAGAATACTGTCTGGCACCATTTCTTGCAGCGCCTGTTTGAGCGCGCAGGTGTCTGTACACATATACAGATTTAGCTTATTCTGATGAAGATCGTGCTAGTCTAACTTTCTATTTGTGTACTCCTTTCACTGTTCACCTTCTTTAGGGTTGGATGCATTCACCAGCAACAGGAGAGTCAGTTCTTAAGAAGCTTATTTTGGGGATTATCTGCTGGTACATAGACAGAGTTAATTCAGTGATTTGCTATAAAGCTATCGGGAATAACTCATAAGAGAGAGTGTGTGTATGTAGTAATAGTAGCATAGATCTTCAGAGGGCTACGTATTCTAACACTGTAATACAACAAATAGTTTATATTAGTGGATAGATGGAAATGTAGAGAGAAAAAAATCCGCTGCACGTTTTGCATCCGTTCTGCTGATGCTCTCCTGTCCTTACAATTCCACATCCCTTACAACAGGGCTTCTCCATGCTCGTGGGAAGCGGGTTAGAAGGAATGCATATTTTTCATATGCCTACAGGAAAGTACTCATGCCTAATCCGGCAAGATTAGGACTTCTGGAGACGGTCCCTGAAGCTTGTCTCTTGGTCTGTGCAGTGAGGGAGGGAGCTACGGGAAGGTCCTGCGGTGCAGACCCTGTGAGCGAACGGCGGGCACGGCTTCCCCGTTAATAGCAACCAGCGAGACTGATGCTCCCACATTAGCTGATACAGTCAGGGCTACATGATCCATCCCACTCTCCTCATCGCGGTGAGATCAGGGCTGTATCGACCTCTGTGATAAAACTGGGTGCTACGGACACAGGTTTGTCCCTGGCTTAGTCACTGGATTGCAGCATCGATCCGTAATTTCCCTGCTTTTGCACCTTATTCATTTTATAACTGAGATCTTGCGCTCTTCAGGGCAAGCCTGCTCTCTCGACCTCTATTTGTGCAGTGTCCTGTGCCCAAGGAGAGCTCAGCTGAGACCCTTCGATACTCCTTGTATGTGGTACCGTAGCAATAGTCATCTATAAGAGGGTTTGGAATAGGACGTTGACTTTACCATCCCGCAGAGAAGTGTTGGCTTAGAGACAGAACAGGTGAACCTCCAAAGGGTTATTTGTTATTTTCAGGCTCACCTAAAGCTTTTGCTTAGCAGAGACATGAAAGATAAAGAATGTTTGCCTGCTGGGCTGCCGTGATCACCACGAGCTTGGCTTATTTGCCTGATACAGGCTACTTCCATGTGCTGAAGCTGCCACGCAAAGATGTGAGAGTGATTGTGATTTCACTTCTTGGTAGCTCTGGAAGATAAAGTCCATCATTTCTCTGAGAGACCCAGACTAAAATTCCCTGTTTAAAACCACGGAGCAAATCTGTGACTGGCCACCCCTCTCCCTGCCACAGTCTGGGCCAAACACCCAAGTTCTGAATATCTTTGAATCCAAATGCATTTGGATGCAGGCACCTCCCTCAATCCTCTGGGGCAAGCAGGTTCTGGGAATTAGATGTCTAGCACGCCTTAAAATTGAAAGAGAAGTAATGACTTAAATAATTAGAAGGAAAGGTGGCAGCATTCAGAATTTGAAGGATAACAGTGTGGAACTATCACATTATTTACATTATTATTACATTATTTCATGTTGCTTTACACCCACTTGTTATTTTAGGTTAGTAGTATAACAAGTGGGTATAAAGCAACATGAAATATTCAGATGAGTAGGTAAGATTAAATGCAGATACGCTCGCATTCTACACAAAGAACAAGGCTAATCCCTCGGAAGACAGTCTTTCAAAGGAGGTGTTGAAGAGCTAAACAGAGCGAGCTGCAATTATACAGTTAGACTGACAAACACATTTTATGCAATGGAAAAAACGCAGCGTGTGTACCTGGCAATACGGTGTGCTAAAGGTAGAATGGTGCCGAGTGTTTTCTCAGTGCACGGGACCGCGTAATTTGGACTGAAATACTGTCAGAGAGGTTCCTAACCCCCAAAATACAGCTTAACCCTCTCGTCCTTCCGAGTTCCCACAAGAAACAGAAGGCTGGGACCAGCCACAGATCAAAGGAGTTCTGCAGGCGTGCTGACACAACGCGTTACAGAACTGGGTAATGTTGTGAGCCCCGTTTCTTCAGCCCGTAGGCTTTGCGTGTTGGTTTACCCTCAGTGGACTCTCGCTGGTGTCCTTCGTGCACGCCGGCAGACCACCTCTACCTGCTAACTACCTGACAGATGGCTTTTTGCAACTCCAGGTTCACCTGCCTGCTTGAGTCTTCTCCTTATTTTTGCTCTTTCCTCCTCGATGCTTCACTGCCCTGCTGTACAGCATTACCGCAGGTGTAGAACTTCTAGAGTATTACAGCATAGCGCTCTTCACGGAAGAGTCGTACGGGAACCAGTCAGACCTCTAGTTGTGGGAGCTGTGACCAAGATACCTATGCATGGAAGCCAAATCTCCATGACTGGTGGGTTCTGGGATTGTGCTGTGAATGTGGGAATACAGTGCCAATGAGCTGAACAAACTTGTCACAGAATCACAAGCCCAGAATTACTTGGGAGGCTGAGAAAGACCAGGAGCTCAGGCACAGGAGCGCTCTGGAAGAAAAGCCGAGCAAGTCAGGTTCCTGGAGAATGTCTTTCAGTCCTTTCAGGGTTATTTGCACCCTTTCCTTCTCTTTTACTCTCCCTTCAGTCCTCCCCCAATGGTAAAAGGATAGGTTTTCCCTCCATCGTGGAGAGCTGCATAGGGCTTGCTGACTACTTCTTGTCAAGAAAACTCCTATGTATGTGCTTTTGCTACAACGCACGCGTAAGGAGCATTGCAAATGTTTCAACTAGAGCAAACGTGAAGAAATTCTAGACACAGAAACACAAAGTATTTTCTCCGTAGCTTTTTCTGTCCGTATGCAATGTATTTCTACGACTTCTCTCTTCTGTTACAGCCTAAATGTTGTTAGAACAAACCTTCGTATAAAGCACGGAGCTGGCTTTTCCACGCTTTCCCCTTGGGCTTTCTTTCTAAATGACAGTATTCTTGATAGTGCAATGGAGCTGAAAGTTACCTGCCTCGTTCAGTTCTAATGGAGTTCAGGCATCTTTTCTAAAGTTAAGATAGTTAAAGCCAAATGATTGCTCTCGTCATAAAAAAAGACTTTCTTCTACTGGGATCTGACAGCAAGATGATTATCACCTACTCGTTATTTTACAACAATACCTTTTTTAGAAAATCTGAAGACAGGCTAAATTAGAGAGTTATTGTAACTTTTTCTGGAAATAATTTTAATAGTGCATACAGTTTGTACCCACATTGTCGTTACAGTTTTGAACGTTTATTTTCTTTTCAGCCTATGCTTGTGGATCAGATTTCCCTCGTGGCAGGAACCCACAAAGGATAAAATTCACGTTTATGCAAAAATCCCACTTAATCATCATGGTGACATAGTCTTTGTTCCAGCTCTTTGTCCAAGGTCAAATTTCACCCTGAGTTCCTAAGTAATGAGAAAAAAAGGCCATCCAGTGGTATAGCAAGTGTGCGACTGAGGGCAAAATCTAGCCTCAGATGTTCAACATGTGGCAGGAGAATTTTCCCCTGCGAAGTGGCACCAAGTCCACTGGTCACTGTACTGCATGTCCCAGATTGCTGATCTGAGGTAGAGCCACCCTGCTACTAGCTGGTGGCACCACTTTCAAAACTGATTGAACTCAGGGGACTTTACCAGCAGATTCGTGGTGCAAAGGTAATGCTGATGAGTTGCACCTTCCACCAGCACGTACCTGGTATGCACAACAGAGGCATTAAAAAATATTTTCTTCTGGATGGCCATCGCTATAGATCTGTGCATCATTTTGGGAAGCTCTTATACCTTGCCTCTTCAGGCCTGAGGGCCCAAGGCTTCTCTCCCCTGGGGTTCCATCCGCAGGCCAGCAAGTTAATAAAGCAGGAGTGACTCTGCTGCTGTCAGCGGAGTGACTCTGGTGCAAGTGAGAGGAGAACCAAACAGAGAGTCAGCACAAGCCAGCATCCACTCCAGCACAGCCTTGGCACAGGCTGCCATATTATGCAATTCAAAGGGAATGTGGCCATAGTTCCCAAGAACATACAGCGAAAGCAATATTAATAGGAGGCCATGTCAGACAAAACCCAAAATCAGTTCTATGGGCTAGTGAAAGAATCATTATGGCTTCTGGTGCCAGTAAGAGCTGACATAAAAATAAAATGTTATTTATTTTTTGAGGGGAGAAGCACTTCAAAAGCACTGCAGCGTTTGCTCATTTTGTGCAAGGCATTGAGAGGCAGCCCAGCTTTCAAAGCTGGAAGTAAGAGTACGCTGTAAAGATATAAACCACTGTCTGCCTTCGAGTAGGGCCTGGAAAACAATCTGAGGGTTATTTAATTTAAAATTGTTTGAGTGCTGCAGTACTGGGACTGGATATCACATCCACCCTCTTAATCTGGCTGAAGTGAGACATAATTATGAAATGCAACTACTATTTAATAATAGTTTCTTTCATTCAAGGATCGTAAGTGAATTAATCCTCCCAGTATTCAAGTGAATTGGGCGAGGATCATTTCACTCACCGCTGGGGTGGAATGAGGCAGCTGCAATGCAGTGCCCGGCAGAGCTGTAGGGACACGCAGTTCCGGCACCAGGCCTAACATCCCCGGCAGCAAGGCAAGAAAGCATCTGAAGAAGCCCAAGTGCATCTCTAATTGCTCTGGAGCCTGGCCAGGGCACGGGGGTAGCCCCTCTAAAGGTTACGCTTTTACATGGTGGGAGCTGCTCTGCGGTGAAGGCAGGTGGGGTCCGAGACTGGGCCGATGCCCGAGATGCTGAATAGCAGCATCCTGACTCCTGCCAGCCTCAGTTTCCCACAGCTTGAGCACGGCAATAACAACGCTGGCACGGCTCGGAGGTAGGGGAGGGGCAGGAGAGCGAAAGCTGCCACAGCACTTTGAAAACGGAAAACGCCACGTAAGTGCCACGTCATCACTTTCGGCGACTCTTTTCCGAACACGAGCAGTTGGAGATGGCGTGATTGTGGCTCGTCTGAGATGTGGCATCGCTATCGCCTACTCCACCACCATGTCCATTGCGGCCTTGGGGAGCAGGCAGGTGAAAAGCTCCGCTTATCAAAGCCAGGAGCATCACTTCTGATGGTGTCTCCCGCTTCCACGGGAGCCAGCCAGCCACCCGTGGGCACAGCAGAGCAAAGCTTGGCCGGGGCGAGCTGCTGGCCTCGGGGTGCGAGGTGGCCGGTGCCAGCCTGGGTAGCAGGCAGGACATGGTTAAGGGAGTGCTGAGGGGAATGGCAGCATCTCTCATGACTCTTTTGGCTGCTCGCCGGGGAGCCATGTGACTCCTTGGTTAAAAGAGTCCTCTCAACCATGAGACACTTTTTTTCCCCCCTCTGGTTGTACCTTTTCTTTTCTGAACTTAAAAGAAAACAAAACGTACCCACAAAACTTTCCGCATTGAAGTTACGTTGTAGTCCGATGACTGGGGGTGAGAAATTCATGGGGGGTGAAGAGGAAGGGGAACATTTCTGAATCAGAGCTGTTGTGCTGAGCCTTAAAGGAGAGGAGGACGTTTCTGGATGGAGAACAGCACTGCTGTACAGAACAGTGAGCAAGGAGCAAAGGAAGGGGCTTAAATCTGTTCCCTTCTGCTGTGGGCTACCGCTAAACCTGTCAGGGTAGCTTCAAACCCAGTGGACTGCAACGCTGTCAAAAGGGCCAAGGGTGGGAGAGCAAACAAACATGGCTTCATCTGATTCATAGTAAATTCCTTTTTCTCCACTCCCATGGCCTAAAGGGTACATCATCTAGCTTTACAGTTTTTGGTTGTTTTCTTTTATTGGCACCTCTCATCACAGTATCTGAGCACCGCCCATAATAATTAGATTGGCACATCCCTGGTAGACTTCCTGGAGTCTCTTGTTCTTCTGCCTTCTCTGTCTCTGGGGAGCTCTGCCCAGGGTAGGTGCTTCTGAGGGGAGGGATGGGGTCAGGTTATTGTTGTTAACGTCACTCTGGTTATGTTGTGAAAGGCATATCAAAGAGGAAGTTCTTGCACTATGACCTAAAGGTCATCAGACTCTGGATTAGTCTAATCTCTGAAAGTTTGTTCCCCAGACAGATCCTCTCGACCGAGAGTAACTTACCTCTGGGCTTAGAGCTTTGTCTTGGGGTTTACGATGCTCACTGCTCCAGAGGAGCTCAACAGGCCTGGCAGAGGTAGAAGTTTGGTCTGCCTTCTCTTGCTGGGCCATGATCCGTTGATTGCGGTGTGGAGGTTAGGCTTCACACCTTGAACTGGAGATGAAAGAGAACAGCAGAGGTGAGAAGGACTTGCATGCAGGGACAATCTGCACAGCATAACCTCCCCGGGATACATGCCATCTTCTTTGAAGTCAGAGTGCTGTTGTCAGGGTCAGAGCACTTTGGAAGTCATAGAGCCTGTGCCTCACTTTGGCTTTGTTATCTTTTGGGAGAAAGGGGCAAAAAATTTTGAGAATTGCCAGTAGGGCAGTTGTTTAGGCTCCTCCATCTGTTTGGGTCTGTTGTAGGCTGCATGGAGTGGTTGGAAAAGCTGTGGGCAGAGAGCGGCAGGTTCAGGGATGTCCGTTCACCAGTAGCACACAACGCAAGCTGTGCTGAGGATGCGAGGGGTGCAGGAGAGGATTTAGGAGCAACAGCTTGCTCCTTTGTAACCCCCAAACGCAGACGTGCTGCTGAGCAGAACCAAGGCATCTTCTCAGTGCAAATACTCAGTTTTCAGGAATGCACTTGAGACAAGCATGTGTGCCTGCCCCTGTGTGCTCCTCTCCTCTCCCCACCCCAGCTACGCAGCATGCCAAAGCCAGCTCCTCAACAACAAGACTTGGCAGGTGGCACCTGATGAGATAATCATGCCCCGGGGACATTTGGAGGCATAAGGTGCAGCCAGGTGCTCCTAATCTGTCCATGGGTGTGATTTTCTGTGGTAACCACACCCTCAAGTGTTGTCTTACTGCAATTAGGAAATTTGTTCAGTTTAGGTCAAGTGCTTCTATTAGGGTCCTCTTCACTTCTAACATGTGTTGGCATGGCAAGAGCATGTGGACGTCCAGGGTCAGGCAATGCACTGTGCTGAGTGACGTTCCTGCAACTACCAGGGAAGGATCCTACTTCTTGCTGCTTTGCTCTCTGCTTATTTCCGAACCTGGACCTTCCCTTCGTGAAGACCCACTAATCTGAGCATTAATTCAGCTGCAAATACAACCGAATGGAAACGTCTCCCTGGGACAAGGTACTCCATTTCGTACGCGTCACAGGCAAGGAACCTTTTAGGAATTTGCCACTTTCGCTTCCTGGGGTTTCCATTTCGCAAGAAGTGCTTTAAAAACTAAAACATATGAGGCCCGTATTGCAGCACAGGTCAAATGACCGTTCCTGCTTGTAGGCAGAAAATGACTTGCTTTCACAGGCTGGCTTGCACTTCATTTCTAGGTGACCCACAGAGGTCCCTTCCAACCCCTACCATTCTGTGATTCTGTCTGGGATGCATTAGGAGGAGTGTGGCCAGCAGGTTGAGGGAGGTTCTCTTTCCCCTCTACTCTGCCCTGGTGAGGCCTCCTCTGGAGTACTCTGTCCAGTTCTGGGCTCCTCACTTCAAGAAAGATGAGGAGCTGCTGGAGAGAGTCCAGCGGAGGGCTATGAGGATGGTGAGGGGACTGGAGCATCTCTCCTATGAGGAAAGGCTGAGGGAGCTGGGCTTGTTCAGCCTGGAGAAGAGAAGGCTGAGAGGGGACCTTAGAAATGTTTGTAAATATCTGCAGGGTGGGTGTCAGGAGGATGGGGCCAAACTCTTTTCAGTGGTGCCCAGCGACAAGACAAGGGACAACGGGCACAAACTGAAGCAGAGGAAGCTCCAGCTGAACATGAGGAAGAACTTCTTCCCTCTGAGAGTGACGGAGCCCTGGCCCAGGCTGCCTAGGGAGGCTGTGGAGTCTCCTTCTCTGGAGATATTCCAGACCCGCCTGGACAAGGTCCTGTGCAGCCTGCTCTGGGTGACCCTGCTTCGGCAGGAGGGTTGGACTGGGTGACCCACAGAGGTCCCTTCCAACCCCTACCATTCTGTGATTCTGTGTGATTCAGTCTTACTATAGGTACGGAAGCTAGGTGTTAAATCAGTCTGGTAGTGAAAAATACCAGTCACACAGTCATACCATCACTCGTGCAGGTTCCTGTTTTATTAAAGACTTGGTGTAATAAGGTCCAACAGACAACGCGGTGCTCCGGCTATCACAGGGATGAACAGGACAGGGGGGGTCTCCGGCTGCTGGCAGAATTTGTTGCCCATGTCTGTACTTGGGCAGGGCTGTCGTTGCTTGCCACGTCTGCTGAAATACTGTAAGAGGTATAAAATGAAACAGCACAGAAGTGGCTTCAAGTCAAGTACTGCCGAGGTCTTGGTATGACTTTGGGGAAGCCTTTTGCTGCCTCCCCGCTGAGGTTTCTCTTCCAGCACTGCCTGCTTGGGCTGCTAGCGGGGTAAGATCTCTCAGTGCCTTCACACAGGGAAGAATGTGCAAAATTTGTGCTATTTGCCCTTCACTCAGCCAGCATAGGTGCTGCCTAATTTAAATCTTAGGTTTAAATTTTGACTTCATCCAAACATTGCCTGAATAACTGCAGGATTTAGCTCAAGGTATTTTGTTAGGACAGTGCTGTTTATTGGAAAGAAATGGTAAAATCCGTCAACTCATTAAGGAAGATATTCTACGTTGAGTAAAGATAAATCAGAGGGACTGATGTATTTTACCTCTCCGAAACAGAGTTTCACTTTCAGCGTTAGCAAAAGCCCTGCTTTTCTTCATATTGCACAGATATGTTTTTTGAGGTGTATCAGGTCTTTGCTTACATGATAGTTGCCATTGTATCCCTAATTAGAAACCAGCTTTAGCTTTCTGGCAATAGCTGGCACGGATTATGCTCACTCTGAGACATCTTTTGAGATAATTAAAGCGATGACTGACAACATAGCACAGCAAAGGGAATGTTTCCCAAAGTAGAGCTGCTTTACAGGTTGCTGGTATGCATTTAGTTAAATGCAGCCCTGGTAAAACTACCCAGACTTTGATGAATTTCCCAGAAATGAATCTGGCACCTTATTTTTGGAGAGCAAATCCTGAAATTCTCTCCGTTTCTGACTCCTTTTTAAGTTCATGTTTAAACACATGTACATGAATATACTGCTTATGAAGGGTGCCTGAATCACAGCCCTGGAAAATGAATTCCTCTCCTTACCCACAAAACCAGTACGGCACAAGCAGAGGGTGTGTGAGCTTCCCCACTCCACCCCATCCTTGTGTCTCATCCATGACCTAGAGGGGCAACCTCTAGCTAGGCGTAAGCGGGTGGCTCAGGCTCTGTACTTATTTAATCCTTGGCCAACCTGCTAAGGCTGCCAATAAGGGTGCCAATTGTGGTGGTGGTTTCTGTGATGTGGATAGTTGTCCACTGGGAACTGGATTAAGACCATCAACTCATTTCAAATACTCTAGGCCACAAAGCATCTGCCAAACGGTAACCATTTTTTTGGTCACTACTGACTTGGGTCATGTTTGGATCAGCGATGAAAGGCTCCGTATCCCAGTACCAATCCCCTGAGCCATACAGTTTCCCGGAATAATTTTTTTTAAAGAAGGAAAACATTATTTATTGTCCTAGATTCTACTTTGATCTGCTGATTTTTAGCATGCAGATTGGCCCTTTAAGGTGCAAAATTTTCATTACTTGACTGCAGAGGGTTCAGATGCTGGGAAAGATTTTGGTAGATGGCAGGTGGCAGATCCATGTGGTGTGACACGAAATGAGCTCTCAGAGATCGTGGTGACACACTCTAGTGCCTCAATTGGCATGATATTTGGACCTAAAACTGATCTTACACCTTCAAACTTATCACACAGTGCCTCAGCAGGGAAAGTACTATTAAACTGAAGAAGATGACATTGCTTTGTTTGCTCTCCTTCTTTTGGAGATACCTGGGTATTTGTGTCGGATCTGCTGCATCAACCAGCTTTTCTGGTAGCTCTTCCAGCAGCTAATTATCTTGTCAGTGGTCCCTGCCAAACCCACCACACACTTTCTTGCATGCCCGCTATCACCCCATGTTGTCGGGAGAGGACTTGTTCCACAGATGCTGCAGAACTGTGGGAGGCAGAGGCTAAATCATTTGGCTCAAATCTCACAGCCCAGCAGGGCAGGGAACGGGAGTGGAGTTTTCCTGATCTCAGCCTAGCCCCCAAACCATTAGCAGTCCTTCTCTTCAGCACACTGGAGGGTGGAGTTAGGCCCAGGTGAAATTCTTAGTTTAGCTGGCAATGAATAATATTGTTTCCTGTGGCCATGTCTCGTGTCCAGAAAAGACCCAGCCTCAGAGAATGCCTGGGATGAGAAGCCCACTGTCAGCATGCTGGAGGAGCATCTTTCCGGCCTTTCTCAGATAATACAAAGCTGCGTAATATTGCCACCAGCTCTCCCTTGAGCTGAAGCAAATCCTAAGAGGTGACTGGGTTTCTCTTTCCTGGAGGTAATTTACATTTATGCTAGCATGAAGGCACTACTTTGCTTGCATTAGTTCCTCAGAACAGTGAGTCACCTGCCTTCTTCTCTATCACAAGCGCAAGTGAAGCATGCTGTGTTATCAAAGGAGTGACTGTTAAGATGATATAGAAAATTCTGAGCAGATCCATTACAGCTGTGGATGTTCAGAAGCAACAAATAGTGGAAAAAGTGATGGTATTGAGCTGACGGTATTGTGAGTCTGTGGTAGAATCTGCTTTCTATCACGCGAGAAAAGTGTCAGGAACAACTTACCAGTAGATAACTCACAGTGGTTTATAGGCATTAGACTGTGAAACATAGATTTTGGATTTCCTTTTATATTTTTAAAATAATAACCAAAAATTTATTTTATTCAATGTATCCTTCCACTGTGAAAAATTGTTTCTGTTAAGAGAAATAGAAGAAGATGGGAAAACTAGGAAAAATCTGTGTTTGAAAGTTTATATGCAGTCACACAGATATGTATAGAAATTATAATTCTTTAATTCCTAAAAAAATAAATGCATCACTACAAAGCTCTCTTTTTTTAAGTTTCTCTGCTCATTTGGAGCCCTTTTATGCATAGTTTCTCTTTCCAGAATAGAAACTTCCCTTTCAACAGCAGCTGAGGCTTCAATTCAAGAAAACACATGGAGAAATGTAAGCCTGCTGGCTGAAGAGAGCTTGCAGTTACATTTATATATTTAAGCAGACTGTGTCCCGAACACAGAAAATACGGGACATGTACAGTGCCCAGCACCCTTGTATGTTCCCCGAGTACAAAGGGATTCCAGCACATGCTTAAGTCTTTCCTCAACCACGTTCTAAATATAGGTGACAGCTCTCAATTTTACTTTTTCACTAACGAACCCGTGGAAACTGAGCTGAAAACCTACAGTGTCAGAGTGTCAGTGAAATCTCAGCCTGGGACGTTGGAGTTTGACAGATTTTTTCCTTTCAGCCTGTTGGCTATGCGCGAGGACCAAACTTACCATCTCAGGAGTTTCGAGATGAAAGGTGTTGGGGGGTGATGGGTAGCAAAAGAGGGACAGCCAGGGCAGGGCCTGCGTGTTTCCCGCGGAGAAGGGAATGGAGAGAAGTGTGGGGTGGAAAACCCAACAGGAAGAAGAGTGAGTGAATGAGGAAGAGAAAAGGGGAAGGAGTGCAGTAGCTGGAAGGAAGAAAGTGAGAAGTCAGGGAAGCATGGAAAACAGAAAAGGTGGAGCTGGAGGATGAAACAGGCTTGAGGATGGTTGCCAGGGAGGGAGGCAGTTCTCGAGAGGTTCAGCATTTAGCCGAATCATGGCTCAACCTGTCTTCTCAGTCCAAGTCACGGCCCGATCAGTTGGCCGGAAATTTAATCACCTGAGAGCAGCTTTTCTGCAACTCAGCGTGAGGACCACAGCCAGGAGAGGAGCACGGCCTGGAACCACGGGGCAAGCTCGGGGTTAGGAAGCATGATCAGAAAGTGTGAGCAGAGCAGCTCGGGAAACCGACCTCAGCCCAGAGACACCCACCATGCTGCTGAGGATTATTTGTCCCCAGCCAGGATGCGACTGACCCTCACTGGTCAGGAAGAGAGACAGCAAAGGACAGAGCACAACTCATAGCTGGCTGATTTCAGCTAGCTGAGGATGATCCCCCTTTCGAGGAGGGGACAGGGGGAGAGATGTGGGAGAAGGAACGTAAGAGACAAAGCACAGTTTACATCAATATGAGAATTTGGCTTTGGAAGAAGATTTTCTGCATGGCTGAGCTCTACAGTTGTAGGATTTTGAGGTCTCTGATGAGGGTGTTGAAGTTGTAAGGGCAATTTTACTGTTTAGCATCCCAATACGCTACCATCCATGAAACCGAAATCCTTATGTGGGTGCAATTTTAAGTTTAGAGCTTCAGAAATGCTGTAATATTACTGGTTAAAAAGGACATGGTTTAAAGGCTCTCTTTACAGGATTTCATTTGTGAGTATTGGGGTAAACGTACTCTTTGGCCTGAGAGTACCACAACTGGAGTGCGTAATGGCAATACATAATATTACACTTCTTCAGTCACAGCAAATGCTGCATAATACTGGTGTGCAAGGCTGAACTGGGACAGCCACTGCTGAGGGGATGCTCAGCTTTTCCTTCCTCTAGTGCACGAATTCGTTTCAAAAGCCAAGCTTTCAGGGGGTATAGCATCGTTTGTGTGCAGCCAAACCATGAGGGATTTTCTTCCCAAATTAAATTCAGCTCTTTTCTTCCCATCTCTAGAGCTAACTCTTTTCAATATTTCAGCTGACTGGGATCCAGTTTTAAAAATATATATAGGAGCTATTGCTTGGCACAGAATAGAGACCTTGCCTTTTATAGCATCCATGTATTACCAGGGTCTAGTTTCTTACTTTGTAAGATATTTTTGGGATATGTCTTTGTTTATATAAAACTAAGTCCAGTACCATGCATATTTCACATCTCTCTCTTCTTTTCTGTTGTTTTCTTCATGGATACAAATATATAGACAGGGTTTATAAGACATAGAAAGACTCTGGAGAAGTCCTTTATGGTTGACTATGAGTGGTTTTGGGATCTTCTTTTTAGCTTTGTTTAGAGTACTCTTTCCAAAGCTGCACACAGTTTTAGTTGAAATTGGTGCCTCATACACACATATATGATTTCAATCTATGTCTCACAAGCCTGACTCCCAAAGTTTCATGCAGCAGTTTTCAGTAAGGACATATAGGCATAGACCTAACACCAGGCAAAAGTTAATGTAATCTGGGTATTGTATCTCGTCCTTCCGAGGAGCTCAGAAGATGAACAGAGCAAGATTGTCATCTGAAGTAAACTAGCATATAAAAATTAATCTCAGTGTAGCTATGCCCATCTCAGTCTTGTTATACAATCACAGAGCTGTATTTCGCTTTTTTCTCCTTCTCCTTTATTCTCTCCATTATTATTTCTAAATTAACATTATTAAGGAAGGAGATAACTGATAGAGAAACACATGAAACTGAAAGGAGGCTCAGAAGCCACCGGTGATCCCCACCGATGGATTCTGCTCTTTGGAATAAACCTCACATCACCCACTTTCCCTGAGATGTGGACCCCAAAATATGCTTCCCAGGGACCAGCAAGCACCTGGCAAATAACTGGAGAGAGACTCGCTCCCACGTTCAGCAACGCACGCTGGCAGACACGTGCAGTCACCCAGGCAGAAGAGTAGATGCTAGCTCCAGCCTTTCCAACTTGAGAACACATATCTGGGCAAACGTAGGTTATTATAACTCTGGACAGCAAACCACAGAGGCATTCAAAGAATCACCACCACAACATTTTACAGAGCATTATTGCAACTGTCACCAGAAGTTCTGTCAGAAATCTGAAAATTGTAAAGGACAAAATTTAACTACTGAGGAGCAGGGAATTCTCAAACATTGTCTGTCAGTATGCTGGCACGTTGCAGACCAGACAGAAAAATGTTGGATTGTGCTGCTAATCTTCCTGCAGAGCACAGGGGGAAAGCTAACGTCAGAACGATACTTTTCTACGCCTTTTCCTTTAAGATCCTACGTGCATCCTCATTAGTATTTTTATCTCTGCTCTCTCTCTCCTCCTCTGTATTGCACCACCTCTGGAGCTGGACTAGCTCTGAGGACTAACTCGAATACTGTTCTTCATCAAAATCTCCAGTCTCACTAGAGCTGTGACTTTGGAAACAAGTTTGAATTCTAAGAGAGAGGAAATCAATGGAGCTGTGCTCGTATGGCCTATCCCTGCACCAGCAAAACGTGTCACAGCAACATTGCAGCTAAATTATACCTCTGAAGTCACACAAGATATCTGGTTGGTCATGACCTGCTATACTGTTAAAAGACTTATTTTGTGGATTTACATGTTCTGATATAAAATACATGGCATTTTGTGTTGCTCCAGATTTTAATTATGTAATACTAATCCTTTCCCCATGCCTTCTTAGTGCAAGAGGTTGTCAGAGGAGAAGTAGAGATTTGGACACAAGGATCTGGGAGCTGGCTTTTCTGGAGCTTGGGAAGCTTCCACAGGAAGGGTTTTTGATGGCTTGACGCCTTGGCATGTCTTCTAGGCAGGAGGTGGAGCAGGGCTGATATGCAAAGGTGGAGGCCTTGAATTCCTTCCGTAAGTCCCACAACCAACGATGGCTCTGAGGAACCTTCTCTGTGCTGCATCCCTTTCAGCTGCTACTTCAACCAAAAGTGACACATGAGCACATTGCCTAAAAGCTTTCGGGTACATTATTAGGAGCGAAATGGTGAAGTACACTAATGGCCATTTTTGTCAGATTTCAAGAAAAGCAGATTTGTAGCACGAACTGCACAGCTCACGTTTCTCTCAGAGCTGTTGTTTCAGACTCCTTGCAGACTGAGGGGAACTGCGAGATTACAGCAGTCTGTATGTCGAAGGGCTAACGACAGAGCTAAGAAAATGCTCAGGAGCAGAATGGTGCTGCAGCTTCCAAATGGTGAGCGAGGATGTGTTAGTGTAGTTGGCTCCAATTACTGTTTGTGTGAGAGCCTGCTGGTACATGTGCAAAACGTTGCTGGGTGTGTGTAGACTTCTGCCAGCAAAGCTTTGTTGCCTCTGTCATCACGTATTCCAGGGATGGCTCTCCTGGAGCCCCACGCATGGCACAAGCAGACCCTGTGGGTGCTCCTCTATGCTGGGATGCGGTTGCAGCCAGACAGTGCCCTGAGTCTGTTCCGTCTGAACATGAGGAAGAACTTCTTCCCTCTGAGGGTGACGGAGCACTGGAACAGGCTGCCCAGGGAGGTTGTGGAGTCTCCTTCTCTGGAGATATTCAAGACCCGCCTGGACAAGGTCCTGTGCAGCCTACTGTAGGTGACCCTGCTTCGGCAGGGGCGTTGGACTAGATGACCCACAGAGGTCCCTTCCAACCCCTACTATTCTGTGATTCTGTGATTCTGAGTTCTGCCCGGCGGTGCCTGCCTTGTATGTTCTTCTGTGGTACCCTGTAGAGAAAAAAGATTTATCCTAGGAATACCTGAGAGTGTTAGAAAAAAGATTTATCCTAGGAATGCCTGAGAGTGTTATAAAACATGTTGTTTTTACCACTGGTCATGCCCACCTCCCTCTAAAGCCAGGTGTTTTTAACACTAAGAGTTCAGGCACTTGTCTGTAGTACGGCACCAACATTCTGGAGTTGTGAAAGTGTCCAGTTGTGCAAAATCCCTTCAGCTGACGCTGCCCTAATGACTTGGCAGTTGGTGTAGATCTGGAAACCGATGTCCAGCATCGTGTCCTCTCACTTTGGTCCCGGTGCTGGATGGGATATTTTGTTGTCTAGTGTAGTTACTTGCAACCAGGAGAAAATGCAATCGTATTTTTGTGAGTGTAAAAATCCTCCTAATTTACAGGCCACAGGGCAAATGAGAACGTGTCGGAAGAGCAGTGCTTTTTAGGCAACCTGAGGCCACTATCTGCATAAAAGTGTGGAATGCCCCAGAGTCAGTAAGCACAATCATATGATGCCTAGAAATGGGCAGAAGACAATTCCCAGCTCCTCCGTGGTATAGCACGCTCCTTTCCAGCGGTAATGACTTGTAAGATATTACACATGAAGGCTGTCAATCATCCAAGGCTGACTGTTGCATGTCTGATGTAGGAAATACTGATTTTGCTGGGAAATAGGTTTCTTCATGCTCTAGTGGTTTTGTAACTGCTGCTTAGGTTTGGAGCTTCAGAAGTGGCTCCAGCAAGCTGGGGTTAATGGACTGAGAGCAGGAGAGGTGCAGGGTAAGTAACGCAGGAGGCATTTCCGCAGCTTACCAGCTGATATCACCACAACTTAAGCGATATCAATGTATGTGCTGAACAAAGCAATCTGTTGTATCGAGCTCCCGCCCAGCTCAGTTCAGCAAGAGGCTGACGCTTTGTGGCCTAATTTCACCAAAGTGCTTAAGCCTGGGAGTATCCCACTGGCTCTGGTTCGAGCTCAGTGGGAACAGATGTGCGTTTGAACTTTCCACACGCTCTTAAAAGCGTGTCTAAGGCCCGTGCCCGGTGTGCTCCACGGGACGAACGCCGAAAGGCTGAGTGTCATCAGCAGCCACCGGTGACGTGCGTGCTTCGGTCACAGCACGCTCCCTCGGGTGGGCGGTTGCTTCACCAGACTGTTTTCAGTTGCATTTTTTTCCTGACCAGGGTTGTTTAGTTTGTCCCTTTGCTCTCAGACCTTTGGTTGGGCAGTCTGTGTCGCTTTTTAAGAGCTGCCTTTAACGCAGGAGCTTAGACCTCTTTGGGAAATATGCCTGCAATCATCAAAACCGAAAGGGACAAGTCTGCATATGGAACATGCTGAACGTATAATGTCCCGTGGATGCCTAAAGGAGATTTGAGCTCTTTAGGCAACTAGACTGCTCCTGTGTCGGAAATCTGGCTTTTCACTCTTTGGAAAATCTGGGTGCTGGACAGATTTCCTTTTAATTATCTGCCTCCACTGTCATCCCTAGCACTGTTAAAAGCTTACTGCAGGTAGTGACCTTCCCTGAGAGCCTGGAGAACATTCATCCACTTCCATGTGTGCCGTTGTCCGTACATCCAGCTGAAGATGCACATGTTCCTTCGCTATGCATATAGCACTGGCTCCCTTCCCGGTGCCTCTTCTCACAGAGCTGCACCCCCGGCTGCCTCACCACCCCCTACACAGAGATGTGGCACGACCCCTTATTTTGGGTCTTCTCCAGCTCTGCTTTAGGGACAGTCACTCCTCCCTCAGCATTGTCCTCTCCCATTCATTTCCATTCTAACATTTGCTATGTATTTATTTTTAAGCTGGACCTTTGCTCTACAGCTGCCCATACAAAGTAGCTTCTAGCAGGGCCGGTCACCAGCACCAGTGACATTCAACATCTACAGCCCATCTGCCGATCTAGCAGGGAAGGAAAGGGGAAAGCCTGTGCACAGACAAGGTCCTGTGCCGGACAGGAACACTAAGGCAACACTAATGAGAGCTGATGCTGAGCCTGGGTTTCTACATACATAGTGCCAGGCAACTATTGCAGTGAGGACAGTCATTTCTTTGAAGTCCTGGGAGACTCCTGTCGACTTAAATGGACTTTGGCTCGGGCCACCTTTGTTTGATACAATCATTTGCTTTAATGGGGTGAGTCAAACTACACCAGTTCCCTCCCAGTTTGAGACACAGCTGATTGAAAGAGAGGGTGTGGAGGTTGCAGTAGGAGGGAGAAAGAGGGAATAGTCTCCTTTGAAAGCAAATAAATGCTACCACTTCTGCTAATTGCATAAAAGGCAAAAGCTAAGCCATAAATGGTAGTGCAAGTCTGAGATTACTCGACAGTCCTGTTATTCAAATGCAGAATGCTGTATGAAGCAGATATAGAAGAGCTTAGTGTTAGAAAAGGCTCTTATCTTCACTTGTTAAACCACTCATGTGTTATGACAAGTCATCTCCAGCCTAACAAATGAAGATTAGTGCACCACCAGCAGCATTAAAATGTACAGACACTAGAAACTGTGACAGTGGACCCAAATGGCCCCTGATCTTTGGAGAACTGACACCTCAATCCAGTCTTAGCTGAGAGTCCTTTCTCATGAAACATCTGAAACCCACCTGTCTGTCATGTACCGATGAACATGCAAAGTACTGTTTTTGGTATGAGAACTGACTTCCCAGTCCAATTAATCTAGTGAAAAGACTCCTGCTGATTTCAATAGGCTTTGGATAAAGCCCAGGGGTGGCTGATTATGCACGTCGAGCGTTAACATGTGGCCCAGAAGGATGGGAGATATCACAGCTTCTGCTCACATTTGGTAGCTCCTGTTAAAGCCAAGGCATATCAGAGTGGGTCCCCAGAGATGACCCTCTGTGGAGCGGCAGAAAATTGGCCTCGGTGTTAATATCCAAAATTGTTTTCCAAGTCAGCTGGAATATCTATTTGTGCATGGGATTTTTCCTTTGAAAAATTCAATATGCGGAAACCGCAATTGCTCCATGATAAGAGGTAAACAAAGAGAAGAACAAAAGGAGGTATGAAAGGCAGTGGCATGTTGCAATCCATTTGAATGTTTATCTGCAGCAACATGCAGAGGTGGATTCATACAACCAAATTTAGGCAATGAGAAGAGGCTCTCAGGTTAGGAGTCTGGCCTCCCTGGGTACCTCCTATAGTTAGTGGAGAAACAGGCAGGTCCATGGGGTAATTCAATCCACCTCCGTTCTGAATCATCCTGGGAGGTGGCTGGCTCTTTCCTTGGTGGTAGAGGGAACCTGGGGCACCTGGCTGCCTGACTCAGGCACCTCTGGCGGCACTGTGAACGGTACAGAAAATGGGGCCCAGTGAAGAAGGCTACCAAAACTCTTTGTTTAATTCCCATTAAACTGAATTAAACCTAGCCGGGCTGCCTGAATGCTGGGATGCAAGAGAGTTAGAAGGGAGCAAATGGAATGCTAAAGAGACAATGGACAAAACTCTGCTCTGTGCCCATGATACGTGTGGATACCAAGTAGTGTAAAGGAAAATGCAGCACTGGAAGTCTTAGTGCTGCATGGATTTTCAGATTGATGAACTAGAGCTGTAAAAGCCCCTTAGAAATTAAAATAGTCCTGAGGTGCTGCAGCAGCGGCATCCTTCTTTAGGCTGCTGGACCAAGTAGGGTGCTGGCATTGATAGATAGCAACATTTCTTTGAAGGTGGGATAGTGAAGGCCCACTTATACCAACCCACTGCTGTTCCTCAAGAAACCCAACCTCTTAGACTTTGTTGCTGTGGGTTATCAGTACCACAGTCAATGTACAGTTGAGGAGGAGGCAGAGCAAACTGGTTTTCTAATTCCGGTAAGGGGTTCAGCAGCAGTCTGGGGAGAGGTAACACAAGCTCTAGAGCTGCCGAAGTGTGCTTGGGACTTCCAGGCAGTGAGGGTGAGTCACAGGGAGGGACAGAGAGAGAGAGAAAGAGAAGCGAGCTCAAGTCTGGGAAGGTAGAGAGTGTGGGTAGAAGTCAAATACCATGCAAGAGCACAGGGCTGCTGTGTGAGTCAATTCAATCCTACAGATACTAATACTTATCATAAATACCAAAGAGGTTTTAGCAACCGCAGACCCTCAGAAAGTCGTAAATGAAAACTGTTTCCTGTGGTTTGAAGGACCAGAGAAGAAGACGTAAGTGGAGGAAAAAGAGATAACAGGACGGTGAACACAAGGAAAGGGGTATTGCGGAGTATGACATAATGGAATACGGATTAGCAGCAATTATGTGGCAGGGACAACGAGATCAGATGATTAGATTTTCCAGAAAGATGCTGTGTTGTTTTTCCCAGTAATCTCTTATTAAAAGGGTGCTACCATGCATGTACAATACAAGAAAAACCCTTCTTATTCTAGTGGCTTTTCTTTCCACAACTCCGTAAGTTTTCCCCATAAAGCACTGCAAGATACATTTCTTCTCAAGTGCTACTTCATTTCAGTTTTATGCGACTCGTTTGCTTTGGTTTTCAGATGGCACTGAATGTGAGGCTTACAATCTCTGCAGGACTATTTTTAACTCTGAAAGTTGATTTTGGGGAACTCTGTCAATGTGGAGACCGCCATTTACTACTTTTACTTCACGACATTACCTCTCACAAGGGCCTGCCCTGTGAGGTGCAATAGCTCATCAATGGTTAATTTCTCCTCTTCCTTCAGAAAATGCACTGGAGGGTGAAGGAGATGATAAGCATTATAACAATATACTTACACAGCTTTTTGATTTCAGTAACAAAACAGACATTGTGCAAAAAATGATAGAAATACATCTTTGAAGGTAAGGCAGCAGTACAATGCCTAGGAATATACAGCGTGTTCTTTCACCCTTTTAGAATGTTATAAAATAAAGCCTAACATTTGGGCATTCCCAACACACAGAAGTGATTTTGTTTTTTCTTTTCTGGAGGACAGATAGCAGTGAATTTCAGATATAATTGCCAATGCTGGACTCTAAACCTTCTCAGGTGGTTCTGTCTACAGGTTGAGTAAAGCACTACTCAGAATGGATATGAGGGTGAGAAACTGGGCCGCAGTTGACGTAAGCTAGGACTACACATAGAAGCCAAAGCAGGGAGGGAGAATTTTTACCTGAAACTATAAAAGGGATTGTTATGTATTTAATTTGGTGTCAAGACTTTTCCTGTTCTGTGATAGCCTCAGTAATTTGAGACAAGGCAGTTCAGAAGACTCTTAGAAAGGGGCTACAGAAAAGCATACTGCCCCGACCTTCATGACTGTTTGTCGCATAATCTCTGGGGTGCTCTTCGACAGGAGTTTGCAGTCAGTGTTGGAGTTGTGTCCAAATTTGGCATTTGAAAGCTTGAAGTTTGGGTTAAAAATTTCAATTTAGTAGCTATTTCTTTTTTTCCCAAGAACTGCTGATGGCTCCTGAGTGTGGCTCCTGCCTAGGTGTGCATTAGCATGTGGTCTTTAACTTTGCAGTCACATTTTTCTGCAGGATCCCTGCCTCAGGAGCGCCTGCTCTGGGACATTTTACTTAGGGCAACTTTGGGTCTGTAGGCTTCCCTCCAGGGACTGGAAATGAGCACGCACTGTCTAGGGGGGAGCGGGCAGGTCCTGTGGGTCAAGCGTTTGAGTGTTGCCATCAGGAACTACATCCTGTTCCTTTCCCTGGCCGAACAGCCCATGTATTCCTAGCTGAGTAATTTAAACTTATTTTTTTTTTTAAAGTTACTGGTAGCTCTTCTCTGTATTTAATAGCTTGATTTGGGTTCCCAGAATGTGACTTGCTGCAATGGGGAGCAATCCCAGCTGCAGTGGAAGTCAGAAGGATCAGTCTTTCAGAGAAAAAAAAATATTTTGAAGGCTGGCGTCCTAAGCGTTGTCAAACTGAATTCCTTGGATTGGCCAATACTTCATAGCTAAATCTTGCTAAATCTCCAAGGTGAGAGGAATCATGTCTCCTCACCTCAAGGGCGTATTATGAAATGATTTTTCTGTGATTCTTTCACACATTGTGTTGATCAGCACTATACAAAAGCCAAGGTCAAGCTCAAAATTCATCAGTAAAATGGAGTTTGAGGTGCTAATAAAGCCTGGAGTGTGCACAGTGAACAAGGAGAAAGCGAGACAGAACAATTCCTCATCAAGGGGGTGCATCTACCCTGTGCACCAAGTGGAGGAGAGGGTCCTGTGGGAAAAAAATGTTGTGTTGCCGTTGAACTGCTGGCTGTATCCCTGTGTTCACACTGAAGACAGATGAATTAAAGTTTCACTGTCAGCCTCATTGTGGCATTTCCTAACTTATAAGTGCTTGATCTCACGACCTTAAAATGTTAGTGTAGAATTGCTTTCTATCAGTTAATATTATCTATACTTACAGTTGTGGGTTTTTTTTTTAATAGAAGGGCTGATAGAATGAACTAGGACATGAAACCCTGATGTAAATTCTCTTTTCTTTTTCCACCACATTTTAGGGAACGGTTCTTTCCATACTTCATTTTCTGAGGCTTCCTCTATGACATATCATAATACAGTGGCTCACTCACTATTAAATTAACAAGCTCTTTGAAGCCTATTAAATCAGAGAATTTAACAGTTTGGGATTTTAGAAGCATTGCCCAAATTCATCCCTCATATTACTCTAATGACGTTGGTATTTGGCTTATTGCACCCCTTTCATTTTGGAAGGTTAATCCTGCTAGCCTTACTCACAATGAAGAGATACAGCGACTTGGCTTATTACACTGGACTCCTTTGTGTCAACAACTCGGTAAACGAAGAGGCATATTTGGATGCCTTTGCAGGGCAAAAAAAAGAACTACTTTGTGTCTTGCCAAAGAAACAGAAGCATTCACAGGGCAAATTAAAACTTTGCCACATAGCTGATGGAAAACCGCTAAGTGGTAATTTCACACGGCGTTTTGCTAAAGACTGCACCCTGCTTACAGGCTTTTGGTTAAAGCCATTCTAACTCTTAAACTGTAGGCCTTATTAAAACAAGGTGTATTTTTAGGTAAAGACGTTAGAACACACTGTAATTTCTATGGCTGATTGCACTTTGCAAGAGAAGGAAAGCAAGATGAATCTCTGGGTGTGTGTGAGCATAGGTACATGTGTACCAGTGTATGTGTGTGCAGGTATCTGTAACAAAGGTGAATTTAATTATTATTTGAAAGAAAAAAATCAACCCCGGCAATTTCTGCGTTTACTTTGTGTTTTTTAAAGAAAAAATAATTGTGAAAGGTACAGCCTGCAAGCCAGCTTGGCTGCATTGGGCCAGCATAAATGAAGAAGGGTGGTAGAAGAAGCATGATATCGTGGAATAGAAGCAGGAGTGGTGGCCTGAGGCTGACCAAAGCTCATGGAACAGAGATCTCCCAAAGCTCATGGAACAGAGATCTCCCAGCTTCATGGTGATCAGCCCAAATTCTGTCTAGAGCAGCATTAGTTGGCAGGCGTCATCACACCATGGTGGCTGTGTGGTTGAGGAAAAATGGATGTTGTGGCTTGACAGTGGCTCCCCCATAGGTGCCACCAAGCCACTTCTGTAACCAGTGGTAATTAACACACCTATTTCCAGTGTCAGCTCCAAGGTCAAGAGGCAGGGGTGGAAAGGCGGCAGTTCTCCTTCTGAGAGGCTCCGAGGTTGTGGCTAAACTCGTAGAGCGAGTACTGTAGTACTCTTTGGCCTTTGGACAACCAAGGCTAGTAGGCAGCTGGGAAGAACCTAAGCCATGGGTTAAATTCACTATCTCACCATTTAACTACCCCAAGGAAAAGCAGTGAAATTTATTAGAGAAGAAAGAGAAAGCAATTATATCTTAGGATGCTACTGTCAGTGTCGTAGGACAGAACTAAATTTCGTACGGCAGAGGTTTCTGTTTCATTTTTGTCTGTCATTTGCTCTCGTGTGACAAGCGTTAGTGTCTGAATCAACGACTGGAAGCTGAAAGCAGAACCATCCTTATTTTTATGCCAGCAGACGTTACAGCAGGAGTCACTAAAGCACACCACTAAGAGGAGTGACAGGCTGTTCACCTTGGGAAGTGCTCATGTGAAGTCTGGATCCTTTCCGGCATGTGCTTAAGTGATGGGCTTCTCAGATGAGTAATTTGTGACCTCTTTAGTGGCCAAAAGAGGATTTGGGTGATATTACAAAGTTTTGGATGGCAGCATGCATCCACTTGGTTCCTCCAAGGTGGGAGGATTGAGAGGCAGCGCAGGTATGGGTGTCCCATGGTTGCACTAGCCAAGGCACAGTGTGGTAGCTTCGGCTTGTTGGGAGGAGCTCAGTTCCTCCAGACCAAGGGGGATGTTCATCAAGCAAGGGAGAAAAGGACCGAAGCAGAGCTGTGCTGTTGCCAAGTGGGGAGTCAACATAGTCAGCATTTATAAATTCACAAAACTTCCAAAGTATTTGTACTTGGGCTGCATCTACGATAAGAATTTGAGATATAATATACTCGGCAGGTCCTTCTTGCCTTTAGTAGGAGATAATTGATACACAACATAACATTAACATCTTGAGCATGTAACTAACTTGTTAGTTAATGTTAGGCTGTTTAACATAGCTGAATTTGAAATGGTCCTTAAGGTGGTACTGCTGAAGGAGACATTTAAGGTTTGCTATGCCTCCACTCATGTACCTTCTCTGGAGCTGGAAAACACTGACATATGTTTGGCGAAAGTGAAGAGAAAGGTTTGTTTTAGAATTACTACTTTGGAAACAACATCAGTTCAGCTAGGAAAAAAACCTTAAGGGCAGCTAGAAAGACATGACAAAATCCTAACCCAACATCTTTCTTCCATGCAAATGAATAACAGCAACTACAGCAAAAAATGATCAGGGTCATGTAAAAGAGTTTGAAAAGGATAATTTGGATGGCAGAGGGAAGCACTAAAAATGATGGTACTCTTTAATTTTTTAGTACCTCTCTTCTTTGCTGTCAGTTTGTTTGTTAGGGGTGGTACCTACGTGGGAGTCAGCTGGTGTGTGCCTTCTAATTAATTTTACAACTAAAGTGATGCCTAGCACTGCATCCTTACTGTGGCAGAGATTACAAGAAGGGGCAAGTTGCTGTCCTGGCCCACATACTGTCTAGGAAGGTAAAGCAGACAAATTCAAGGAAGCGGGAAAGAAGCACGAGGCAATGAAGTGGCTTGCCCAAAGTTACACAGCAAATCAGAGGCAGGACTAGAGGCAGATCTTGTCAGTTTGGTCCACTGGAGAAGTGGCTCTCCACCTCTCGTCTGTGGACCTCCTGTGAGAATAGGTAAGCAAGGAGAGCAAGTGTAGGCTGCTCTTCAGGACCGGGAGACTCAATTATCCTGCACCTATGTGATGCACCCCTCACACAACCTGAGTCAGGCTGGGAACATGGGAAGTGAGCTGATACCCTGGAGCTTGAGACCTGAGTCAGGTTGCCTGATTTTCTATGGGCCTGAGACTCCATAGGAAAATCTCCCAGATTTCCATTTCAAAACATGAAGATGTGGGATGATCTGGCCTGTCATGTCCCTGATTTGACATTATAGTGCTAAGGTTCTTTATTCAGAAAGACAGTACGAAGGTAAATGTGATAAAATACCACACTAAGTATATGCCAGCGAGACTTCCCATGCCATTTAGAAGCTCTAAGCCTCTAAAATGTGGAGGATATTGAGACAAACAATTAAAACCAGCAGAACTTAATCTAGTGTCCAGTGGCTTGGTTTTGATCCCATCTAAAGATGTACATTTATTGGAAACTATATTTAACAATTTTCTACAAAATTCTGCGTGGGGTTTTGATCCTTTGCTTTTATGTTGTACTGTAATGGTTGGAATCACTCATCTCCAAAAGCGAATGGGTAATTGTGCAAGTTTTAATAAGCACTGAGGAGCTGAGTAAGAGTTTGCTTGGCAAAGAAGCTGCATGTGAAAAATTTCACAAAGTTAAGATGGTAGGGAGCCATTCAAGATGTTCTTCTCCAGTGACAGGAAAAAGCTTTTCAATTATAGTTCATTAAAAGCTTTGTGAAGAAAAAGATGTTTTGGATTAATTGCTGCATTCATATTCAAAACATACAGTTTTTTGCGTAGTTCTGTG
Source organism: Opisthocomus hoazin (assembly GCF_030867145.1). Lineage (NCBI taxonomy): Eukaryota > Metazoa > Chordata > Aves > Opisthocomiformes > Opisthocomidae > Opisthocomus > Opisthocomus hoazin. The sequence goes on from NC_134414.1 coordinate 154,909,621, forward strand.
CCTCAGTATTCGCATTTCTAACAGTACCACTTCTCATCTGTTGGTATTGCCAGGAATTTTCAATCCCTGATTTTTTAAGACCCTAGGCTTTTCTTTATTTCACATAGGACAGGTTTGAAAATGATTTGGTTTGCTTATACAGTGTCTCAGCATGCTCAGAGGAAGGTTCGGAATGTGTTGGATCCCACCAACAGCTGATGCCAATTAAGAAAAAAGCAATGGAAACGAACTCCTTGCAGCAAGGATAAGTGTAGAGTTGCTGCAGCCACGTTTAATTCCTTTATAAATTTGCTGTACAGAAATCGCAGGAGTCCGGCTTTGACTCCTGGCTGCAGTAACTCACAAGGTCTTTACAGGGCCTAACTTCTCCATGTTTTCTTTTCAGTCATCTATACCAGTGTCAGGTTACGATTTGGATGCGTTCTGCACAAGTTTCCTTACGGCTTCACACAGGCCAGGACAGCTGTAAGCTCGCAAGTCAACAGCTTGCAATCAAACCCAAGGATCTCAGCCACCAGGAACACAGTCTGTCAATAAGGCAAAAATAAAGGCTACCCAATGGTCTGCCATGTTTGGAGCAAGGGATATTTAATTCCGTCTCCTCTAGCTTGAAGTAACAACAGTTTGAAAATACTAGCTTACTTCTGTGTGAGTTCACAGAGTTAAGTGAAGCATGGGTGACATTGGTGGAATCTGTGGTATTTTACGCAGAATTTTAAACCCATGAAGACAGAATAGCATTGCAAAGCATCAGTGACCAAGGAGACAGCTTGCTGTAGGCAAACACAACACAGCTTTTTATCTGCACACCATTGATTCACATCATGATGAAACTAGTAGTTTTGAATGATGTGAGTTTGACCAGCTTTGGGATAATTTCCAGCAGCCCAGAACACCGTGGCTGCCATTATCTGACATTCCCTCATTAACAGTTTCTACACAGAATTCAAGGACTGAACCGTTACAGAAAAGAAACTACCTTTTCACTCTCAGAGAAGGTTTTTCCAGTTCGGTGCTGAATATTGCAGTCCTTGGTTATGGATAGAGAAAACAGGGAGGGAGAACGTTACCAAAAGATACATGCCAGAATTTTTTTTCTTCTCTCATTCTCACGTAAAAAAATACACAAACTATATATTGGAAGAGCTGGAGAAGAATCTTTTATACAACTGGAAAAAAGGCCATCAGGCAAAAACCTGCTATTGAATTATCACATTTTTTTTTTTAATCTTGGTTATGTCGAGGTTTATTTTCCTTTGCAATCCCCATATTTGTCACACTGAATCATCTACGGTCAAGCAGCTCAGTTATCTCTGCCATCTCAGAGCGCACATCTTTTCTGGGATCACTGTTACCACGTTTGCACACTGCAGCTGTTGGTACCACCAGACCCTGAGTAGCTTGGGTACCACTAGCAGCACCGTGTGGTGCTTGGCGTGGACTAGCAGCCCTACCAAGCACAGCTTCTGCAGACCAGACTGAGGTCCCTTCTGCCTTCTTTGCATTGCTTGGTCTCTTCCATAGATTTTCCCATGCTGCTGTCATGGCTGTGACCACTTTACAGGCGTAGGTGACACTGTAACGCAGGGAGTTTGGCTTATGAGGTATCTTCCCGCTTAAATTTCCAGTTTTCTCTGGTCTTTCCTATCTTATTCCTGTAAGTCATTAGCATTTCGGTGAGGGCTTGTGTAGTTTTCCGTCAATAAATGTGAATTTAGTGGCCTGCAATGTGTTAGGACCTTGTAGCACAAACTATTTTATTTCTCTTTTGGTTTTACTTTTTCCTTCTGAGTGACCGATTTTTTTGTCATGGGAAAAATTTCTTACTCTTGATGAACTTTTCTCTGTGTTACGGATTTAGGCAGTGATATTGTGTAGAAATGGAGCATATGCTGTGCTGAACATTTGGTGGACCAGAGAATATTCCCTTCACCAAGAAACTGACTGGTGATGTTGATGTCTTTCACTGAAATAGCACCAGGGTGGCTTTGAGCTAAATAACTGAACTGGCTGGAGAACTGATCATGACATTGTGGTTCAAAAAGGGTCTATGGTATAAAAATCATTATAATGTTGAGATTCCTGTTCGAAGTCTCCAGTTCTGTGCAACACATTTTCCTCCGTTAGCAAACCAAGAAGGGTGATCATCCTCCTCTGTGCAGTGTGGATTCATTCATTGCCATTTCTGGAAAGCCCTGACATCCTCGAAGTACATTATTTAAGTTCTAAAGTAGTAATCCTGTTTCATAAGTCTGGCCATACTGTAAGCCAGCTCTTTTGCCACTCACAATTCCTCTGTGGTAGGTTATGGCCAAAATCCATCCTGGCATCTCTTCACTTCTCCAGTTAGAGAGCATCCTAACAAACACTCCAAATCATACATCCTTTTTTTTCTGAGTTAGAGACACAGCCACCTACACTTTGTATGTGTTATATATCACTAAGTCAAGAATATGTGATCTTTCTGTCCCTTCTGAAGGGACTGTCCCAAAACAGTTGCAGGCCACTGACACATGTACTCAATTTTACATTTACAGGGTTGTCCCACTGGGCTATACAGTTAAATACCAAACCATATCTAAATTCCTAGGTAGAATCATTCAATTCTGAACTGGAAAATAGCAGCCATTTAGCAGGAAAGTAGCAAACCTATTCAAGTGATCAGCAGGTTTCTTGCCCCTAGCTCTACCAGAAAAAAGCTAGGATGGTCGTTGTTCAGACCAAATGCAGAAGAATGATTTAAGCAGAAAGAGGAGAATACAATATATGGTTAATACTTCCAGGAATTTTATGCAGGCAAGTATAATTATCTGATTTTCCGTCAGTTCTCCGATTCCAAAAAATGCCAGAGGATTTTTCACACCACAAGAGATCAAGCCCTCTGTTTCATCTCTGGGAGGCAACATCAAACTGCAGGACATGCGTCATCATCTGTCACCATCTATTTTCACTGTGAGTTAGGCATTTGGTATCTCCAGAGGAACTGGATTTTGGGTTAGCATGAGATCGCATTGTTTTGTTCTACAACAAAGACGCTGATTCTTGTTAGCTTTTGGGAGTTGATTTGTGATGTTTGGATTGCATTATCAGGATCATGCATCATATGGGTTAGTTATCAGATCCTTCACGAAGCTATAGCTTTCCAAACACTAAACAGAAACCCCCAAAGGGAAGATTTTCTTACTCTTGTACTTCTGTAAGACAGAAAGAATGCTGTGGATTTTTTTTTTTTCTGGGTGACAGGAAGTTTTGAAGCATAACAAACAAGACACGTAAGAGAGGTCTAAAGTATACTTGAAGACATGGCATTAAGGTATCATTTTAGAATACCTTTATCATGTCTCTTAATTAAAGTTACTGAACAAATATGTATGGTATTCACCAGGTGCAACTAGATTTTCCTTTAAAATAAAGGTTATTACAGCATTCTGTAGGTGTTTTTTAGAACACACCAGAAGTCAGAATAAAAGCACTCAGCTTGGAAAACGCTAGCCACCACAGGAAGAGCCTTGGAAGGATGGATTTTGAACAGCAAGAACCGTGATTTTTTTTTTTCTGGGCATCTGTGGGGTGGGCTTCCTCACACAGAAAGGCAGTTTGTGTCTCATGGTTCAATTTTCAAAATAAGTGAGATTTCTGTTGACCCTCCAAATGGGTGGCCAACTCATCACAAAGAATTGTCTATCAACTGAGTAGATTTGTGACAGGGGTGAGTGGTCCTACTTACGGACTGAACTCATGACCTCCTAATCCTATCTCATGTGTAGTGCCTGCTAGATTGTTCAATGGCCATTAGACCTGGGTGAACAATTTGGACAAAAAAATTGAGCCATTCTGGGGATTAAAGATCCAAAGAAGCCAAAACCCAGCTCTCAAAGTTACTTTGGGCTTTCAGCTTCCACATAATTTTGTATTACAGTGATGTCTTTCCCATGCTACATATTTGTTTTTGCCGTGACGGTAAACTTTCATCTTGGATGCTATAGGCTAAGCTAGGAAAGCTCGAGGATATGGAACAAGTCTTTTGTGTGTAAGATAGAGAAATTAGAGTTTAAGGATTCACTTTGGTGGAATAACACAATGGTAATCCGATAAAATCAGGTACTTTGATTTTTACTAGGATGAAGTGCTCAGAAGTTGAAAAAAACCCCGTAAATGTAGGTGTAATTCTAGAGCTGTTTATTATAAATGGTAATGGATGGAAAGCTTTATACTACATTCTACAGAAATTCCATGAATTACAGCAAATTCAGAAGCATCTAATCATTTAGAGTCTTAATCTTAACTCCTAGGGCCCTTTGAGCATACAGACTGGCCTAGAAATCACATGGAGACTGCATTTCAGGCTGCAGCTGAAAGACACTTTTTCACCAACACATGTCATTCCTTACAACAAAAACTTCTTTGACTTTGATTTGAGACGTGAGAGAATGACCCAGAAAGGCTGGAAGTGATGCCATCTCATTTCTCTTAGCTAGTTCACAGATGTCCGACTAGACCAATTCTCCCGCCCAGTTGTTTTGATTCTCAGAAGTGCAGTGAAACCAAAGCAGGTCAAGCCTACTTTGCCTATGGCTTACTGGGAAACTCGTTTCCTCTGCTGTAATTACACTCAATACTGCACAAAAAGTTGGTTTGGATTTATTCAGACTGTGTATCGGTGGGAGCCAAAACATTCAATATTTCTAAGACTCTTAAAATAGACTTTTTTAAAACATGACCTTTTTGTATTGAAGTATTTAGTGAGGATACTTTTACTTGCCAGAGTTTACTCTGTCTCAGACTCTAAAAGCTTTAATGTAAATATCAAGCATTATCTATGCAAATTGTGTTACTACTTTTTACCATACTTCCCCTCCATCTGCCCCATGTTTTCAAAGTCAGATGCTGCAGCTGCCCTTATTTGCAAATCAAGAGTGCTCATAACTGGACGCTAATTGCACAATTGCTACTGTTCCACTAACGAGGGGGTGAGACACAAGTTCAAGGAGCCAAAATACGTTTGCAGGGCCCGTTTGACACAGCTGCAGGATGGCCTTGATGGTGGGTCCATGCAAGAACTGAAGAAGTCAGAAGCAGTGGAAACTCACTATAAAATGTGGACCAAACAGTCACTTCACGTCTCAACTCTGTTTCTCTCCTCCCTCCACATATACCAGTTTTCAGGTTTGGCAGTGTTTTGCTTCTTTTTCCTCCTACACTGCTATGGAGGATACAAAGGAAAATACCAGTGTTAAGCCAGTATTGGTTTTGATACACTCGATGTATTAAGTTTCACTCTCAATACAATACCAACAACTCCTCAAATCAGCTCCTTTCCCCTCACCAGCAGCTCCCCCAGAGTGTGGTGGTTGATCTAACACGGGCACTCAGAGATCCTCAGTCCTGCAAATGGCCTGAAGTCTCTGGGCCCTTACTAAGTCAGTGCAGTCGGTCATCCCCCTTGTACAGGGCATGGACCAGACCCGAGAGGGTTTGCTGCGTGCCTTTGCAGACCATCATCTGGAGGAACGAGGGGCACGTTGGGGTTTGGTTTGGGACGTAATGTTGGTGAGCAAGGAAGGGTAAGAGCGTGAGCAGCACTGATCACCACTGCATTGGGGCATTGTCTGAACTAGAATTAAGCCGAGGATCCAGAATAGCACTAAATGTGTGGGGTAGCAAAACTAGTTATCTTATTGTACCCCTGTGAGGAGGAGAAGGGGATGTATTTCCTTCAGTGACAGTCATGACATTCAGTTTAGCTTCTTGTGCAGAAAAACATGAACCAGTGGGAGGAAACATTGAAGAGAGAGATAGAAATGATCGGAGGTCTCATGCCTTAGAAGAGAAGTTGAATGAGGACTGTTTTGCTCTGCAGAAGATTTGCCAAAAATGTAAAAGATGGTGCAAGGCCTCTGGGGACAAAATATTCTCTGTTTTCATTGGGCATCAGAGAAGAAGAAATGAGCTGAATTTGTAGAAATTTTGGGAAAATGAAGTTAGAGTGTTTTAACAAATAGTGCCAAGTATTTGTCAGGAGTGAGAAAGGTGTGGCTGATCCTGCCTCAAGGAAGGTGGAGGGACTACTGTCTCCTTAAGGTCACTTTCTGCCCTATTTACTCCCTGCTGTTGGTAATACCGTGCCTTCCCATCACCACGCAGACAGAAGTGATTACCACACTGCTTTCTCACAAAACTCTCTCCCGGGAATGGCAGCTCATTCAGTCTCCAGCATTTGTGGTCTTGTAATATCCTAACGGGAGCCCTTCGATGTAAGCATACAGCAGCCCGCTCTGCACGCTGCTGTGCAGGCATATGGCAGTCCAACAGAGTGCCTTGGCATGCGCTTACAGATCCTTTGATGCATGGTTTCTGCTGGTATGCTTAAAGAGAGGCACGTGTTTGTTTTGCCAGGGTTGGTTAACACCCCGTACAAAGGCATGCCACATCATCTGGGTACCCCCTGGGAGAAACTGAGGATGCAGGTTGCAGATTTCACACCTTAGAGCAGGCCCGCGACTATCCTTGGCTGTAATCACTATGCTTTTAAAATAACCTCACCTTCTGAGTAGTGGGTATGTGCCATAGGGCTTAATGATATTGAAGTTGTAGGTTTTTAGGAAAATTTGATAACTTCACAACTGAATTATAGTCTGTGATGCTGTTGTTAGCTGAAGTTTTTCTTCTCTAGAATGGTTAAATGTAATTCAGACAGAATGATTACACTTCTGTATCAATTTCTGTGGCTCTCGGGTAAAAACATTAAAAAAATCAGTGGCAAAAGAGTGACAGAATTGGGGAAAAAACAGAGTGAGTGTTAGCAATGAAGGAAGATTTATCTAAGAGTGTGAGGCTGGCAGAAGATGAAGACTAGAGTGTGACTCAGATGTAGCTGTTCAGCCGTGCTCGACCTGCTCTGAGTGCTCGCTCGCTGGCTGCCTGTGCCACACCATCCTCCTATATACTCTATAGGTTTCATATGCTTCATTCTTCTGTAGCTGTTTTAGTACCACCTCTGCTCGCTCAGCTGTGAATCCCAAACGTTTATCATCACTTACCTCTTTAAATATGTTCACTCGTTGGATTACATGGCCATAAAGGGACTTCTTCAAATTATTAGATTTAGAAAGAGAACTGGAGGAAGAGGGCATGCAGGATGCCCATGGCCAACAGCATCTTCAGTTTGAAAGCGAGGAGAAGCTAAATTGGGGTCAATATACAACATAACATAAATGCAGCTAAATGCCTGCATGTGTATGATTGTCAGTGTGTGTGTGATCTTTTGAGAGAAGATTTTAGAAGGAGAAGTATTTCATCCAGCTGCTTTCACAAGCTTATAGCAATTTGCAAAAAGCCAGGGACACACCCAACACGAGCCACTGGGATAATAACACAGATGCACGATCTTTATGGCTGCTGACCAAATGTAGAAACTCCCTCTGGAGAAACAACTCAGAAATGGCTTTTGCTAATCCTTCTGAACACCTGGAATAAGCTCAACAAGCCAGGGAACTAGAAAAGTTACTGTGTGGTTTACCGTGGCTCTTGCATCAGTCAAAATTAAAATTTTGAAATAAGCAGCTGAAAGAAACCTTAGAAATTCATGGATAGCCCTGTTGGGTGTTACGTTGTTTTGCGCCGGTGTTGACAGTTCAGATTATAAAACACAATGTTCTTGTTTGCAGAAAGCCCACATGCTGAATACAACAACATTGTGAATGTTTGGAAATCTGCATAGGAAATACATTTTTAATATTCTACCGCTTCTGGGGGGTTCTCCCCTATTTTTTACCCTCAGGGCTTTCTCAGACTGCAGGCATTTTATAATAATGTCCAACTTATGGGAGCAGATCTGAAGACTTGCTGAGCCTCGTAGTGTACTGACAACCAAATCCTCTTTCGTTCCCTTCCTAACGTGAATAACCTCACGTACACAACCTCTCGCAACTTCAATGGGATAATTCATGTAAGGAAGTTAGGCATAAATTATCTATCTGATGGATCAGAATTTCTCTTTGCATGATTATTAAGAGCCAGTGGGAGTTTCGCTGGCTGCAAGGAATGCAGGCCTGCTCCGTAAAAAGAGCAAACACTTTTGCTTACGGCTAGTTACGATGGTGCAGAAGGGCTGCAAATAATTTGTCACTGGGAAATAAAGGTCACCAAACAGACTCTGAAGAGAAAAGGCAATTTTGATTAGTTAACGCACTAACAGGCTATTAAAAACATATTTTTACAAGGGCAATCCAGTTTGGTATTTGTTAAAAATATACTGCAATATTTTTCTTCTGCTTTTAGACAATTATTTATTAAAAGTATAAAAAACTTACTGAATGCAGTGTTCTTGCACTCTGTATCACTTAGATATCTGCCTTAGTGCCAAGCTTCTATCTCCTGGATTCATTCTGGGATTTGCTGTTTACAGAATCACAGAATGGTAGGGGTTGGAAGGGACCTCTGTGGGTCATCTAGTCCAACCCCCTATGAAGACTTGATGCAGGGATGTATTCAGATACATTTACTTAGGCTGATTTGCAGCTTAATGACAAATTTCCCGCTGAACCAAATAGGACTACATGACCAGGAACTCATGAAGGGTGTCAACTGCGCGTCTACCACACTGAGATCAGTGACAGATCTCTTATATTTAATATGCTGGTCCTAACAGTATTTTCCTTCTTTAAATCAGTGCTTTGTAAGATCTTATCCGAGCTGTGTGGGCTCAAGGGGACTTTTGGGGCACCTCCGTTTGAGGAGCACGCTCGTGTCACAGCCAGCCTAGTGAGCTCATTTAGAGCTACCTGTCTAGCCATAGCACAACCTCCTGGCTGCCAAACCTGTCCCGGGAGCAGGACAAGTCCCCAGGCAATCAGCCTGTCCCGATCTCAGGTCTGTGGTGGTTACACTGCAACTGCTGACACGGTCACCTGAAGCTAGTCTGGATATGTCTGCATGAGGCTGAGCTCACGACTGGGCGATGGTGCAGAAGTACCCGAGTCTGAGATGCAGGCTGGCTGTGCAACTGCTCTGCATCTCCAACACCAAGGACAGGAGGGAGGCTGTGTCTACCAAGTCACCTAAAACTGAGCGGATGCCGCTCTGCTGATTCCATCAGCTTGTGCCTGTGTAATATGCTTTGGTCTCTCTTTTGTTGTGCCAACCTGCCACTGAGTAATGTGACGTGGCATTTTGGTAGCAACATGGCAGTACTAACCACAGCATGGGTGTGGGACCTCTAAATCAATAGAAAAATATTAGAGGCAAAATATCTTGATTCCAAAAGCAGATCACCAGGGAGAAACTGTGATGTAATTAGTTGCTCTGAAAAAGGGCAAAGAATACCTGTCTTCATTCCAAACCTGGAGAGGTCAACAGTTTCTGCTTATGAGACCTTGTGTTTCTTTCCTGTTTTTTTCCTGCATCTTGGAAACAACGCAGGTGTGTTCACAGTAAATGAGTGTACCCCAGCTGGTGTAATTTGGGGGAAAGGTAAAATCAGGCCATTGAGGAGGAAAAAGTCTAGGGCTCAAGGGCCTTCAGCCCAATGGGGAGTATGTCAAGGAGCCAGCGCTCTGCCTGGTACACTGTGGTCCTGTCAAGGGTGCACCCCATCATCACGCTTGCTTCCTTCCCTCCTGCACACCCGTGCAGGAGGGGCTGCCCTTCCCCTGGTGGTGTGACATCCCAGAGCTCCGTCAGCTGCAGAGAAAAATCAGGAGAAGTTCTTATGCTCTTCATCCTCTGTGTTGGCAGACAAGGGTCTTGCCTGAAGTGGGACAATGAGAGTAGATGGGAACAACAAACGCTGCCACTGTTTTGAGCAATGTCCCCATCCCAGCTGCAGAAACAGGCCAGTAAGTAAACCCGACAGCCTCAAGCCTCTGGGTATTTGGGTGTAATTTTGTTTGCAGATGTTATTTAATTTCATATCCTGATATGTCATGATCTTAGCAAAGATTTACCGCCATGAAAATAGTGGTGAGAAAAGGAAAAGAGGAAATATATCATGACTCAGAGTGTATTGGTGTATTAAGGTATAAAAATTCAATGTCACTGACAAAGTGGATTTCATTTTTCTCCTCTTCTGCTAACTCAAGACCCGTTAGACAGCTTGATTTGTGGTCATGTATCTGTGCATAAATAGCAGCCTCCAGTGGTCATTTAGTCCAAATTGCACATTGTATGTGGGGTCAGTATGGCCTCTGCACCTTCCTCACTTCAGTGGGCCTCTGAGACTGCTTTGTGTGGCTTTTCAGGTGTAGCTGAAGGCGACATACATGCTTTCATCCTCTTGATTACCAGCCACTGTGGTATAGTCTTAAATTAACACAAAGGACTAAATTTTCCATCACAATGGCTCATTAGTATTTTTTCAGAATTTATTCTCATTTAGTGCTCAGTTCTTGGTTACAGAAGGGAGTTCCTACCTGAACCACCATAGCAGCAAATCCAGATGATTTCATGTGGGGAAGCAGGTATCTTCCTTGCCTGTAGACTCACTGCTACGTGCTTTCCTCTATCAATTTTTGTATCATATCTGTGGAAGCCCTGTGCATGCAAAGCCAAAAAAACGAAGATATATGGTATATTTAAATGTTAAATGGAAAATACAACGAAGTATGTGTTTTAAAATAGATTCCACCAACAGTCCATCAGATTTTAAACCCACAATGCATACCTGCTGTTAACTGAATGACATTCTAGAGTGAATTTACCAAGGAATATATACTTCCATGCATGAGAACCTTTCTACCACAGTCTCAGAGCCACACCATGACTGTGACACACTTTCATCAGATGTCACAAATTAAACAGGCTATGGTCTTGCCAAGTCTTGGACTTTGCCTGAAGGACTTCACCATTCTTTTCCCCTTTTAACCCATTCACAGGAGCAAGAAAGACGGCTAAACTTTGGACAAAGCCAGAATATGCACTCCAGTTATGCTTAATTAAGGCTTGGAATTGATAAAGTTTGGAAAATGCCCATATCTATGTCATGTGCAACAGAGAGAGTTTATTCATTCTTATTTGCTATCTGGAAAACATAACAAAAGCATGGATTTTACATCTGGAAGTGAGAAATTTTTATTCCTCCATAATATTGAATTGTTTTTGTGTGGACACAGAAAATCTGCAGCTTGCCTCTTGCAGCCTTTTGGTATTTCAAAGTTGTGTTCTCCCACAGGGGAACTGCAATATCCAACCACAGCTATTCTGCAAGGTAATTTTGCTTTCCACTGTGGTGGATCACCACTTGGCAAACAGCTCTTTCTGTTAGATATTAGCACGACTCTTTCTACTGCTAAAGGAACACAGAAATGGGGTGGAAGGCTAATAACAGCGCTAGACATCGATACCGACTGCAAGTGCCCAGCAGGCATCTCGGCATTTGGGAATGGACATTTTTGTTACTGATGGTGGATGTTGCTTGGTACTTCGCAGGGCGTAACACAGGTGTGTGGAGGCTTGCAGAACTGAAGTGGTAGGGTCCTATTAGCTGTGTTTATATAGCTATAAGAAAAAAATTGTATGAAGCAGAAGTGTTTCAGTTTGATTTCTAAATCTGATAAGGTCCTGGGTTTTTACAAGGAATCAAATCATTTTATATCAACAACGTTTTTCATTAAACTTACTCAGACAAGTTCAATTACGCCGTGTGTTTCACCGCCCTCATCACTGGCAAGACCAAAGCAGGAACATTCCAGCCTTCCACGAATTGCCCCGTGCATGCCAGGAGAGCTGCTGCTTTCCTGCAGCTTCCAACACAGGCCTATCGGTTTACTCTGGTTTAGCAAACCAAACGCTTCTTGAAACCCAGATTGCTTTGGAATCAATGTTTCCCACACTTCAGACATTTTGACATCCTATTTTGCTTTTATTGATTTTTATACACACAAGAAGTGAATGTTTTCCACCATATAAAAAGAAGCTCCTAGAATACTGCGATTGGAGAAAGCTTGTTATACAGTAGTTTGCCATGCAAATTCAGAACGCCTGCTGTAAGACTGCAAATGTCCAGTGTAAATGTAAAAGTCCAGTTTGCCAGTGTGATCTTTACGATTGAACATATGATGCACGTGAAGCATTTCTGTTTTCCGTGAGTCTTCCTTTGGTGTAAAAAAATTTAATGTAGGTAAACTAGAGATGTAACAGGTCTTTAAGATATCCCGTCACGTATGAAGTTTTGCCTCACTAGCTGATGAACAAAAATTATTACAGTGGACCAGTCGTGCCCCAAATAAGCTATGGGTGAACTTCAGTCAGATTGGATTGTCATTTTGAGGACAGTTCTCAGGAGACGTCATGCCAGGAATTCTCCTGACTCTTAGATGCTTTTGCTGTCTCTTGCTGTGGCATAACCAGTAAGAATCAGCAAAAAGCCTGGACCAAGCACTGATGGGGTCTGTGACAGCTAGCGAGCTGCAGAGTCAGATTTTGTCTCTAACCACTCCCAGCCCTCCTACCCTGCCGAAATGCTAGTTAGATGAGGTTCCTGGGCCTTTAGTTGGAGCTTCTCATGATAGAAAGCCAAAGCGAGTACTGCTTCCCACCTATCCTCTGTTTCAGGCTCAGGACCACTGGTAATCCTATGGTTTTGCACAGCAGCTAAAGACACAGTGCAAACTACAAACACTTCTTGTAGAGGAAGGTGCTCTGAGTTGAGTAATGGGGCTCTTACCATCTGCATTTTGTCTCCTAATCACAGAATCACAGAATCACAGAATGTTCTGGGTTGGAAGGGACCTCTGTGGGTCACACCTGCACTGCTGCTTCTGGTACTTGGTGCAAGCTTTTATTCGGTATATGTTAGAAAACTAGTGGGGTAAATGCCACATCAGCAGGGATTGCACACAAGCGTCAAATCCAAGGAGATGAAAACGTGCGGGCCCCGAGGACACCCCTTGTCAGAGCTGGTGCCTGCTGCTGAGCTGCAGCCTGTGAGCGTGGGTCCCAGGGGCAGCACACAGGCCACGGCCACGCCGGCAGTGTCACCCAGGGACATCTCTCTGCTAGGCCACCTCTCCCCTCCCTCCTCCTGAAACCTAACCGTTTGCTGCCAGCTTCATAGCAGCCATTCCGTGCCTCCCAGCTGGCAGGCAGGGGATGGTGTGAATCCAAGGCTTTGCTGACGTTCCACCCATCACTATTGCGTACAGGGATGAGGTCCTTATTCCCACTCCTTTCTAAAGCAGGTGTTCAGCCCCAGGCATGCTCTGCCCCTGTGCAAGTCATCCCTGCAGTTTACCTATCCCACCTCTTTCATCGTTGACCATGCCAGCAACCGCACTATAAAATCTAGTGGGCTACTTTTTTTGGGTGACCTCCTCAGAAGAATCTCTCCCTTTCTTTTAATGGGAGCGAACACGTTGCTGTCCATGGCCCCCAGGTCTGCAGGCTCAGCTTGGAGCTCCAGCAGTGACGAGTGCACCGCAGGACTGTCCCACGCAGCCCTATTCGATTTCCATTTCAAGAACACATGCGCTGAAAAATGATTTCCCAAAGCCAGCGGTGGAAAACAAAATCGAAAGCCTAAACATATGCAGATGGCATTCAGAGCCCGGGCTGCTCCTGCCAATTTCTGCAACTGGTGCACACTCAAAATATTTACTTAGGAATTCTTAATTAAGTAAACCATTCAGTAGTGGTGTAGTGTTTCAGATGAGTCGTAGTGTCACCACAAAATGCCTCGGTGGTTCCTTCTAACAAAGAATCCATTATGGGGATTTTTATCAGAGCTGGCGGGGTAAGTTTTCAGTACTGTGTGCCGAGGTTTAAGCCGTGCAGGTCCTGTGCTGTTAATGGGATTCATGCGGCTAAATCCCTTCATCCCTTGCTGGAAATGAACCCCCTGCCCAACAGCAGCTTCAGGTGAATATCGAGTAGCAGGTTGAGGGGTGAGATCGTGGTGACCCTATGGGCACCTATTCAAAGGGCTCGCGGTAAGGCTGGCTCGGCGGCTCAGGGGAAAACGTGCACTGTGCTGTGTGCAGCCAGGAATACAAATGAGTGAGGGTGTCGGAGGAGAAGGGGTAGCTCCTGAAGCCACCCCTGGCCGGCAATAAAATGTTATTTGTCCAAGGAGAAAGGATTACTAGAAAGCAATTTTTAGGGCAATATTTTTTTTTTAGTCAAAAGCTTCAAATCAACTTGGCTAAGTGCTTCATCTGTATGCAATGTGTTGTTGGTTTAATCTCTCTATTTTGCATGTTTTGTTATACATTTGTCGGAACTGAATTTTAAGCTCCTTGGAGAAAGCTCAGTAGGTATCTGTGCCTGTACAGGAGCTTGGGGACCACTCTGAAGACTGGTTAGTTCCTGCTCTTTATCTATAGGTAGACAGTTCTATTTCATAATTCTGTCAAAATTCAGATACTTCTAACAACAATGAAAATTAGAATTTTCGTCATATAGTGAATGTGGTTGAACAACTGTTGTTGTAACTATTTACTTTGTATTTCTATATTTTGCACTTGTGCAAAGACTCTAAGACCCTCTGTGAAGTATGGTGTAAGTGATGATCTTCCTATATGTGAAATTCATCTGAAGCTGCAAGAACATAACAACATTTGAAATCAATGAAATGACTAATGTGTTCAAGTTACGCAAATGCCTATATTTGTAAATATGAAATAGCAAATTATGAATGAGGGCTGCATTACTGCATTAAATTTTATGTGCTTAAAATTCACATGATTTTAGGCCTTAGTGTTTAATTTCTGAAGTGTTTTCCAAGACCTTTACTTTTATGAATTTCTTGGACTATATAATATTTCTCATGGTTGTGATCTTCCAATTTTTCCATGTGACTTTGTGAAAAGGAAAGCTGTATTTGTTTAGGTCCCAGAGAGAAGACACAACCATAATAGGAGATACATTTTGAGGGAGAATTTTCATTTTTTGTGACAGTAGTCCTCTGTCTTTGCATGATTAAACATGCAATATTTCAGAAAATAAGACGCAGCTTGTCTCCCACTGCCATGAACTTTTGCTTGCTATGACTGCAGTCATAGCTATTTTTTCAGAGAATGAAGAACCTGATGTTTCAGGATTCTGATGCAGAAACCAGGCCTTCTAAAACATGGCTCCTCAGGTTTAGTTTGTTGGAAGTTTGAACTGCAAGGTCCTATCCAAGCCCAGATCTGTGTTTTTTTGATTTGGATGTAACTCTTTTTACAACTATTGCTCAATTTCAGTGCTGGTATTTCCCTTGGATTAATGACTAAATGATGAAGAAACGTGAAGACTCTCCATATGCCAGCCGCTACCATTAATTGCTTAGGAAATGTGACATTATTCCACTAACGCTGTTTAGTTGGACAACCCACATGGATGATGTTTAATTGGATAACCCATGTGGATGACCCAACATAAAACTCTGAAGCATACGTGGGCGGTCGTGGTGTGGGATGGTTGCAATTACCGTAAACTACACCAGAAATCTTGACAAAACGCTGCACTCAGGATTTCCTCGTGAGAAGAAGCAAGGAAGTTTGCACTGCAGGGAAAGATTACATGGGAGAAGATGCCAAAATGTGGCATGGGGATCGGCCTTTTGACAGTTATAAAGTGAAACGTTCTCCATCTAGTAAAAAAAAAAATGTAACCTTCAACCTGCCAAGGGGCAGGAGCATGGCACAACCCTCCCGAACGTGTGACAGACGCACAAACTGAGGGACGCCACAAGAAGCAGCAGAAAGGAAGCTTGAAATGCTGTTGGGTGCATTTCTTTAATATAAATAACGTTTTCCGAAACCTCAGTTTCTTGATTCAGCATTTCTTTTGGCACTGAAATTATAGTAACAATTTAAAAGTAGGCTAAACAAGTCTGAGGGAATATTCTGGTAAGTTTAGGCCAGAGAGGGGGAAGTCCCTGCAAGTAATAATAAAAAAAAATAAGACCTCCTCCACCCCCAATAATTGCAGTTTAATTCTTTTAACGAGGAATATCTTAAAACACTTGACAAATGCATAATAATTACGATATCCTCACAGTGCCTTCCGAAGCACATGATCATGCTTATTTGCTGGATGAATAAACTGACCCAGTGTATCAAAATACTTTGACCAAGGCCTGCTGCAAATACAATGGGAGACCAGACAATATGCTCTTTAGCCTAGTTAAAAGAAAGTTGCAATGAGTATGGAGGAAGCAACTAAACTGAAAATTATATGTGATGTAGATACTGTAGCCAACTGTTTCTTATTTTCCTTTGTTTTGAAAGGTCATAAGTTTGCTTAGCTCAGCTTGAGATAATAGTTAGTGGACATTCTGGGGGCTCAGCACTTTTGAAAAAATGATGTCAGAAAGTTATCTCATAGCTTTTATCAGTATTTTTATTTTTTACTTTTTAAAAATATTTATGTCATATACAAATAGTTTATATATATAATTTCTATCAGGAAATCGGTCACGTGGCCTCAGTAAGTCAATGACTGTCGGGCAGCCAGGGGACCAGAACTGTGTGTCTTGTGCACGTGTGTCAAGCCCCAGCTTAAATTTTGAATGTTTGTGCATGTCTGTTTCTGGGAACCCAACCCTGGATTTCTTCAGGATTAGGTTTTTCCCTGAGAGGTCACCGTCTGAAGCAGCTCCTGCTGCAAGGGAAATGGGTTACCGGGTGGGGAGGTCTTGCAGGACGCTTGGGCACCTGCTCAGTCCCAGAGAACTGGGCAAAGCCAGGTGGAGGGGGTGGGATCTGGATGGAGCACAGCCTGAGAGGCACCTGGAGGACTGCGGCATACGCGGAGCCGGGGAGGTGTTGCCACCAGGGAGCCCTGGCCGTTATTCTGCTCTGAAGGATGGCTGTAGAAATTCACCCTTTCCTCAGCCAACTCACTGCCTGTGCGCCCTGGCAGACAGCGAGTGGCTGACCTGGGTTCCCCGCAGCTTCCCTCGAGGAGAAGAAGCACAGGCTAAGCTGTAACGGCAGAGTCCCTTGTCCCCCTGGTACCTTCAGGTTACTTACTCTGTACAAGATATCCTTCCCTTGTCAGAACTTCAAAACCATGGAAGGGCCAGACCTGGATCCTAAAATGATTTGGGAAAGGATCCTGGCATTTTAGAGTCGTTGAAGAGTATATGTTTCTGAATACAACACATCAGCTATAAAGGAAATATACTGTGTGTTTTACTGCGACATTTTCAGAATGTACGTCCCATTTGATGTGGAAAGTGGCTGAAGTCAGAGAGATAAAAGCTCCACGAGTTATGAAAGAAAGCAACACTTTTCAGTATTGAGAAGTGCCTGACTTTTAAAAAATTACACATTGATACTTTCCCCTGTGTTTTTCATTAACTTTTGAAGCCATAAATTAATACATAAAATGCCATTGTAAAAGTCAGAGAATCTTATTAGCTCTACATCAAACTCATAATGTCTTTTACAAGATTATCATATCTCTTGGAAAGTCCTGATTTAAAGACTTCATAATTTAAATATTTTATTCAGTTGTTTAAGTAGAGATGGGCTAGAAGCAAAACCCTAGCTCAAAACCTTAGCTCAAAACCTGCATGAATCTTGGGGACTCGCTGTTTCCAAGGGATGCTCCAGCTTTGTAGCTCAGTACCCAGAGGAACATGAATTAAAGCTACAGGTCTGAGCGCTCCTGCTCCCAACACTCTGAGTGGTCTGAGCTGCAACTGCATTTTGCTCTGATTTTTGGTTTATAGGCAGTATCACATGGCATGCATGTTCTGTGTTTGCAATATCTTGTCTCTATATCTATACCCCCCCCCAGCCATAAATAAAACCCCACATTTCTCATGGATTGTTAACTTTGGAAAAGATGCACAAATACCTATTAACAGCAGAGTGAATCATCATGGAATTTCCATTTCACCATAAAAGTGGTATTTCATTTGGGCCAGGGAAGAGTTCTCCATTTGGCCCTTTTTGCTCTGGCTTTACTGTAGTTTATTGAAATGACAAAATGAAACACTCTGATTTTGTTGAAATGCAACATTTATGTAATTTTGCAGTTACCTTTGAATCAAGTTGATAAATTCCTATAAAATTCTTCAATTTTCTGTAGTCAGCATTTTCCAAAAAGAGCATTTCCAGTGGGAAATTTTTAACACTAAGACGAAAGGCTTAAGTCAGTATTTAAGATGGACGTAATGGGGAAGTTCGTCTGGATCCTGTTACTCACCTATTTATCTATGGCAACTTCTGTTGCTGTGGAACTCCACTACAACCCAGGATGCTGCAGCATGAGCTGGGCAAGCATCTTTATGTTACAGAGGCGGTCAACAACAGCATTTGATCCAGTGATCCAATACCAGGCTGGGCCGAACTAAAGAGGGGAGAGGGTTTGTGGAGGTACTTCCTCGCAGCTGCCAAGAAGCAGCGATGCTCTCAACACCTCGGCTTGCCAGCTGAGGAGCAGGGCAGCCAGCTGGTCAGCGTGGCAGTGGCTTTTCCAGGATTTGGTCACATAGCTGTCTCAGGGTCCATCACACCATGCTGAGCAAGGCTTGTTTTGCTAATGCAGCTATACTGCTCTCTTTGCTCCTGCTGATTTGTCCAGAGCTGGTTGAACCATCCCGGCATGGGCCTGACTGGTACCCAGCAGATGCGACCTGAGGCATCACTGAACATGTATTCATGTTGTCTTATTTGTCAAAATATTACCACTTAAAATGTAGCCTGTAAAGATGTTGAAAAGTGAGCTGAAAAATTAAAAATAAACGCACTAAACTGAAAACATAAGGCAGGTGTCAGTTATATGCAAACTTTATAATGAATTCTGGAAATATACTTTAAGAATGAGAACTACAAATATTTCAAGTCCGGATGGCACATATAAAGGATCACTCGCATGTGCTCCATGATACTTGTCAGATCTGTAAGCACATTTATGCTGGTGAAATTTCATTTCTCACTCAATACACTGAGTGTAACAATGGGCAAGAGTCATTCTCTAAATTGTGTTTAACGGTTTCAAATGAGGGATGGATGAACTGGCTGCAGTAATTAAAACACTGAGCCTGAATCTGCATAGGCCATTCAAAGCAGACAAGATCTCCAGAAGTTTGCGGACAACCAATTATCACTATTTTTTCTTTTAAATATATCTTGCTTTCCACATCTCATCAGCTGATGGCTGCATGTAGGACTGGAAGCAAAAGTGCTAGAGCTGAATTTGTTTGTTGTTTCTGGCACAAACCAGATCAGGAATTACTGCAAGATTTCCAACCTCATTTGCCAGACCAGAGGGGTCAGGATAAGTCTGCATTATTATAGGAACCCAACTTCTAACCCTTCCCCTTTTGCCCAGCGCCTTGCCTGCCACATGGCAGCACATGGCAAAAGCAATCAATGGCCTCAATTTGGTTATAATGTGTCTTTCTGCTTTTTTTCTTCAGAGCTTTGTCATCCGTGGTGGCTTTAGGAGCTAATATCATCTGCAACAAAATCCCAGGCCTGGCCCCTCGGCAGCGAGCGATCTGCCAGAGCCGCCCTGATGCCATCATTGTGATTGGGGAAGGGGCACAAATGGGAATCAATGAGTGCCAGTACCAGTTTCGGTATGGGAGGTGGAACTGCTCCGCGCTGGGGGAGAAAACAGTCTTTGGACAAGAGCTTCGAGTAGGTAAGGGTGTCTCTAATACGGTGCTGAAGTGATACATCGGGGTTGTTTTTCTTCTAGCTTTCTCACTGCAGTCCTGCAAAGGTTTATATCCCTCTGGCATTTGCCTGCTGGAGTTGAACGGTGATGCTCCCAGAACAGCTGTGGTCTGTATGTTTTCACTCAATGAAAAGCAACTGGCAAGAGCCAGGAGATTTCCAGTGTTCTCTAGATGAAGTCATTCATATCTGTGCAACTTCATACCCAGCAATGACCCAGATGCCTGCATGGGCATCCAAGGACACAGTCATCACACCCCATGAAAAAACATTTCCAATTGTCATCCTATTCAAGGTTACCATGATAACTGTGGTGCATATTACGGTCAATCAAAAACGGAACTAAGATCGGCTCCAAAAAACCCTCTGCAGACTTCCCAAAAGCTTAAGTAATGGGAGAATCCCAATTAACTGATGGAAGCACAGTGCATACAACATTGGCCTTCCCATATGCAGCAATTATACATATCCATTTTAGTGTTGCTATAATAATGTGAAGAAATAGTGCCAGTGATTTGAGGCAGCAAACCTATTCAAAGAAAATAATATAGGACCTTGGCCTGACAAACTGTTAGCTGGCAGAAGATAAATGATCACTTTCCATTTACCCTATGTCTGATATTATTTCATAGAGAAGATTATGCAATTTTTTTCCAGCACTCAGATCATTATTTTTCTCACCACCCAGCTCAGCGTTCCTGACCTTCCCTCTCTCCCCCAAGGGCTGCCCAGTACCTTCTCCTATGCTGTCTGCTGCTGAGTGTTGGGGTAACATTTTGAGGTGTGTGGCTCTCACATGGGTGCTCAGAGTGATACCATCCAGCTTCTCAGCGTGGTTGGAGCACGTTCTTTTTGTATTCGATTCTTCTTCGGGTGACACCTCTTTCTTGAATTCAGTGGTTTGGGTGAGTCTAGTGCTTGCAACACAATTGAATGTGGTCAGACAAAAGAACTCTTCAAAACTGTGCAAAGAAAAGGCACAACATTTCATCCTGTCTGTGCAAAAAGGAAACAAGATACACGGTACTTTGGTTGTTACTGGGGATCAAGGCTTTGGGTTTTTTTTTTTCCAACACCCTTGTGAAAAAGATCCCAAAATCTGAGGTATGCTTCAGTCAATGATGGAATTGAACATTTTTTCAAAGAACGTGCAAGTCTGAGAGTCTGACAGAGGTCTGGGCTTCTTAAGGGCGCAGTGGCCCAGCTGTGGAGCGTTGCAATTGAATAAATCTATTGTCATCAGGTGAACGGACTTATTCTATGAGCATCACTCCACACCAAATCACAGAAGTGAATATGGCTAAAACTCATAATAAAAAGACCCACAAAACAAAATTAATGGCAAAAAAAAAAAATCTGAACTTTTTGAACTTCAGAAAAAAGTTTGGTAGAATTTGGTTTTGGTGCTGAAAATTTGGTGGTGAGGAATTTGCTTGTCAGCATCTGTTCCCACATTTGTCCTAAGATATTTCTAATTCTGTTCGGAGAACACTTCTTGCCTAACATTTGTTTCTTAAAAAGAGTGTAAGCTGAAGGCATTCAACACTCTTAAGACACCATACACAGAAAATAACCTAACATTTGACTTTTAACTTCAATTTAAAAAGTAACAGAAAAAATCCAGTCACTTTTGTCTTGACTATTAGAAGCACAGGTCTGGTCCTCCTTGTCTGGTCTTCTGCTTGTTTGTCTTAAGTTGATGTCCAAAACGATGTTGCTGCCAGAAAACACACAGCTGCGAAGCACGCTATCACTGTACTTCTTCCTGCTATGTGGTCTTGATCTGCCAAAGTTTGCAGGCATGCTCTGACCCTTAGATAACCTCTTAACTTCTGTGAGATCATTTACGTCCTTGAAGAGGCACACTCTGAAGGGTTGTACCAGAGTTGGTGTCATCACTAAGCAGTGAAGAGGCTTTCACCACTTCCGCTTTTCTCTTCAAGCTGAGAATCTTGTGACACCTCATCAGCTCCATCCTTGTACTCATGAGTAATATTCTTCTTCACCACAGAGAGACTTCTTTCATCCTCAGAAACCTTGCAAGTAAGCACAGTCCAAATGCCTAAAGAGGACTACAAGTCATGCTTGTGCTTTCATTCTGAACATTTTGGTACAAAATAAGAGCTACAGGGAAAAAAAATTGTTTGGTGTCAGGATGGACCAGCTATCAGTTTGGTCAGATTACACAAAGTTTGAGAAACCCAGGGTTTTCTCGAGCCACTGTTCAGGCCATATTTGCCAAAATCTGGTTCACCAGATTTTTGACCTCTTCACCAAACCTGGGTGGTTTCTTGCAGCTCTAGAATGACTGATGCGGAATTTGGTGGGTTCTTTTATGGCTTAACCCAGACACAGACTGAACTTGGCAGTTGCCGCTGAGTTCTGCTTTGACATTTGTTGGGTGTGAAACCACACAAACTGTAACGGATGGAGAAGGTTTACATGACCCCTGCCAGCTGAGCCAGAGGAGTTCCATGCAGGTCTATAAAGGATACCGTAATCCACATGTCTTTATTTGTTTTATAAGTGGAGTAGCGCTCAGAGACAATGTGGTCAGTATCTAGGAAAAGGACAGGGTTTAGAAAGTGGTGTTATTACACTGGCGAGGGAAAAAAATATAAGAAGGACAAAGCTAAAAAAAACCCACCCAAACTTTAAAGGTACAAAATACTTGTAATCATAAATATTCTCATGTGTAACAAAACACATCGGTGTCTGACACATACAGAAACACTAAACCAGACATTTTGGTTCTGCCTGAAGACACTGGAGAAAGGATTAAGACTAAAAAAGTCTGAAGTACTTAAGTACTTCACCCCAAAGGAAAGCTCATCCAGATTTTTCCCAGAATCACTTAGGGAGATGGACTATCAAGGCAAATTATTCTGGTCATAGGGAGGAGAGGGCGAGTAAGCTATGATAGCATGGTATTGATTGCTCTCTATCTGTATGGGAAAGAGAAGACCTACTCTTTAGCCACTGGGCCAAGGCTCTACCATGAGCACTGACAAGTGCAGATTTAGGGTTATTTTCATATCCCAGTGCAACACTCCGTCCCTCTAAATTCAAAGCAAACCCCCAGACTCACCCAACATGAGGTTCCTCCAACAGCTGTGCATCTGTTGCGAGCTGCGAGCACCACCTCTTGGGTGCCATTGCACTGCAACTATGCATGTCTTCCAGCCACAACCAAGCAGCAGCCAGAAGACATGATACAGCAGCAGATGTCCACCCTTGGGACTTCTGGGGATCCTACTGTGCCAGGGGAATCCCCAGTAAACTAGCTAAGCTGGGTTGGTCCTGAGCTCTACTTTCAAAGAGGCACTTCAGTGGATGAGGGATGTACCACCTATGTAATACAGGGGAGTCTGTATTAAAAACAGTTGAAATAGTTCGTTCAGAGACAACGGAAGTAATTATGTTAGACATGGGGCATTCATGTTGGTGTGAAAGATTGATAGCAGCCAGAGACGATAAGTGACAAGAGAGTTCCAAATGAGTAGCATGAACAAAGGATCTAGCATGGGATTAATTAGCCAAGCAGTGTGTCTAGCTTTTTTTGTCATATTTATAGCTAGGAATTTTTCCACAGTTATGCCATCGCCAAAGAAAAGTCACTACTACACTCACTTTGCTCATCCTATCCCTGTACATACTTATATTTGTCACCTTCATGCATTCATCCCTAGTTTTCATGCCAGCTTCTCACATAAAGTCATCTTTTGCACTCTCTACTCATTCCTCTTGCTAGAAGGCTCTTTGACAAATTACCTCTTTAAATATTGCCTCTGTAACAAATGAATTCACACATTAATTGGTCAATGAAGTATCAATTGATATTCTATGCTTGATAACCATTGTTGAAAGATAATTGTCATTCTAATTTGTTGAAGACAAGGACCCTGATCTGGAAGAGTATAGCCTATGGTCCTATCACGTTATTAATGCAAAAGAGCTCCAGCACTAAGTCTCTATTCCCCCAAAGCATGGTTGAAGCAATCTGTTATGTAGGTACCTCTGAAAGTCACAGATCATTAGTAACAGTTGGAAGCAATAAACTCCACGCAAAAGAGTGCTCAGTGCAGCCTCTGAAGTATGGAGGCAGAATCAATGACAGAAGTCAAACCTACCATTGTTCTTTGACAGTGGATTGTTGTGGCTAATTATTTGTGCGTTAACCATTTCCGCTGGAATTCTCCAAATCGAAGTGCTTATAAACAGACTGCTCTTACCCGTGCTAATTCCAGGGCCAAAATTAGGCGTTTTGCAAAATATAGCTGTCAAGAGATAAAAAGCAATCTGTTGACATCTCCTTTGTCAGACTCATGATGTGGAAAATGATCATGACTTAGTAGTATTCATTTGGCTGTATCATTGATACAGTGATTTTCCAACTCGTTGAACTGGACATCTGACAGGGAAGAATCAACAAATTGGCAAAGAGCAAGGGAGTTCTGAAGGTTTTTTTTTAAATTTGTGATCTTTTGTATTGATCTGTAGATTTCTGGCATGTTGAAAGGATGCACCTGAAATGAGGTTAAAGCCCTGCTTGCTGTGGGAGGTTTAGGAGAAGAACAACATCTTAAGAAGCTTCCTGTTGCCACACATTTGCTCAACTTTTGGTCCACGCTCCAGGCAGAAAGGGGGAGGGATGGGAGAGAAAACTACAGTTTTAAAGACTAAGAAAATGTGTGTATGGATTTTATTAACTCACAGGTGAAGGAGACTTTACAAGTTATTTTGAGAAACACTGTCGGAAAATAAATTTGAATGTCACTGTTATATGCAAACATGCACTCATACACATACACATAAACTGCCAAGAAGACAGCATAATTTCAAACAAAAGATTAAGAAAGGGAGGGGAACATCTTCTGAAGGAAAGATACTTATAAAAAAAGTGATTCTTTCCATATTTGCTCTGGAAACAGGTAACTAAATTCACATTGGATCCCAGTGTTTTAGCTGCAGGCCTGAAAAAACCACGGGAATGGGGCATGAAAGATAAATAAGTGATGGTACCATGGAGAAATGGTTCGCATTTTATCATGCACACTGAGAGGGTGTCAGTCAGTAAATTATTTTTGGTTCAGGCCATATATAGGCTTAATTAAATTTGGATTCAGGCTCAGATATGAATCCCGTAATTTTTATTCTGGGCTACGATGGTGGTTTAACCGAGATGCCAAATGGTCATAAAAACTTCCTACCAAAAATGGGAGGAGTAGAGAGAGTCATTATTCTCCAAAAATGGAAATGTGTAGATACATTAATCTAGCACAGTAGTGTCTAGTATGGTATGAGTTGGCCAACTTGGAAAGCTTGACTTTCAGTATGAGCAGAAAACTTCCAGTACATGAAGACAGGCGGCATTCTTAGGAATGCTTTACAACCATACTTGTGCTTTAATGCTATCAGCAAATCAATAAAGGGAACCATAAATGAATCCAGATAGTTTGCCTAAAGTAAGTATATTTCTATCTCACATTTTGCCTTGCTTTCCTCCTGCCATTTCTTTCTCTGTTATTTTACATTCTCATTTTCCAATTTTTTAATCGATTTATTTTGTTAGTTATATATTTATTAATGCTTAGTACTATTAATATATCAGGTTGACTGTACATTTATTATTCTAACATCTGTGTATTTATTATGGGAAAATCTATTTTTACAGACTTGTGTTATATCCAATAAAAACAATATGGGGGAAAGAAGGGAATCGTACAGCTGGAAACAATTTGGAGGGGGAAAATGAGTTGGAATTAGATTATTTTAAATATGATACAGAACAGGGTACACACTTCACCGACAGAAAGGCAGTAATTATCTTTGTCGTAGCAGTAGATGCTATATTGGTTTAGGCATTTGTCAGTTATTGTGAACCTCAATTTGACAGTGGCTTTTGGACCTAAAGTGGAAAAATTTCTGTTTTTTTGTTGTTGTCATGTAACACGGGCCCGGACGTCAACGTCCTTTGAGCATTCAAGCAACTGATCAGAAAGAAACTTTTCAGGAATTTGAACTGGATGTCTACGTTAGTGCTAGGATACGGTAAAAACATTCCAGTGTCAGAGGTGGCTTCTCAAGGAATGGCATCAGCTTTCAACTCCTAGTGCAGCAGGCTGCCTGGAATGCCGGGAGAACGGTACACAGGATGCATTCAATCAGCTGAAATCTGTACTAGGACTGCGTGCAACTTCCGGAAGGACACGTAGGACCAATACAAACTGGGTTTTTATTACCCACCTGGCTACCTTGGAATGACTGCTGACGTCCATGCCACAAAATGTCCTGTGGAGCCACTAGATTTAGCGAAACTAGTAGATGCTATAAAGACCACAGCAAATTTAATGAACTGTGGCTTATGCAAGCATAGTTTTTAACAGAAGCACAGTGGTGTGTAACAAGGTGTACTATCCTTGATTATTTAGAGAGAGAATTTTCACATCATTAGGCTGAATTAAAAAAAACAAACAACCCACAACACAACAAGACATGCACAGTGAACCTCCACCCCTGCCAGCTGGGTGACTGGCAGGCAGAGGCAGCTGGTAAAGAGGAAAACCCCCTGAATCTGGATGTCCTCCGAATGCTCATTTTGCAGGAAAGATTTATCAAACTGCAAACGCTCATTGCAGAGCCTGCTCCTGAAACGTCTCAAACAGCCCATTTCTTTTCACAACTGACGTGTTGTTGCTGGAAGGAGAAACAAAAATATCCTTAACCTTAAGGGTCTCCAGTATATTTGTTCTAGCTTATTAGATATCTATTATTGCAGAAAGATTTCAGTTATGTCAGTGACTCCCCCACAAGTTGCCTTACAAAGGTAGAAAGGCCACGCTGGAACAAACCTGGGCTATTCCACCTAAAGACCCACGCACTTGTGTTAGTTACCTTAGAGGTAGTAAAGTAAGTACTATAAGGTATGCAAGCTGCCTTATGAGGACAGTTTTTTCCCAGTGAAATTCATTGCGATGGAAAGTTAAACAGTGGGGAAAAAGCTGTGATAATCCAGCTGTTACAAAGTAAATGAGAGGGCTGTTTTTATTTGCGTTATCATCTTTGGGGGAAATTAAAGAATTGATTCAAACTGCTTTCGGGTTATAGAAGGGTGGATAAGATTTTTACTATCACAAGTAGCAAAGCAAGACAGTAACCCAAACCAGAACAGGCAAATAAACCTCCCAGCTGGCAGCTTCTGAGGTTGGGAAGGATTGATATAAAAGTTCTGAAACAACTACTGTGCTAAGAATTTATATTATTTTAACTGAGGAGACAGAGGAGACAGCCTATTGGGAGAGTGGTAGGTTCAGTCTCTTCTTCATTTTAGTAGATTTCTGTCACTTGGAGGTTTTCAGAAAAATTAAAAAATCTTTCTATTGTAAGGAAGTACTGTTGTATTAAACAAATATCCTATTTTGAGAGGATGGAGGATTCCCAGTTTAGTGAATAAATTCGAAAATTTGTGGGTGATCATATCTCTGTGCTTTAAAAATTTGTTTAGATGCCAGAGTCTCACAATGATTTGGTGAGGCTCAATGTTTTCAAAACACATTGAAAATCATAGATTAAAAGATAAACATGAACGGACAATATCATTTGTAAATAATGAGTTGACAGTAATAAATTTTGTTTGACTGCATTGCTGCATTAATTTTATCACCTCTCTTTTTCTGTGTCTCCTTATAAAAGAGATGTCTAGCATATATAATCTGTAGCATATATAATAATTTCCAACCATGAATAGACGAATTTTTATATTCCTTATTTTATATTCTCTTCTCCCTAGTCTTTTTGTAAGGCACTACTGTCTAGTTCAAGTACAGCTCAATTGTGGTTCTATTTTTTTTTTCTCCTCAAGGGTCATGAGTTTAAAGAAAAGTATAATTTTCTTAAATTAAAATGTTATTGTTGTCATTTTAATATTTACCTCTTCGGCAGCACGCTTACTTTAAAAGGCAGACATCTTTATTCTAAACATAGCACTAATATGTTAATACAATTACTTCATGAACTCTGCATGGCTTGCAGCTGAATGAGAAATGGTAGACGTTGACCTGAATGAAATCTGGAATTTGCATCCTGAGGGAACTGCTGACTTTTAAAACTTCTGTTTCATTCCGTTTTTACACATAAAAATGAAGATTTTCTTGGAACAGATGTTTTTCTGTAGACCTTTCCAAGCTAAAATACACTGACATACCTGACTCTGAACAGCTCCACTTTTGTTTGTTAGTGCACTTAATTTTAAATTCGTAAAGTGCATTGATGTAAATTGGTGCAGGGAACTGTAACTAGGGAGACTCAAGTGTCTATGTCATCAGCTCTGCTCTCACACGCTTACGTATGTATTCTAAGCTATATGGTTCCACGACACATCGCACAGCTTGATAGGAGATGTCACGGAGCATGACACTACCTTCTGGTTAAAAAAAGGCCATTCTGCTCTCAGAAAATAACAGACTGACATAGGGATCAGTTTAATACTTTGTTTCAATGCTTTAAAACTAAATGGACCTGTTTTTTATTAAATGGAATAGCTCCATTTAAGTATCGGTATGGAAAAGAAAAATCTTTTTGGAAAGGGGTGGGTACTTCTGGTTTTTGGTATTCTGTGACAATCCTGATAAATATGCAATTAGATGTAGTGGAAAAGGGTACCGTTTTGTATAACGCAGCTTTACAGGCAGAGTCTGTAATGACCTGTAACTCTGATCAGCTCCTGCTCAGCATTGGCCAGAATAAAAATCCTCCTTTTTTATTGCTTTTAACTTTGTCTTTAGCTACTGAGGATAAAATCTTCCACGTTACTTTACTGGTCTGCTTTGGGATAAGTGAGTCAGAGGTCCTGTGGAAAAGATAGTATGCAAATTCTAGGCTATTATTTAATTGAATACTGTACCATAATTTGGACACAACAGGGCTAAATTTGCATAGCAGCATGAAGTTCAGCATTTCCTTACTTTCAAGTGCCTCACTTGGAACATTAATTTTCCTTTAATGTTTTTTTTCACATCACTTTGTAAAAATATTGCTGGCTACAAATGATCCATCACATGCTGACTCAATCAGTTACTTCCAGTGTCCCAGTCCTATTGGTCAATGACTTGCAATGTAATGCATGCTTAAAACAAGCAGGCAAATAACATCTGAAGTTAAACAAAGTGGTGCTGGGCTTAATCCAAACTGACGGGGGCTGAATTCTCGTGCTATTTCTGTCAGTAGAAATTTTGCCACTGTTTTCACCAGATCCAGGATTTTACAGCCACTAAAAAGGCTCCTGGCTTTTGGGTACAAGTAGAAGTTCAAACTGGAACTGAATTTCATAGCAGGGACTCAGCTTAATCCTAAGAAGTTAAATGTAAATCAACTATACAACGTATGATTTTTTAAGTACGGAGCAACTTTGCAAACAGGCGGGTACTGCCAAATCTTGCCACGGCAAGGAAAGTTCTTTACGTAAGATGACAGGTACCGCGGGACAGCAGCTAACCTGCTGGGATGTGATCCTGTCATAACCTGGGGTTCTAATGACTTTGGAGATTCCTTGAGTTTACTACTGCGGTTAACTATGTTGTCAAGATCTCTTCCCTAGAATTACAGATGATAGGTTTGGTCATCTAGTTCAACCTCTACATCAAGCAGGACAGGCTAAACATAACATTAGACTTCAGAGTTACATGTGTAGCAGCATCCCTCCCTTTCCTCCTCTATTCTTTGGGATACGTTGTGTTTGGTAAACCAGCTGTTTCTAAATTGAAAAGCTTGAAACGGACAAAGAGGCATTTACAAACATTACAAAAAAACAGAGCGTTTGTTGATCTGTACATTTTGGTTTGCAAACAAATGTTTTAGCATTCAGGCTTAGATGGCCGAGCCATGCAGTTTGTCACAAGTAATTTCTTTTTCTAACGAAGTGGCTGGCGTATTCCAAAATACTACATCTGACAAATATCTTATTTTCTAATTGACAAAATTTCCTCCCTGAGTATTGTGCATGACTTTTTAGCATTGGATTAAATTACCCATGACTGTAGTTTATTTCTTACTGACATATTGTATGTCCATAACTGTGAAGTATAATATTACTGTTACTGATACAAGAGTCAAATCAAAATGAAAGCAAGCAAGCAAGCAGGACGACTACATCATCTACATTTGGAGGCTTGAAAAAATGAATCTAGCATGGTAGTGCCAAGGTAACTGTTCTCTCAAGATTCAAATTGGCCAACAACTGTGGTTGTACTCTGCTTGCCCTATATGTGCTTAACTTTAAGCCCTCTGTTTTAAGTCCTATTAAAGTAAAAGAGGATTTGGAAGTGTTTGACTTTAAATACACGCCAAAGTGGTTTGCAGAATACAGAAGTCCTAGTGCAAGCCAGCATGCAAGGTCGAGCTGACGATGGGTCCTTCAGCTAGTAAAAAGTGTTGCACCTATTCGATTTTGATTGGATTTGGCCTTTGGATTAAAGTGGATTTGGAGACAACTTTTAGCCACAAGCGTAATCTGTTGTAATCTATAATACTCTCCACTGCAGAGGTTCAAACTCTGATTTCTGGGACTGGGAAAGCAAGATGATTCCTAAGACTTAACAAGTGTCAGTGTAAAAAGTGGGCTCAGATGACTGAGGAGTAGACTGCTCTCACCCCAGAAAGCTCACTGGTGCACTGGGAGACTTCTATCTCTAGATAGAAACTCAACAGACATGAATAGAATTGCTGTAGACTGGAAAATTCTAAGTTGCTAAAATGAACAAAGTTTTCTCATGGATCATGATTTATTTACGCCTGTTCACTCATTTCTTCATGACAACACGGCAACTTGTTCTTTTGTCAGATTCAGCCTCCACCCATCCTGCTCACAAGAGGTCTCTACGCAATGTCCCATCTGACATGGTCAATACAACCTTGTAGTTTCTGAGGGGAATGGCGCAAGAGGTAGCAGTGGTTTTGGTCTCTGTTGCTGAACTAAAGGGCTTCGGATGACAAAGGCAGAAAAACGTGAAGACCCTTCCTCACTTCTTTCCTTTGGCCCAGTTTCATACCACATAGCTCCAGGCATTTGTACAAGATGTCTAAGATAGGAACCTAATCAGCCTGTATTCCTTGTATGGTCAAAGAAGAGAGAAGCACTTCCAGAGGGCAATTTGGATCTTAATTTGACTGCATGACTGTCTGGAGGTCCCTGTTGACTATGCGGGGAACTTAGACTCCCTAATTAGATATCTAGCCTGTTAACGTCTGATTTTGATTTGTCTGTGAAATTTTTCTTCCTCTCCATGTATGTGTCTCAGGGGAGAATGTGGTCCTCTAATATAACTGTTCGACCCACATGGAAACATGACCTTCATTTGAAGTCCTAGCTATTCTTGGTACTCATTCACCAGTAGTACCTGCAAAAGTTGTCTTAGCTGATGACTTTCAGACAGAGACTGGCAACAAAAAAATGCTGCAACCACAGGCGTAACTCCACCACTGCTATTCGGAAATTTAAGAGCAAGTGGGAGTCCAAAATTACCACCAGATGGTGCACCTATTTAGCGAGTGACAGAGACATGTTCCACAAGAAAGGGTAGCCACAGCCTCCAGCAACCCATCAAGTTGCTTCGCCTGCTGTTTATTCTCAGCTGTGATATAAATTGAATGTGTTTGAAACACGGACCTGCCGGTCATACTGTTCTGTTACATTTAATATGGAGTATGTTTTCAATCTCTGTAATGGAAGCCTTTCAACCGCCTGGCTAGGGACACGAGCAAGTGGGAAAGAGCATAGCAGATCTGCGAGTGCATGTGAAGGGAGAAGGAAAGTAAAAGAGATGGGCTAGGCACAGGAAAAAATGGTAACAGCAGACAGCAATGAGCAGGCTCCAGAATCGGAAGTGGTCAGCACAGAGCATCTGTGCATCGCCGTTTCCTTAAGCTGGGCTAGTTTTGGCTATTAATGGTAGGTAGATGGGAGTAGGCTGAGGTCAGTGCATTTCTGAAGGATACTCTTGATGACTAAGTAAATGTTTTGGAAAACTGCCAATGCTAGTGTCCCAGGCGAAAACACATGGGGTATTTTATTAACTGCATAGCAAAGGTGGTGAACTTTAAGGTGAACTTTCACCTAAACAGTGAAGTGATTTTTATTCTCTAACTGCTTCTCATTCCTAAGCACTTGTATTACTCTCTACTCAAGAGAAAGATTAGCACATGTTGATAAGCATATATTTTCTTCCATATTTCTCACAATGTCACAAGACCACATGGTTCTTTCAACTAGACTTGCTGTAAATCAATATATTATCACGTGTAGGACGTGTAGGGCTCTCTTCCCATTCTGCTCCTTGCTTTAAAGAGTATTCTGAAGCAATATGTAAGTTCCTGGCAATCCTCTTCCATGAAGATTATGAAACTGATGCACAGGGAAATATTATGAGTCTTTTACTACTTTGTGTAGATGTGTCTCCTACAGTTTTCTATTGTTTTGGTATGTTTTAAAGGAAGCCCTAAATAGAACTTAATATATTGTTAAAGAATCATTAATTAGAAAGGTTATTCTTTTAATTACAACTTGACCAGTAAAGAAACATCTGAAACGAAAATTTCCTCTGAGCAAAGAGTGAAAATATTTGCATCTTCTTTAACCTGAGAAGTACTCATTCTGAATGGATAAAATAATTTTTTGTTCTTTTTGTCCAAGCTGAGAGGAAGGCGTCACATCAAGAAGCTCAGTATAATTCCCTTCCTATCATTTTTCACATACCCTGTGGCTCCCAGTTCAATGTGAGAACTATCATTTTATGGTTAAAGCATGGACTAGGAGATAATGGATTTGGATTCTGTTCCCAGCTGTGCCATATACTTTTCTTGTGACCTTGGGCAAGTCACATCATACCTCAACGTCTGGAGACTAAAGATTACTAATTTCAGTGCGGAATTGAAGGACTTAATTAATGTGGACTGACCTCCACTTAAACATTTGTGAAGTACTCTGGGATCCTCAAACAAAAATGGATGCTCTTATCCAAACAGGAAGCAAAGGACAGAAATGTCATGGAGGGATTTGATCTTCTAGAAAGTGAGTCCAGGCCTGAAAAAAGACCATACTGAAAAATCTCAGTAGAATAGGCCTGGTAAGATTATTGACTTAGTTTGCATAAGAAAGAAGTTTGGAAACTTTTGGCAGTTGTCCACAAAGAGCCTAAACTCAAATTTCACAAAGACAAAATACTTTCATGTTCGGTACTTACATGTAACCTAAAAGAGAGAGAATGAAGCCCACAGGAGGAGTGACTGCTGCTTACTTACTGTACACTTGCTGTACGTGTGCTGTGATTATTCAAGTAAATCTTCCCGTCCAAAGCCCTCTTTTTCTAGCTACTGGTGCACAGTGACATCCTGACACCAGCAGTGGGGCTTGAACCAGTTTTTCCTCCTTCCCATTCTTTTTCTCCTTGCTGTCTCCCATTTTCTTTTACCTCTGCAGTTCAGTAATGCTGAAGCCAAGTTCCCTTCACTTTTGTTTGCTTTTTCCTTGCCCGTTGATCAACCATGTTGCTTTATTACAGACACTGTAGTATTAACTACAGTATAAACAGAAGCTCTTCGCAGGAGAGTTAGCTGGGATTTCCCTGCCCTCTTACACAACCCGAGTTTCTGCAGCACCACTTTCATGTTTGTTTTCAGGGATTAGTGTCAATATTCCACATACTGCTGACATAATGAGGCATAAGCTTTGCTCAAAGCAGGCAAGACACTGATTTTTAAAAGACCCTGGACTACTGTGCTATTAGGGATGGGCATGGAAATTTTGAAAGGCAGCAGACTACCCTCAAAACTGAGTGGCAGTAAGATTGATGGTGGGTTTCTGCACAGCATGAAGTATTTCTGTGAATACTGTGTCCTGTTCAAAGTTAAATTCAAAGTGTCTGCATGGAGTATCTCACATAGCAGCATGTGTGCTGTCAGTTTTTGTTAGCCAGAGGAACATTACATCATGTGATAGACAAAAACACAACTTGGTACCATATAGCCTAATCCAAGACTTTTCACGTGAAACATTTGTTTTATTTTGGTTTTAAGACATTTGCCTTTCTAACTGGTCTGTTTTAATTAGAGCTCAACCTGAACCACAAACGATAGATTTGAACTTTCCCAGAGTTCAGTGGTGTTCAGATCTGGCTTTTGGTTTGGCCCATCACAAAGACAGGGGTCAGCTTCAAATTTCAGATCTGGAAACAGGCTGCTACAAAGCGAGGGGCTGAAAAGATTATTTAATGAGACCCATATCTCTGTTAAATGGTGTATTTGCTCTAGAGACACTTGCTAGCATTTTCAAATGTGCTTTTATGTGAGCAGCATCATGAAGACTACTGTTAATACCAATCTATCTGTTTAGAAACCTGCTGTATTTATGCTGTAGAAAGGGAATTGTCCCTCCTTTCCTGGTCACAAAGCCTGGATCCTGAACTGAATCTGGAGTACCTTAAAAACCTACAGAATTTCCTTCTGGTCTTTGTTTAAAACTCAACCTTCAGTTCCAGGTTATCACACTTCAAAACAACGGAAGCTCTTTGTGGTCTAGAAGTCTGATCATTTTATCCTCATAACACTCGTTTTTTCCAGCTGAAAGGCCAGCTAACTGACAGGGCTGGCATCCACCGTTTCGTCAAACTCCTGCAGGTATCGATCAGTCTCTTAGTGTGAGCTTGCTCAGTATCTGGCAAAACACAAGCTTTAGCACAACACAAATAACAAATAATAACCACTAGCTTACTAGACAAGATGACCTGACTGGTAGGGTTATCTGGACAGGTTCAGATTAAACACTGATTCAGTATCTTGCATCAGTCCTGAGAAGATTCATATAATTCTTCCTTGTTTATATGAATCTTGTCACTTCACAACTCCTATCAGGACCAGAAAATCCAGAGCTGAAAAAAGACTTTGCTCTTGTGATGCTTCCAGACTCATTTTGCAAACCAGAGAGGTTTGGACCAGAATCTAAACTTTGTATATTTATCCAAAACCCTCTGAGCTCTTTACTCTTTTAAATCTCTTTCATATGTGTGATTTGTGCCGTTACAAACTTGACTATCAGGCAACGACTCTTTAAACACCAAGAAGGTTAGAACATCATTACTTGAACGTAGCTCTTCTCTCAGAAAGATTGTAAGGCTAGTCAAAAGTATCAGAAATGTGAATTCAGCCACACAAGAAGCATGAGAGCATTTAGAAAATATTTAAGCAAATTCGAAAGCAACTTTTAACCCAGCCCTTTCACCAGAACTTTCTCATTTGCTTTCCACAAAATCTGAGCTCTGACAGGGGACACCAGTGACTTATGGAGTTACTGCCCATCTATTTGCCTTACGCCCTGAAGATGTGATCTCTGCAGCGGCGTTAGCAGAGCAGAACGCAGGCTCATGCTGACAATCTGCAAACCCAGCCTCTCTGCTGCAGCTACTGAGGAAGGACTGGTTTGAGCTGGGCTGCAAGCTAAACCCGATGAGGCACGGTCCTTCTGCTACCATAGGAGACATCAAGGGAGTGGTAACATCCTAAACAGCCACCTCAAGACTCAACACATCTCACCTGTCAAAGTCTACCTTGCCAAGAATGCACCAGAGAAACACATTGAAGCCCTCACACCTAAAGGTTGAGTGGTGAGTCACCAGCGATAGCGCTCATGTTATAGATCTGCTTGCGAAATTCGACTTATTGAGTTGGTTCTCAAAGGTGTCCTGCCAGGCATCGGAAACCATGTCAGGAATTTATGTGAGCAGCAGATTTGTAGGACAATCGTAATGAACAATGTGCAGAAATATCCTCCAGGAGACAGTCCAGCAGCAATTCCCAGCAAACGCAACGAGAATTTCTCTGCTACATTCCTCTGCAGATTTTTGCAGAAAAAGGCAACGTTCTGGTACGCTATTTGGTACAAATTATTTTTCCCTTGTTTCAAGCTTAGAAAATGATCTTTTCTCTATGTTTATGCAGTTTTGAAGAACAACTTGAGGCCACCTTGAAGAGCACAGTGGCTGGACAAGACAAAAGCCTAACAATTTCTGTGCCTGGAAAGTGCTATCCCAGGCATCTGGGAACTGTTTATCCATGACCAGCAGTCTGAAATGTTTTTCAGAGCCCCCAGTCTGGCTGACACCGTTGCTGAGTTTGGGCAGTACTTCCTCCATATTCAATGCTATTACCACAAAAGGGTGTGTAGATCAAGGTATTTCTAGATGTCATTATTTCATAGATATTTGACGTAGTACTCCTCTTGTATTGCTGTTGCAGTGAAAGCTACAGTGTGATGGATGGTTATTACATTTTATGATACTTCTCTGGATTTAGATCAGAATTCTGACAAATAATTTAAACAAATATTAGATCCTGTCTAGACCAAGTAGATGCCTAGTGTACGTGATTCTGTTTAATAAAATATATTGCTGCTCTTCATAAACATTATTTTACAAATGTCATGTTTAGGTAGAATTAGTACTTTATTATATACAGAATAATCCTAATTCTGTACTTGATAAAGTTAAATGATACTCTGAAAAAACCTAGAAAAAAACCACTAGAAGAACACTGTGTTTGGTAGAATAACTTTATCCTAATCAGTGAAACCAAGAAAGTCATCTTCTGGCTTTTAATGTAACGAGATCTTTTTTCCCCAGTCAGAATATAAAACAGGATAATGGACTGATAGTGGAATATTTTAAGGGTGGGATCTCCTTTTCTAAAACCACCATATACCCTCAGCAATTACACTTAGATGACTGCCAGCATAGTTGGGAAGGCACTGTGCATTGAAATCTGGTTTAACTCTCTGATGGGGTAAGTTTAGACTCTGTCCCTTTCTTTGAATTTTCTGCTCCCAGTTTTGGGGTTTCCCCATCTAGCTTGATAGCTTCTGGAAGCCTTGCTTTTTTGGAGTCTAACTCTCTCAGGACTTGGTAAGGCTGGCTTCTTATCCTGCTGACATGGAAAATACTGTGTGGCAGAACATCTAAAAGATAGGATTAAGAGCCAATGTCTCCTTGCAGGTTTAGCTCTAGGCATCTAGCTCTTGCCTTGTAGACATGATTAATTTTGTGTACTGTAAACATTGGCATCTAGTCTGAAAACAGTACCTCATCCCTGCAATATGTCTTGGGCTACACTTGCTTTCTACTGCTCTTGCTTTGTGTGTATTTCCAAAATGGGGGTTCTAGATTAATACGCATCTTTATCAAACAATTGTGTTGGCTAACATAAAAAGTAAGTATGAGAAAAAAGTCTAAGCTGACAAATAGAAGACGACAGCTTTTAAGATCCTGCTTAAAGTTGCACGTGTCTTACTAGTCAGGAAATATCATCAGCTCCATATGGGGACATGAAAATATTTGTCATCTCTCTGAAACAGAAGCAAATGCAACCTCAGCAGAACTTCTGGCAAGAAATTTAAATTGGTCCTTTTATTCAAATCAAAAGTAAAGTAAGGATCTAACAATATGCAGGTGTGGCCTGTGAAGGTGTGTGAGTGCAGAACGTCAAGAGCCAGCTCTAAGTGCCATGTACTTCTCTGGCAGGAACAGCGATGCTGAGCATTGCTGTGTCCAAACCCCCTTTATGGGTCTAGCAGTAGACGACCAGCTCAATCCTATGCTAGAATGGTATGTTGAAGAGCAAAGCAGAGGAGTCACAGTCCCAGGAGCTCCTGCTGCTTTCTTGGAGCTCTCCTGTCCCACCATGCAGCTGCATGGACATCCTCCCTGAAAACGGGATTAAATTTGTGTTTCCTTTGTTGGTTAAGCAGTCTACAGCTAAATTCCTCTGTGGTCTCCCCACGAAGAGAGTCCAACAAGAGGACAGCTTGTTCTCTCAGAGGTCCTTCTACCATATGGATATATGCCTTAACTTCTTCATGCCCTTGTGGAAGAGAGGTACTAATATCTCTTTTCTGTTGCCCTCTCCAGATGAAAGACACAGCTTCATTAGGCAAGAACTACCTCTTGCATAAACAGATTTGTGTCTAACAGCCATTTCAGCTGGGTATCACTGAGTATATCTGTAACTCCATAATTATGGCAAAGTGTTACTGGTCCACTGATAGGCTCTGCACAACATATTGAGGTAACATTCATGATTTAACTAAACCACCTCAAGAAATTCTGAAGCAAGAGCTGACATTTCATCTGCGACATACACAGACATTCGCACTCACAGACACCCACCTTCAGACACTCTGGCATGACCAGATATAGGAGCTTAGTTACAACTACTCAGCATTCAGTGAACCCTTTAAAAGGTGTTATTATTTAACATGTTTCTACAGCAAAGCACAGGTGTGTGCAGTGATTTACAAAAGAATACAGACATGACCACTGCCCTCAGGGATTTGTTATCTAGGTTAGAAGTGACATAAGATAATACAGGAAAAGATGACTTCATGCAAATGGTAGTGCAGATTTATTTTTAGGCATGTTCTTCAACACAGTATATTTATGTCAGGCCACTGAAATGATTGAAATGAGTTAATTAAAATACTGAGCCAGCAGAGAGTCCGCTGAGAAGGTCTGAGTCTGCAAGGCGATGACTTCTTAATATTCAAGGGCATGGTAGTAGGGATGACAGAGTATCTGTGAAATAAGGTCCATAGCAAAGTCAAATATGTTCACAGAGTCACAGAATAATTCAGGTTGGAAGGATCCTCTGCTGACAGCCAAGGAGAATATCCGTTCTGAACCACTTCACTCACTAAAGGCTCAAGCCTGTACAATCCACGTACATGAAAATCTCAGTGACTAAAATGGTTTGGTTTCAACCTACCCTGCTGTTGTATCCTACTAAACTGAGCATGAAGTTGACCTGAAAACAAATTTACTTTATAAATGTGGTAGTACTGTCCTTCACCTGCCTGACAGTTTCGGAGTGGAGTTTTGTTTTCTGCTGGTGAGGTTTTTTTGTTATTATGTGGCAAGAATAATTTCTATTTCTTCAATCAGAGTGGACATTTACCTTGCTGAGCACCACACAGCTATCTCAGAAATCTTTAACAGGTCATACTGCAGTGCGAGAACATTATCAAGAGCAAGCTTAAAGAAAATCCAAACATGTCCACATGGCTATAGAGCCCCTTCCCTTTTTTTAAATGTTGTTTTTATTTCTCCCTGTGAAATGCCCTTAAAAAAGAGACCATAATGCACTGGCAAATCCTACATGCAAGAACTGTTATTATGAATAGATTGAGGTGATCAAAATATTATAACAACATCTGGTTCCTCATAGCCCCATTTAATTGAAGGACTGTAGCATACTTTAGGACCCAGTTTCTCTGAGGTCCCTTCAGGAGTTCATGCTTTCCAACAAGGGGTGCAAAGAACTTTTTAAAACCACAGTACGCTGCAAGATGTCTCCAGCTGAGCTTTCGCATGTAACGATAGATCAAACCGCTAGTCATCAATGGAAAGAAAAAGCACCCAACCTTCAGCAGGGAAGCATTAAGTCCCACTGTGGGACGTCAGTAAGTCCAGAGGGGAACACAGGCAGGACACGCTGTCTGTGCTCCAGCTATTGCTTCCCACATACTACTCTGGCAGTGTTAGCAGCAGCATTGTGAAAACACAGCCGGCTGTGGCACCGCACAGGATTTTCTCAATGGTACAGCACATCTGGGAACTACCCCCTCACGCTTTGTGCACTGTGCATTTCTCAAGCCATACTCTTGCGCATTCTTTAAACGAATGCTTAGCACCATGTTCTGATTAAACCTGGACAAAAAGAAGCGGTAGTGCTTTTGGATCAAAACTTCATTTCCCCGTTTTCTGTAAGAATGAGATACAGATTGTTTGTTAGGGCTGACTTAGTAAGAAACATTTGTTACAACAAATACAGTTTTACAAGGGAGAGCCCCAAAATTTCATATTTCTCTAGGCACTTCTAAACATCTTTTCAAAGATCACTGCTAACTTACTAACCTCACAGGAGCTGTCCCAGAAAACTCCACCGAGGGACATGCTGCCAAACGTCAAAAACATAACAGAATTACGCTCACTTTGGAACAGAAATGCTGACTATTATTTACGGTTGCCGGGAGTTAATTGAATGTATTTAGGGGGTAAATTAAGCAAAAAAAACCTGTAAATTGTTGGAAGCCTCATTACAGAAACCACTGTAGAAAGTACCACCAAGTCTTTAGAAAATAACCATGAAATGGGAAAAATGCTTGAAAAAAATGCGAAAAGCAGAGCCATAGTAAATAGCTCTTTTTAACAGACATGCTTCCAAAAGGATATAAATAATGACAGCACGGAGCTGCAAAAAGGCAAGTGTGAAATAAATCTGGCTCATGTACAGCCCATTCTAAAAGAAAATTTGACAAACCCACATGAGCAACAGAAAACCATCCATTTGACAGAGTGATTCTAGACAGATGGCCAAAATTCTGGCACCTCCAACCATAAAAACTTAGCGGGAGTCTAGAGATGAAAAATGCTGAATAAGAGAAGAATCTGTAAATAAACCATTGTGTCATAGCACTACGCATTCAGTTTTGAAATCTGCAATATTCTCTGTCCCAACCATGTGTAATGGGAAATAGACGTCACAAGCAGTCAAGGAAGAAGGCACTGAAATCATCTGCACCTCCTGCGCTAGCTCTATCTGGATGAAGCAAAACTAAACAAGACTATTTTGATTAAACTGCAGTAGGAAAAAAAAAAAAGATTTTAGGGAGGAAATGGGAAATGAATAAATATTCTAAACAGAACATTACTCAACATGATCATCAGAAGACTCCATCAGATTTGACCGGGAAGTCCTGCCAGAGCAACATATACTTGATCTGCATGAGGTTCATCATTCAGGAGCACTTCTGAGCACAGGTGCTACGAGAGGAACTTCATGACTATGGATGACTGTATCTGTTTTTTTGACAACAGGCTACATGGTAATCATTCAGTCAGTTCTTTGCCAGTGAGTGGAAGATGAAGAAGAAAAGCTAGTCTACTACTCCGTGGATTGGACCCCTGAGGAGAGTGTAAACCAAGTGTGTCAAGCAGGCAGGAACTTCTTGCACCAGCTTTCACTAAAAAGGTCAATGGAGAGCAGATGGTTATAGAACTAATATAATCAGCAGAGAAATACCATCTCAACATTAGATAGAGGGAAGTATGTGTGCAGGTTGAATGCATTCCAGTCCCTCATCTCAGAACATGTATGAAGCCACATTAGAGTCGTTAGTCCTGACAGCCATTAGTGCTGAAAAGCTGTGGAGAACTCTAATCAAGAGGAATTGAAAAGACAAATGTATTGCCTTTGTCTAAAAGGAAAAAAAAAGAAAGGGATTATGGGCCCAATCAGCTTAAATACAGTAAATGAAAAAATATGGGAACAAAATCCCATTTGTGAGCTCATAACTGAGAACAAGGAGATGAGTAACAGTCAACAGGATCTGTCAAGAGCAAATCATGTTAAACCAATCTAATTTCCTTCTTTTGCCACCCAGGGCCTTGGAGGCAGAGAAGAAGCAGTTTATACTGTATATCTTGGACTTAAATGAAGGTTTTGACACTGCTTTATATGAATTTGTCATAAAAGAACTAAGGAAGAGCTAATCAAATGGGTACACATCGTATGGAAATCATACTTGGAGGGTAGTTATCAAAATGGAAGGATGTACTAACTGGGTTTCCTTTGTGATCTGTGCTGGATCTGGTACCAGTCAGTATTATACTCTTAACTTGACCAAGGGAATAAGCTGTGCACATTGAATTTACAAATGATGTCAGGCTGGGAGGGACTGCAAAGAAATTGGAGGAAGTTTGGGTAAAAATTGAAAATGATCATGGAAAAATGGTTTGGAAAGGAGGAAAAAATATAAGAAAAGCAAGAGGAGGCAAATCAGAAAGACAAATACACGGAGATCTATACGTGGGAATAATCAGTTGCACAAATGCAAGATGGGAAACATCTGGTGTGACAGCAGCTGCACAGAAGACAACTGCAAACTGAGTAAGAGTCAAAAATGTCCTGCTGCTGTGAAAACACCATGCTGGCATGAGTAAATGGGAGTGCAGCGTGTGAGACGTATGAAGTGCTCCTTCTGCTCTGCCCCCTCAGCTTGAGCACCCTGTCCTACCTCTGGCACCACACTGCAAGGCACAGGGCAGCCGTTTGGGAGATCTGGGGGAAAGACCAGAACCCCTGAAACTGCTCTGCAAGGGCTGACGATGGAACACGTCTAGAAAGGGGTGGAAGTATTTAAATATTTAACGGCTGCTGTAAAAGAAGGGAGTAATCAGTTCTTAGCATCTGTAGAGAAAGAAACCGTGGGTTTGCATTCAGAAAGACAGTTTCAGGTTAATATTAATAAAATACATCCCATCAGGGGTCCCGAGGCACTGGAATAGACTGTGGAATCCCCACCACTGATGATCTTTAGGAACAGGATAAATAAAAAGCTGTTGTGAAGGACACCTGTGTTAGTAGCCTACGTTAGCGATGAGGGATGGACTAGCGACCCTCCTGAGGTTCCTGCCAGCCCTGATTTTCTACAGTGTATTTTCTGCTTGTATAAAGTGATTTCAGTGGTCTATAGTCCTGACACGCAGCACCAGGTATAGCAAATTAGAGAGAAAGAGAAATTAAACCAATCCCTTTTTTTTGATTATAAACCAAGAAGCCCAAACTTAAATATATTGAAAATACAAATAGAGAAAGGATCTGCTCCAGACAGTGAGAGAACTCTCACTGAGTTGTATTGCCTTTGGGTTGAAGCCAAAGAGAAGAGCCTGTACTATTTTTCTTCAGAATTGCTAATAAGTGTGTTGAGTAAAATGCAAAACTACAAAGGAACTAAACTTGCCTGTAAAAGTCTTCATCCAACCCTACTCAGGGTGCTGTTGTCCAAGTTCTAGTTTACTCATCCAGATGTATCTGTTGTCTTTTGCCCATAAACAATGACTCAAAGTGTCCTCAGCTTTCTCTCACAAAAGAAGACCTGTTGAAAAAGATAGGTCTGGCAAAAAAACTTCTGCCACGGTTAATTTCTTCTTACCACTGACCTATACTGTATTGTGTCATATAATCAATCTGGTGTCTTGTGTAAGTACATAAGGAATTTGTTTTATTTAACAGCAACATGTAGCATTTATTTTCTATCATTGTTGATCCAAGATGTGATTAGATTAGATATTAGGAAAAATTTCTTTGCTGAAAGAGTGGTCAGGCATTGGAATAGGCTGCCCAAGGAAGTGGTAGAGTCACCATCCCTGGAGGTGTTCATAAAACATGTGGATATTGCACTTTGGGACGTGGTTTAGCAGGCATGGTGGTGTTGTGTTGACTGTTGGACTTGATCTTAGAGGTCTTTTCCAACCTTAATCATTCTATGATTCTATGATTTAGCAAATTACTGGCTAAATAGTGTATATTCTACAGTTTAATATTTCTGGATAAATTACAGTTCTAATAGCTGACATTCAGTGGCAGTCATTCATCCAGCTGCTGACATAAGACATTTCAGAACGATGTGTGGAATAGCAATACTCTCATCTGGTTACTCAGAAGAATAGATGCCTTGCTAATAACTATGAAACAAATCTGTAACCCTGCACTCACAGCTGAATGATCAAAATATGCATTTAGCATATATGATTCTCAGCTGATTGTGGTTACATGCTGAAAATACGCTGTTGAATATATGCATGCTAGAGTGTAGTAAACTACAGCAATTATGGAACTTGTAATAATTTCCACATCAGACCATGCTAAGTTTAGCGCTCAGTTAGCTGTTTAAAACTTTGTCAGAGATGACAGCTAAATGAGGGGTAAAGTATAGGCTGCTCCACTACTCCAACAATGGATAAATAGGCTTCTCTCACCCTATCTGCCAGAAATCACTGATTTTAGGAAGCAATGATCCGATATCTGTCTGTCTGAGCAGCAACTGCCTGCATTGCTGGGTATTAGAGCACTTTTAAAAAACAGCCCTCGGTTAGAATGCAAATGAACTCCAGCAAATGGCAGTAGCTCAGACCAGCAGACCACAGGCAAGACTTCTCTCTCATGGCCTGGCAGGTTGCAACAAGTGACCTCCAACACCCTCACCAAAGACAAAAGACTTCATTTTGACTAGTACTGGTGGTCATCTCCTGTTGGAGCTAGAAGAGCAGACAGTTATCAGGTCAGACAGTTATTAGATCAGATAGAGTGTCATTCACGTTACTCTTGAAAATATTCATTCTGTGTTTTGGGAATTCAATCAGAACTGTCTTTGACACCAAAGCAGGCATTCCTAAGAGGGAAAAGGATGAATCCAAGGGTTGCACAAAAAAATGTCTCTGCCACCAAAATAAAATCTCCATAGAATTACTCTGGTCGACATGACAGAAAACATTCAAAAGTCAAACAAGGATTTTTCTTCTGAGACACACGTAGTGAGATATATAGTACCAAACAACTAGGTGACCAGGTTATTCACTGGAAAAAAAAATCTAGCTTGAAAATTGTGTCAAATCCCAAATTTTCTACTATTTATAATTTTGCTCCATTTCACGAACATTTCTGGAAAGACTTGTCTCTGTTTCATTGTGGAACAAGAATATTTTTGAAATCTCAGAAAATTCCGTAATATGAGATTATTGTTCTCCATTCAGGTGTCACAGAAAAAAAGTCTTCAATATTTTTAGCTGCCTAACAGAGACTTGCTTAGAACTGATTCCAAGTGATGACATGCTAATGGAAAGCTTTGTGTACAGCAGACACATTATTTAAGCACAGAGGTTCCCCTCCCACTCCCATTAGCATTTTCTGATAGACTCTACTGGTCCTAGGACTTTAAAGCACTGCTGAGGTAATGCTTACACTGAAGCTCAAGGAAAGTTTTGGAACA
Organism: Opisthocomus hoazin; assembly: GCF_030867145.1. NCBI lineage: Eukaryota > Metazoa > Chordata > Aves > Opisthocomiformes > Opisthocomidae > Opisthocomus > Opisthocomus hoazin. Next base: position 154,954,093 of record NC_134414.1, read on the forward strand.
TCCTCTAGTTAAAAAAAGCTAAACCCCCCAAAACTTAATTCTTTGCTGGACAACTTTACTTGCAAAAGGAATCTGATTTTCAAGCCAGATCTTATTTCTGGGCCCTTCTTATTTTAAAGCTGCATTGAAACAGAAGACTAAACTCTTCAGAGAGTCAGTATGGATTCCATTTGGTGTTATCCCATGACTTGAGGTAATTCCATCCCTGCTACAGCTCTTAAGTGGGTGAAGGCAAGATTCCTTCTATTCCTGAAGGTAATCAGGGGTATAATGGGAATGAGTGGGAGCAAAATCACAGAATCACACATAATCACAGAATGGTAGGGGTTGGAAGGGACCTCTGTGGGTCATCTAGTCCAACCCTCAATCTTCCTCAAAAGGAAGATGAAGGCAGGATATTCTTTAGTTTTACAAAACTGGACAAGCGAAGCACCGTGTGAAAACTCATGGACAGGTCATGGACGTATTGGCCATGGTCAAATCGCTTACTCTGGATACATGTGGAATACATTGAGCTTAAACATGAAATGTAAGCAACCTCTCTCTAGCTAATCTCTGAGTAAATCTACTGAACTGTAGCTCACAGATGCTATGTTGTCTGACAGGGATATGTTTCTGCTTGTTTATAAGCATTTCTACATGTGTTTCAAAGGTGTCTGAACTAAAAAAATTTCCTGGGTCTGATTTTGCATTCTCATTTACTCTCATCCTGAATAAAAGCAAAACATATCTACATATGTGGTTTCTATTACACCTAATATTTCTAATCTTTCAATTTATAGATAAGGAATAGATTTTTTTTTTTTTTAAATAAGATTAAGAAAGAAATCCTGCAAGTCAACAAGATACATTCTGAAACATGGGTCCCAGATTTGACTTCAGTTGGCTGGTGAAGAAGAGAGGAGTGAATATCGATATGCGTTTTCGAGAGCACACTAGGAACTAGAACAGAGGTTCCCAAACTTTTTTGGATTGCTGTCAACCCTCAGAATTTCTTGTGGACCACCAGGCATCGTTATCATCAAACTTTTAATTGAAAACACTATTAAAAACAGTGTTTAATATGGCTCTGCGGATTAGTTGTGAACCCTTTACAGTGGCCTCCTGGACCACCAGTGTTCTGCAGACCACAGTTTGGGAATCACTGAACCAGACTACACACATCGTACACCCCAACAAAACACTTCTGTGTCTGAAAGCAAAGTCAGTCCTTCTGTTGCATGATGTACTCAAATAATACACAACTCAGTTTAACCTTCTTTGTACCTGAAGAACACAGCATCCTTTTATTTTTCTCTTACCTTAAGTTTCTTTTTTTATTGCTTTGAAGAAAAAAGCAAATGGTGCCAAAACCCAGTTTATGATTGTTTCTTGTAGGATCTTTCTCATATCTGGCAGCAGTGTAAGCTTTCAGGAAGATGTCTATGAAAATAAGAAATACAAAACATAAAACTCCCCGCACTGTGGACTCATCATTCCAGAACAGTTATTATATGTATGAATCCTAAAATAAAAAATTAAAAATAGATTTTAGGGGTTTTTTTTCCTCTGGAAAATTTGTTCTTTTTTTTTCTTCCTAAATCCATTAATGATGTTAAAGCTCTGTGTGTGGTCATTAAAGCATTTCAGCAACTTTCTGCAAATCCTTTACAGTTATTTTTTGGCTGCAGTATTACAAGATTGCTGTTTATCACCAGATAAACACACAGTGGAAAATGAGGATAGAGCTGAGAAGAGAACTTGTAGGGAAATGTTATAAATAAGAACAACAAAACACCAAGGGCCGTGATCCAGCCTGCATTAAGTCAGTGACAGAGTGAGGTCTCACGTGAGCACAGGAACGGGCTGTAGCATCCCTTTGGATTGTTCTGCCTCTCCACCTCCTTGCTTACGTGCATCCCAAAGGCAGGTCAGCCAACAGGCTGCTAGTTAAGAAAGGTGGTTTGTTTGCCGCTTTTCACATACTCAGCATCGTCAGCTATAGCATGGAATTGGGAATGCAGAACCTTGGCAGGTAATGGCATCATAGAAGAAAACCCAACCTTTCTTCCTAAAAAGACTTTTTTTGTAAACAAGACTGTGCTTCCATGACAGTATCTCACTTCTTTTGGAGAGGAAATGATGCTGCCACAGCACTTCCATACCCAATCACAGAATCACAGAATCACAGCATGGTCGGGGTTGGAAGGGCCCTCTGTGGGTCACCCAGCCCAACCCCCTGCCAAAGCAGGGTCACCCAGAGCAGGCTGCACAGGACCTTGTCCAGGCGGGGCTTGAATATCTCCAGAGAAGGAGACTCCATAACCTCCCTGGGCAGCCTGGGCCAGGGCTCCGTCACCCTCAGAGGGAAGAAGTTCTTCCTCATGTTCAGCTGGAGCTTCCTCTGCTTCAGTTTGTGCCCATTGCTCCTTGTCCTGTCACTGGGCACCACTGAAAAGAGTCATACCCCTTGTATGCTCAGTAGCTAAGCTAATGTGGAGGTTTGAGTCAGAGTGGAAAAGCATAATTACAGCAAAACCAATATGCAAGAGAAGTCAGCAAAGGAAAGAGGCAGTCTCTGATTTACCCTGAAAGAAAACAAAATCTACCTAGCTCTTGTCTCTACAGGGCTCTCTTGCAATACTTTACACTCAGCATCACTAATGGGTGCCACCAGAGCATTTATAAAGGTGGATTAATAATCTTCCCCATCTGTGTCCTAGCCCTCCCACACATCTGAAAGGGTCTGGTATTTCTTACGTTGTCTGAATGCTTTTCTTTTTCCACGCAGTGCCAATGGTTAGAAGCAACTATTGTTTTCCGATCAGCATTGCCGCCAGTGACTGGCTTATTATTCATCTGAAATAGATAAAGTTCATCTTGCAAACCTGACTAGACAGCGTAAAATAAAATCGTGTTGCCTCACCTCACCACTGCCCAGACTCACTGCCAAATTCACCCCTGGTGAAGGGGGTCAGATGGGACTATCACATGGCTGGGGCTTACCTGGGCTAACATGACCCAGATGAGCCAAGCATTTTAAATACATATGTAATTCTGTAAGAATAAGAATTACCCACCAGAATTCATGCCCTCCTCACATTCCTGCCTGACACGGTTGCTGTAGATAATGTGTGTGCTTTCTTTAGTACGTAAGTGCTGCCTTTCTGCAAACCCATCAGCTTTTGGCTTCTCTCCACAGGAAGCAGGGAGGCTGCGTTCACCTATGCCATTACTGCTGCCGGGGTTGCACACGCTGTCACGGCCGCCTGCAGCCAGGGCAACCTCAGCAATTGTGGCTGTGACCGAGAGAAACAGGGCTACTACAACCAGGAGGAGGGCTGGAAGTGGGGAGGCTGCTCTGCGGATATCAGATACGGCATTGAGTTCTCCCGGAGGTTTGTTGATGCCCGAGAAATCAAAAAGAATGCACGGAGGCTGATGAACTTGCACAACAATGAGGCTGGAAGAAAGGTATTGCAGAAAGGACGAGGGATGGGGAAACGTGTGTGCTGGAGGACGGGGGGAGGCTGGCACGGTGGCAGGAGGCATTCCCCGAGAACTTGCCCCTCTCTCTGCTGTTATCCCACACCCACATCGAATTACCTGATGGCATCTAATGTTTATGTTTTGTTGCTGTGTTTTTTTAATTCAGAGCTGGCCGTGTACTATAGATGCTCCCCTAAATGTTTCTGCTTTCTAAGCCTTCTTTCCAGCCCCACTGATAACAGAGAGGACTTTGCTGGAGCTGTTTAGCAAAATAATAAATCTCTGCTTTTCACCTCCTTTGCAAAAATCTAGCAAGAGCTGTTGGGGCTTGTGACGGGACAGGACTGAGTGTCTGCATTACTGAACTCCCACAGCACTTGCAGCTATTTATTCCACCCGATACCAAAACACTTCTCTGACCACAGCTCTAACGAAATACACACTTCATAGGAAATGCACAATTGTCCATTTCTCACTGGTGGGCTACAAACAGCTGCATAAGTGTCATGTTGGAAGAAGAAACAGTTTCATGTCTTCAACCATGAATGAGTTGCTTGCAATGGGAACAATAAACATCGTGGAGCTACGCTGATTTATGTCCATTGAATGACAGTCCTCATAGCTCTCAAAGCTTGCCCTTTAAAAAGTATAACACATCTTTCTGCATAATATATATGTACCTCAGGAGAGATTTTGCTATAGCCTTCAAAGTGTTTTCCCCAGATCAAAGAATGCTGCTTCTACCCTCCAGTGCTTTAGGAGACTCCAACATACCACTACTCCACACCTAGCCCCCAAAGTTAAACTGAAGTTTTCTCCTCTAAAACGGTGTGTGCTTTCAGTCTTACATCAAGCACCAGCTGAGCTGAGATGTGCAATTCTCTTACTGCCTGTATTTTGCTTACTAACACTCATTCCATGCAACAAAACCTCCTGGGGAGGTGGCTGTGCACTAAAACTGAAGGTGGTGCGCAGGCAGTCATCCCCTGGAATCAAAGTACTCTACAAATTCAATGTGGTGAAAGAGACCGGTTATGGCGCATAATCTCAAGTGTAGACACAGGATTGATACTCAGTTGATGCTTGTTGCTGAGGTCTCCAGATGTGAAGGAGACAGCTGACTGAAGAGCCAGACAGAAAAGCACCCTTAGGAGGGCACAACCCTTTTTCCCAAAACTTGCTGCCATGAGTTGAAGAGCAGTACGAGGTGCTCTTGCAAGACCAGCTCCAGGTCTGATAGCTTCTCTTAGTCTGAATGTTTTACCCTGGCATCATGCATTGTGTTGGGATGCAAAAGAAGATGCAAACCACACGTTAAACTTGCAAGGGAGCATTTATTGCTGCTAGATGTATGATCATCCCTGCTTAAACTGGCAATCTGCTGTGGTGGGCGCTGTGCGACCCCCATGGCGATGCTGATTCATGCCCTGTTTTGAACATGTTACAGTCTAGATGTGAAAGAGGGACAAAAGAGTAAAAGCAGATGCATAGATGAAGAATAGTGAAGTCCCTTGCCCAAGGACAGAAGGCAACTCAATATCTGAGCCAGGCACGGATCCCAGGTCTCCCAGTTCTAAATATAACCCAGTAACCACTAGACCACATAGCTGACTCTTATTAAGCACATTATATTTTTACCCTTCATCAGAATTTCATAAATGGGGGACATAAGCAAACCAAAGAAGCGTGTGTTTTTACAGATATTTCTGGCAGCAGAATGCACGCAAATGCATTTCTTTTAACACTTCTAAAGCCTTCATTTTCTGCAAATGTTCTTGCAAGACCAGATGATAACACTCACTTCTAAGTTTTTGAGATAGGAGTAAAAAGGCTTGTAAATACTGACAACATTGTTTTCTTCCCCAAATACACTTTTCCACAAATATTATTTTGGAATTCCTACCCTTTTCTGTTGTTGGCAGTTTTCAGTAGTTATTTATACCCATATATTTTCGTTGTAATCATTAATGCATCATACCGCTTTCAAAAGCTAAAGATGACTGAAAGGATTTGGTGTAGCTTTTTGTTTTTAAGTACAATCCATCAAATTCTGAGGAACGCGCTCATTTAAAAGATGGTTTGGGGGTCCTGTTCAGACATAATGTTGGTGTTATGACATACATTCCCATGAAATGAATATGCAAAGTTGTACGGTATATAATACTTAGTGATTTTGGTTCATCTTAGGTCATCTGCTATTTGTATAAATTAGACATTCTGAGTTGGAGACTGACTGAAACTCAAGGTTAGAACAAAACTCTGGAAACCTGGATATGTTTATTCATTTTCTGGGTTGGACCTTTACGAAAGGAGCCACGGAGTTTTGTGCAATTTTAACGTAGAAGTCACAAGTCCCTTCTGAAAATACAGGCAAACTTGAAATCTGACCTGCATTCACCTGAAATTTGGCACTTATGGGGCTCCTGGGTAAACTTGGATGGGATTGTGAGCCTGAAGCAAAAAGTGAAACCAGGAGATTTTGCTTAGACGTGGATGTCATTCTGACATACTACACATGGTCCTTATTCATGTTCAAGTCAGAAATAAGTGCATTTATATCTGGACACTTGCTGAAGGAAATCATTGAATCTCCTTCTTCCTCCTTTTCCCTTCCAAAAATCTCACAACACAACTGGGAAAAGCTTGTACCTCTCTGAGTAAGCATCTGTCAGTACTATCCTGCTGATCTGCATACAACTTGTCTTAACTTTTGGAAACAGTTTGGAGCCAAGATTCTGGTTCACGACTACTATTCTTAAGGACCAAAGTAAGGATATTTTTCCTTGTTCTGAATAGGAATAAAAGGTAAGAAGGAGACCACAGACAATTCAGATTTTTCTTTTTACTTCTCTGTTGCTTCAGAATCTCTCAAATATTCTTTTCAACCTTAGGGTGATATTGCCAAGACAGTAAAAGAAATACATGCTTTTGTAAGCTTCCTACAGAGATTCTGCCAACGATTAAAATTTTTCTTAGTTACAATTCAATCTTACCAAAACTCATACAGGGAAAAAAATCCAACAACTGGGTTTTATGAACGTTGATGTGTTTCCCAAGGTCTTATATTTCACAGCACTTTCACTATTTAAAACCCCCCACATTTACCCACATAATGGTAAGGCTCAACGTTTTTATTTACTTCTGGCTCTGTTCATACCAATGGGCATTTTGGATTAGGTAAGAACACGAGTTAGCCAATAAATCTGCTATCTTCATTTTAGTATTCTCTTTAAATCCCAGAGCCTCCTAAGACAGAAACATGCAGAATAAAGGATGCAAAGAGCTCCCAACCTCACCTACAGTTATTTCCAACTTGCTCTGAAGTCAGTGGAAGGCCGTTGATGACCTCACTAGAGCTCTACCAGGTGCCCAGAAGATCATTGTTAGGATCATTAGCCAGGACTCGGACCAGCAGTTTTGCCCCCAGAGCAATTATCTGGATGCTCTTTGATACCATCACATGGAATTTTTCATGTCTCAAGGAAGGATTTTTGCCCACCCTCAATCTCTCCCTGCACTTGTCCCAGATGTGCCTGGGAGTCAGAGGTGTTCGTAACTATAGCAGTGACTACTATGTTTTTTTCTCATAGGGACGTTCTCAAAAGCTGTCCTTCTGGCATTTGACTCTTGTTAAAATTAGAGTCCTGAGGAATTTCTCTTTGAGGAAAAAACAGCGTTCTATATAAATAATTGCACAAACTTTGGAAACAGATGAGGGGGGGAAATAGTTCTGGGTGCTCTTTAACTTGAGTCCGGGGCTGAGATGCTCAGCACAACACTCTTATAAAGTATCTCCTCGGAAAAAAGGTGTTATTTAGACTTTTCAGGGAATTTGTGATAACTATGGAAAGAATGAATCCCCTAACTGCCCCGCACTGCATTCCCTAATGGCTCAGCATTGCATTTCTAAAAATTGATTCAGCTGATGGCAAGTTTGTGAAGTTTCTAATGAATTTGCAACGAATAGCACCAGTGACAAAATAATAAACTGGCCCTCGGTGCCATTTGGAAGAAATAAATGCTTAGCGATTACTGGTGACGTGAGATGCTACTGATGGAAGATTTATGCCTTGCGGCAAAACAGCGCCGTGCTGTGTAAAAAAGCAAAGTAGTTAAGTTCCCCATCATTTTTTAACTGGGTGCTATCATTCAGGATGGAAAGTACAAGTGTGGTGAATGAAAACAAGCCCCCAAAGGAAGACCAGTGGAAGTCTAACGCAAATGTTACTGAAAGAATGGTTTGTTGCAAATCCGAACAATCACAGAGAGATCTGTGGGCAAAATTTTGATAGAGTAATGAAAAATTAAATACCCACAAAACCAAGTAAGCTTTGATGCTGTTTTATGAGACAGCTTTCTACCATGTATTTTTAGAAACAAATATCTTTTTTTCTGGGATAAATGAACTTAGAAAGAGTAACATCTGGGAACATGCACCATTAATCTTAACTTTTTGTTGAAAGCTTCAAAACAATGACCGGCTCTCACGGGGAATCTCAATTATAAAAATGGGATTTTCTGTTTGTTTGTTTTTAAGGGGGGGAGCTAAAAGAACAAGCTGAGAAATTGGTAGCAGATCACAGCTTTTACCAAAAAGAAGAAAGGAAATGTTTCTGACAGTTTATCAATCAGTTAGGCTCTTACGATAGATAATGACTGTGGTTATGTGCAGAAAAAGCTGGCCTACTTCTTTCCCTTCTAGAAACACACCCATCACACTGACTGCCAGCAACTCAGCCTGGTACCATCCCAATATTTATTCCTTTGTAACGCCACGGGGTTTTTCTTGTTGTTTTTTTGGAATGCCTGGAAGATGACAGCATCGTATTTTGCGTTTGAAACAATAAGAGTGTGGGGACAAAAAGAAAAAAAAAAAGATTCAGCCTCTCTTCAGAAGAGATTATTCAATTCCTTGGGACAACATTTCCATCTAAGCCATGGCTTGTTCTCACAGTTACTGGCGCCACAGGACTGTGGTACTGGGAAGGGTTTTTTGCTGACATGATTTGGCGGTGGAACAGCTAATGAGGTGATTTTCTGGTCACCATTCATTATATATATACATGTGTACATACATATATATGTATGTAGAGTGTGTGTGCACATAATTATGGATATTTATACATATTTATGTGTTGTCTGTGCATAAGATATGTAAGAAAGTGTTAGCTCACTTCACCCCACACGAAACATTTAAATTAATAAGCTCATTTCTGCAAGATGCACAGCATGCCCTAACATGTTGCAAGCTGCCCTCACTGCCATGTAACAGGACCTAAAAACTAGAAGCAATCTCTAGAAAAAGACACGGGATGAAATGCTCCAAGTTGCACCGGAGGCTGAATCCCAGTTTCAAAACTGAAAGCCAACAGATTTTGTGCTCCTATAAGTCTAAAATAGTCTTCAAAATGTGACTTTGTTTCCTAAGTCATTTCAGGGATTTAAAGAATGTGACTTTCCAGGTTTTACAGCCCTGAGTCCATCATTTGCTGAAAGATTCTTTCTCTATAAGAGACAAACTATTTCACTGCACATCCCTTGCGAGAACCCTCTTGAAAGAAAAACTTTTGCTAGTTGTGCTTGATGGCATACTTTCCGCTTTCCCACATAAATTGCTTTGCAGACATATAAACCCCATTTCAAAAAGTTTGGTGTAACAGCTTGGGTGGGTTGGATGGATAACTAATGCTTATCCATATGTCCCGAATATGCAAGCTTTGGCTCAAAACCTCATGAGGATAGTTCTCCTGCTTCCAGTTGGGCTGGATTTACTGGCCTATTCCTTTCTTCCAGAAACACACCCTTAACATTAACTGCCAGAAGCTACATCTGGCACTATCCTACTTTTTGAACATTTTGCTGTAAAAGTAGAGGGGGGGAATAGCCAAATATTTTAGGACTTGCTAAATGATTTTATTCTAGAAATGTGCATGCTCATGCATACCATGCAATGCATGCAAGACAGATATCATCCATCTAGTAAAATATTACTGCACCCCCTCAAACCTGACATCTCTATATTGCTTGACAGACTAAAAACAGTAATGAAATATTTTCATCTCTTTAAGATGGTATTTAAAAGCTTACCTTCAAGCGTTACAGCAAATTCCGCAGAAAAGAGAGTGAAATACTGCAATCACACTTGGTTAGGGATGATTTGAAGGGTGCTTCTCAAGACTTTTGGTTTTGTTGCAACATTTCACTGTAAAAATAAGACAGAAAGTTTTAACCAATTACAGCAGTTTATTGCTTAAACTTTGCAGCTATTTTCTCTTCTAGAAGGTAGGGAAGAGGCACAGATGGGTTAGGTATTTTCTCTTCTTCTAGAACGTAAGGAAGAGGCACAGATGTGTTAGTCTCTATACCCCATCCTCACAGTAGTAGGGACTTTCATCTGACAGGCAACAGGTTCCAAAACCCCAGGCTTATTTTCCTGCTATCCAAGAGAAGAACTTTGGTAAAAAGAGCGGTGGGCCGCCTTCATTTTTTTTTAATGCGTTCAGTGGGGATACTACGGGAGTCAGTGCCTTGCCTAGGGATGCAGGTGAAGACCAGAAGGACGTGGCTTGATGCCTCTCAGCACCTCAGAGGGTCACCAGCCCTGCTGAGCTCTGGCTAGTGCCAGGGAAAAGCCATCTCACACTGTGGCTGGATACGGTCCTATTGCGAAGCACAGGCTCCTCGCTCCCATCGAACCACGCAGCAAGAAAAGCAGGGATGTGACAAGAGGGGGAGTAAGCACTGTAATTCAGTTCCTCATCTCCCATTCCACAGAGTATAAATACTGTTTTGATGCTCAATGGAGCAGCATCACAGAGGAGCAGAAAGAAAATACGCAGCTGAAGAACCCATATGCCTCTCCTTCTCTTCACATGGCACAACCCGAGGAGACATGGCATGAACTGCTCAATTTTGGGCTCTGTGATCTGCTGTTAATGAAGAATATTTTCAGGACGTTTGCATTAGAGGAGTAGCATTACACGCTACTGATTTTAGCTACACCCTGGCTATCCGATTCAAAAAAACAAGCCCAGACAAACCCAACCTTGTTTCCCAGATGCGTCCGTGAGATTGGCATTTTGTCAGCAGTGGCGGACCCCAGGCTGCAGCTGCACTGAGATTAAGGTTAGGCAGTGCCCACATGCCGTCGGCAAGCCATCAGCTCTCGTGGATGCAGACGCTTGAGCGTCACAGGGGTGGTGACATCTTACGACCAGGATCCATCTCTTTTGGTACTGGTAGTACCCGAAACAAACACTGATCGCTTGCATATTTGATGGGTGAAAACTCCTGAAGTCTTCTATTTCTTTTTGATACTGCAGTCAAAAAGTAATATGGATTTTGTTACATTCAACATCTGGTCCAAAAATGTGCATTTCCACTAAGGAAAACACAAACCAGAAAAGGCAAGCCAAAATAAACACACACAAAATGTTACTATTGTTTTTACATATTTTATCCAGATAGGTTTTTTAATATGTACAGAAACTGTATCTGATGTTATGCAGTTGGGTCTAGATACGGAACTTGAAAAAAATGAATTTCTTTTCATGCATATTATTTTGTTTTATATCAGCCTTTGCAAGACTTTTTCTACTTAACTGGCAGTGGACAACCCTCAAATTGCATTCTCAGCCTATGATTTATATAGGTAGAAAAATACGTGGGAGAAGAAAGCTTTAGCATTCTGTTTCACAATTCATTTGACAAAGCAGCAGTAGTTAGAAAATTTTACTTGGCAAGATGACACTGGGGTGGGAGTGGGCCCGTATGTGGAAAAGGGACCTAAGGAATGTTCCTACAATTAGTCTGAGGCAGCACAGACCTACGATGGGAATCTGCTTTGGAAGTAGATCTTGCTGTAAACCATTCGAGATTAGATATGAGGCACTGACATATGACAAATGGAACTGCTGAGAGAGGGGGTTGCACGAGCTAATGATTTTCAATCTTTAATCAGGCACCTAGCTTGGCATAGTGTATTAGGTTTGAGTAAATAAGTACCTTTAGGGCTCAGGGTCAAAGCTTTGATGGGAATTTTGCCGAGGAAAACTGTGCTAGAGGGACGTTTAGGATGAAAAATATTAAATTGCTCTTCATTGACAGCATTGAGCAAAAGGGGTCAGACCCCGCCACCTTCGCCGCGTCCAGTGGCACCTTACTGGCAAGTGGGAAGCTGCTCGAGATACCATGCAGACAGACATGCCTCTGGGAGAGCCGGGGCATGCTGGCTTGTTAGCAAAGAGGAACACTCTGCAGCATCTGGGTGGAAGGAGAAAAAAAAAAATAATCTTACTTAGAATCTGCTTAGTTTGGGCCTTGCATTCCCTGACCTCCAAGTTTTGGGCACAGTTTTGTACCCACAGCTGACTGTGGGCACACAAATTATAGCATTCAGGAATTTAACTACCTGATGATTGGGCCTGTGCTCAATGTTGTAACCCCAAGCATTCCACATCCATGAGAGAAGCCTCTAAAAAAAATAAAAAAACCTGCGAGGTTGGCTTCAGGATCATGAATTAATACTTTTTGAAACTTCTGCTTTTTTGAGCCTGCGTGGCTTGCATTTGCAAGCTCTTCCACCATCACAAACAGTGGGAACCTTTGAAAAAAATACAGCAGTGAAATCAGATTTCTGTACAGAAAAATGACTCATGAAACTGGACCTTCAGAGAGAGAACAACAAAAAAAGAAATGAAGACTTAGGATAAAGTTGCTGGAGATTGTGCTACAGAGGGTGTCGGGCAGTGCTGTATGTAAATGGCAGCATCTCAGCCAAAGGCAAACACACACAGGCAGACATATATATGCACACATCCATACATAAATATACATATACAAAGATATCTCCTAGGATGCCAGAACAGGTGATATCTTGTTTTTTCAGGAATAATGACACTTTCTATTGTATTAGGGAAGCACGCCCACCAGAGAGACGGAGGATTCTTGGAATAGTGTCCAGAGTCTCGAGCCCACACAAGCATAAGGATCCTCACAAGCTTCACCTCCTCCCACTTTCTGAGCAAGTTACTGACCTGGCCTTTCCAAACTAAAAAACAGGCATCACAAACACATGCAGAACCTGACAAAACATGTATTAAACCATAAACCTGGTCTTTACCAAGGTTTTATCACTTAGGGAGAAGAGGAGCACAAATCAAGTGTGGCAGATCCACTCCTTATGGTAATGCTTTTCTGAAAGTCCTTAGATATTAGCACTCCTTGGTGAAGTTGTAGAGAAGGTTGCCTCCATCCATTTTGTCACGGATTTTGCTGAAGTTCTCATGGATGAAACTGCATCTTGATCCGTTCTTGAGAGAGCTGTAGAAACAGGCTAGTTTAAAAAAAAATATTATATTAAATTGTTATATTAAAAATATTTCAGCAGTATCAAGCAAAACTGATAAACACTTTTATACGTATCTACATGTACATTTAAATACCAATAGATTATTTGAATCCAGGTTGGTGGAACAGGATTGGAATCTTGTTTGTGAGTCTTTGAAAAATCACATCCTTCTGCACACGCATGAAGCAGAGCCTGAGGAATCCCGAAAGGCCCTGGTGTATTTCATAAGGCATTCCCCTGCTCATTGCCACTGAAACACTGCTGCTGCAGCAGTAGGTGGCAAGTTTTCTGGTTTCTTGCTTCTTCATAGGGAAGACAGGAAGGCGATACAGCTTGTTGGAGACCCGTGGCCTATCCAGTGTTCACAAAAAGTTGCTCATCACAGCCTTGATTCCTTTTTTTTTTTAGAGTAGTTGAGCTCTAGGAGCTTCTTCCCTAACCCAGTAAACCTTCCTGGAAATTATCTGTTCTGCCTCTCGAAGGCTAACTTGACCTTGACCTGGGAAAAGCTTGTGGTTTCATAAGGTCTAAGGTATTTTGGAATAGGATGCTCAGCTATCTTGTACTTGCTACTGTACATTGGCAAGGGAGAATCAAAACCAAATATCCTCTTTAATATTGAATCCCTAGAAATTTGGGAAAAGACAAAACATACAATTTAACTGAAACTCAAACAACTCAGGAGGGTGCCCTCTATTTGCAGGGACAACCAGATCTGCACAGCTTTTATTTAAAGGACGGTTTCTTAAGCAGTAAGCATTTTTTACTTCCCTTCTACTTCATTATGCCATTGTACTCAGATTTCGGCCCTTTCATCCTTTGCCCATTTCAGTCATGTTCTGGGATCTGCAACGAAACCACTACAGGAGATGGTCTGCAGCATCAGTAATGCTTTAAGACAAGCTTGGTAGCTCATATTTCTTTGTTAGCAACCCATTGCGAAGGGGGAAGATCAGTTTGCTTTGTTCTTAGGCCTTGATTTTCATAAGCTAATGATGGCTGCGGGTGTAATTGTGGTCGGGCTTAAGTGGTAGCATGAGGGCAGAAAAACAGAGCGGCGCATCTGTGGGGCCTATTTCACCTCCACTGCGCACATGGAGCAGGAGCGCATCTGCTTGTTGTCCCCCCCAGGCACATGCCCATGCCCAGGGAAGGAGGGATGTCCCAGCCGTGTTGGGGCTCGCCTGCAGCGGAGGCTGGAGGTCACGAGCAGAACATAAGCCCGAGCACCCACTGGTGTTTGGGTCCCTTCTAGGACCCACCCGACAATGGATTAATCTCCTCTAGATTAATCTCCTCTAGCAACAGCAATAATAAATAATCCCACTTCTCTCTGAGCAGGACCCTGCGGTGGATTTTATTTCCTCTAACAGAATCACAGAATCACAGAATAGTAGGGGTTGGAAGGGACCTCTGTGGGTCATCTAGTCCAACCCTCCTGCCAAAGCAGGGTCACCTACAGCAGGCTGCACAGGACCTTGTCCAGGCGGGTCTTGAATATCTCCAGAGAAGGAGACTCCACAACCTCCCTGGGCAGCCTGTTCCAGTGCTCCGTCACCCTCAGAGGGAAGAAGTTCTTCCTCATGTTCAGACGGAAGTTCTTCCTCATGTTCAGACGGAACTTCCTGTGCCTCAGTTTGTGCCCATTGCCCCTTGTCCTGTCACTGGGCACCACTGAAAAGAGCTTGGCCCCATTCTCCTGACACCCACCCTGCAGATATTTGTAAGCATTTATAAGGTCCCCTCGCAGCCTTCTCTTCTTCAGGCTGAACAAGCCCAGTTCCCTCAACCTCTCCTCGTAGGGGAGATGCTCCAGTCCCCTCCTCATCCTCGTAGCCCTCCGCTGGACTCTCTCCAGTAGCTCTTCATCTTTCTTGAACTGGGGAGCCCAGAACTACATTGCCCAGTTGTTGCTTTGGTGCAAAAAACGTAATTGCGGCTGAACGTTTGCTTGGTATTTGGGCTAGACACTGCAAGGAGTGCTGCTTCTGAAGGGGATGGTATGCTCTGGGGGTTCAGTAATTAACAGGTATGCTGGTATTACCACTGCGGGTATAGGCAAAATTTTTAATTATGCAGTGAACACGAATGCCTATCCAGCCATGCAGCATATATTGTTCTGTAATATTAAAGCTTCTGAAAATTTTTTAAACATTCTTTGAACATTACTTAAAGTAAATAAGGTTAAATACTCTGAATCTTAAAAAACTTTTTAAAAAACCCTTTTTATTCTGTTTTCAGAATGACAATTGTTTGATTTTTTTTAAAGTCACTGAATTCCCATGAATTACTTTGTCTCTAAAGACATGTCTTCTGAAATGTGAATAAATCCTCTCCAATATTTGGAAAGAGAACGCAAATATTTTCTAATAAAATGACAAAACACTGTGTTTCTGAGCAGGTGCCATGTACAATAAAAGGTGTTATGAGCATTCGGCTGGGAGGTGAGAAGGTTTATAAGCATGCCTTTGAAAAATTTCAACTAGTAGTAAAGAATATTCATATGAACTAAACAGACTGAGATTTAGGCAAGCTTACCGTTTTCCTACAGTAACAATATGCAAATGTCTGTACACATAGGTTCTCGAAGAGAGGATGAAATTGGAGTGCAAATGTCACGGAGTTTCAGGTTCCTGTACGACTAAGACCTGCTGGACCACTCTTCCTAAATTCAGAGAGATTGGATATATTTTGAAAGAGAAATACAATGCTGCAGTGCAGGTGGAGGTGGTACGAGCCAGTAGACTGAGGCAGCCAACCTTCCTGAAGATCAAGCAGATTAAGAGTTATCAAAAACCCATGGAAACGGATTTAGTGTATATCGAAAAGTCACCCAACTACTGTGAGGAAGACGCTTCCACGGGGAGCGTCGGTACCCAGGGACGACTCTGCAACCGTACCTCTCCCAACGCGGACGGGTGCGACATGATGTGCTGTGGAAGAGGGTACAACACACACCAGTACACGAAGGTGTGGCAATGCAACTGCAAATTCCATTGGTGCTGCTTTGTGAAGTGCAACACCTGTAGCGAGCGGACAGAGGTGTTCACCTGCAAATAACGGCATCACGTGCAAACGAACAGAACAAATCACCACGACTGAAGAAAGTGGGAGTACAACAAATGATGACAGCATCATTTTGCACATCTAATCTTCCTTGGGAAAAAAAAAAACAAACCCCAAACCAACCAACGCCACAACAACCACACCCTCCCCACTACTTAAACTTCTAAGGATGGTGCATTTTGGCTGGCTGGCTGTTGTAACTGCTTTGGAAACAAGGGCAACAGGATTAAGGGGATGTTGACAACCACATGAAACTTTCTCGCCTTTTTTTTTTTTTTTAAACTACAGTCTGGGTGTTGCAGAGTTCTCCTAGTAAGTGTTTTAAGTTATACATATCAGAGAAGCTGATTGCATTGCAGCTCCCATGAAATTTAAAAGAAAAGACACTTTCTCCTATTTTACAACAACAAAACCACCAAGCTCTGTGCAAATAAAGACTTTTTTTTTTTTTAAGGAAGTGAAATCTTCACTGACTAGAACACAGCAGTCTTGCTGCAAAAACCTAAATTTCTAAGAAATCAGGTAGAGAAAAACAACTGGTAGGGAGACAAAATCTATGGCGGAAATACTCCACTATCAGTTTGGAAAAAATAAAGTTCACAGAAGTACATCAGCTGCCAGTGACACTGGAACTCTTTGAATGAACATTAAAAATAATTATTTATGTTTTTAATAGTATCAAAAAATTCTAAGCACTAACGGGTAGCTATGTCTTAATTCTGTACTAAATGTAAACTTCTCGGAACTCTGACTTTGTGATTTTTGTATTTGGTTCTCCCGAAGTTCTTCAATGCTACTGATCTGTTGTCACTCCACTATTAGAGAGTTCAATTACTGTAGGCCTTAAGCAATTACCAGAACTGAGCAAAAAGATCACGCAAAACTGTGGTTACAAATGCTTGATAAAGACTTTTCCTGCTTGCCTCCTGAATAAGAATGACTCTTTTTAGACTCAGGCTTAAGGTGTGGAGCACCTGCCCTCAGCTCCTTGTAGGGAGTTCTAGGATACAAAGACATGCTTCGACAAATATCAAAGGTTTTTGCTTTGCTGTCAAATGCACTGGCAGGATCTTCCAAGCATTGCATTTTGCCTCTAACAGTTGAAAGTTCATATTACCAATAGTTTTAAATAACTTTTACTCAGTATGAACTGAGAAGTTAATAAAAAGACGGTAGCTGAGCTCTAGGTTGCTGCAACCTGTGAGCTGTGGTGGCTTCACGAGCATAAGCAAGCTAAAATTTGGGTTAGTCTGTGTTGTCTTTATTCTAAGGTTGGCAGTAACATAATTCCTGGCAAACACATAAATGTTAAGAAAGAAGCTGACTTTTTACACTATCACTCACTTCTAATTCACACACCTCTTCCCTACAAGAGATTTAAAAAAAATCCTCAGATATTTTACTGCTGTAAAATCTAGTGTTTTTAACCCCAAGAGCCAGATACGTCCACTTGTAACACAGCACATTTCATCACATAACAGTTTGCTTGCAGCAAGGGTCCCTACCCGATTTTCGGAAAACTTGGATTAAAAATTTCCTAACGTCTGGATATCTGCAGTTCTAGCTTTTGTTTCATTTTATTACTTCTACTGAGGGGCTGCACGGCCATGAGCACTGCCCACCTGACATGGGAGCCCTTCCCACACCACGCAGCGCTCTTGGGGCAAGGGGTCGGTGGAGCTACCGCTCCGCCAGCTCCCACGTTGTCTATGTGAATGAGCCAGGATTACTTCCCTAATTTACGGACTTGTATTATCAAAAACCACTAATCACCTGGGGACCTTCGTTCAAACATTCATGAGCACCTGCCTTTCTGACCCCAAGCACTTACCCTCTGAAAATCAGACCCCTTTGATGAGTCTCCCGTGGAGCAACCCAAGACGGAAGAGCTCATTTTTTTTCACTGCTGCTGTCGGTTTCTAAATAGCGGCTAGAAATTCCAACTCAGCCCTGGTGCGAACGAGCAGAACTCCACAGAAGATAACAGGTGCCCCTAAAAATGCTAGAGTCACTCCATAGAATTTACAGTCCCTTTGATTGATGGATATTGTTGAATAATAGTGATATACTGTACTTTCACTACATTCTTGACAGGAAGCAAATAAAGCTCCCAAGCACAGGAATGCACAGTCTTATGGTACTAAATACTGTAAATATATTAGAATAGTATTTGTTAAGTACAATTGAGGAATCCAATTAAGTTATATTATTGTATATCGTTTAAATGTCTATAGAGTATTTTAAATTATTGTGAACTACACTGCGATAAAAAAGAAAAAAAGGTTATATATTATAACACCAACCACTCCGAAAAGTGGACCAAAACCACACTTTCTCTTTTTTTATTACATACCCCGATTTCAAATAGCTCTGTCAGCTATTGTAACACCACAGTAACAGTCCTACAATCGGATTAGCTGTCTAGAACAGAACGTTTCAGAGCATCCTATCAAAGCTTTGCTCATGTGGGGGTGCAGCATTCAGAAAGGTACTGTATGGCACAAAGCAGGGGCTGAGCACAAAAATGCATGGGCTTTGAACTATGTCCCAAGAAAAAGCAGGTTTGGTCAGAAAAAACACCATTACCACTATTGTATCGAAACATCCCCCCAAAAGGGCAACATTTTAATGAAGGTGCCTATAAACAGAAGTGGGTTACATGCAACTTTCATTTTAAAAAATGTAGTTTGATGTCAAAGAACTGAGACAATAGAGGTTTGAACGCAACCAGCAACACAATGTGGTTTAACCATACCTTAGCCATGACAAAACTCAAAATACTGTATGTTATTAAAGAATTTAAGAGCAAAGATCAATTTGTTTACTATGTTAATGTTTTATGGCAAGCAGAAGACAAAAGATGAAATGTGTTTCCATTAAAACTTAATTTTTTCCCCTTGTAGTTTCCTTTCTTTTTGCTTGTTATTCATTCAGAAGAAAGAAAGAATGCAAAAAGGCCGTATGCAAAGGCCATTTCTGTCCCTGCTTCTCTGGATGAGAAATGATAGGCAGATTCCAAGTCCAAAGCAGTTTTTGTGTTTTGTGAGAAACAGTAATGAATGTGCCTGTGTTTGGTATCAAAGTCCAAAGTCATCTACACCAGTGGTACAGAGAAACAAGCACCAACCTTGCTACTACCAGAGACTTCACTTGGCTCAAATAAGAAGGCGGTAAATGTTTTGTGATAGAAATGTGGCGTCAGACTCCAAAATGCTTGGTAAGCATGAACCCCATGTAACAGATAAGCAAACAGAGAGGAATAAGCAGCATAGAAGGGAGGCTTGAAGGCCCCGACTTCAGCACTTGCACATGCTCTGCCTTACTCAAGTAAGTCACGGACACATCTGAAAACCTACCCAAATCTAGACCTAAAAGATTTTACAGCATTTGCCTCCGTCAGAATAATAGTAACCTCCTTGATATTGAGAATAGTGTCTTCGTATAGAAAATCTAAAGAAAATGTACAGCCTTTGTTGTATTTGCCCCTCGGGGAAGATATCCAGCTATAGATAAAGGTATAGCCAAATTCCACATGAACTAAGTCCAAAATAACTTCATTAAAATGAATTGAGTTGCCCTGGGTTTATAGCACTATAAGTATGTACAAAATTTTACCCATGGATGCCAAAGAAAACACTGCACCCTCTTTCTAATTACATCGTGAGAAACTTGTTAATAGAGCTGCAGGCAGTTTTTACGGCAAATGGTTATATCACATTTGTTTCTACACTGATATCTGGAAAGCAGATGAAACTCATCAAAAGGTTTGCAAAACTTTTAACAAATCTAAAGCATGCTACAAGTAGGTCACTTAAAATTTCAAACTTTTTTCCACGGATTCCTTTCTTAGTTTAAGGTTAAAACCCAAAAGTGTTACTGTACGTAAAAAATCAAGACCTTCTCTATTCTAGCTTTCCCATGCGAACAACTAGATCTGCATTTTGCTATGGAAGGCACTATTGGTGTTCAACAGCAAACGCTTTCCATAAAGCTAGAGATAATTTGCATTCATAACAATTGTCATAACTGGACAGAATGACTGCAGGTTTCCTTTCCAGTCCTTCAGACCTTTTGTCGCAACGACGGTTCCCACAGCGAAGGCGGTACAGTAAGTGGTGCAGCAGAGACCCAACATTCTTCTCTCCAAGTGATGGCCATGAGATGTGGGATACACACAACTACCACTACGTCCAAGGGAAAAAAAACCCCACCAAAGTTGGAAAGGCAGGGGAAGCTGTAAGCAATTTCCGTTTGTGATGCTGCTATTGTAAGAAACCTCCTGCATGCAAAACAAGCTGCACTGCAGGCTGGACTTCACCCACATTTTTCCCTCGTATCCAAAGTCCCTGTTTGCATCTTTGCAAATGCAGACTGTTTCACTGGAGAACAAGCACACCCAAAGGCTGGCAAGTATTTTCATCTCGGTGTTTTAGCTGCTATTAGGAAAATGTAGGGGACCCTTTTCTGACAGGGAAGGCGCAGTTGGAAATTTAAAATTTGCATCTCATTTTTTAAATGAAGATCTAGGGTTTCTTTCCCCGCACGCTCCTGCAGTACGGACAAATCTGCTGTAAAAGATTTTTTTTGGTGAAGAATAAAGCTGGCGGTTTTCACATAATACATGGTTGTTTGCTCTAATGTGTTCCACAGAGTGCTGAGGCAGAGAGAACAATCCTGCTGTAAATTCAAAATCTTTAGTCATGCCATTTTTACTGAAAGCAAGACACTAAATATTACCTGTTTGGAGACCCCAGTGTGATTCTACTTTATAGGATGGTCCTTTCCATAACTTGGTACTATGAAAGGCCCCCAAAAATGGGAATACTAAAGTTTACTTTGGTTCTCAGTCCTCTTATTCTTCCTGTAAACAGACTATAAGATCAATAAAGAATCAGTTTAGGGACATTGAAATTTATGCATAGATATTAAAACTGATTAAGCTACTTGCTTCACAGGCGATCCCAAACAAATGGCACCACACCAGGCACTGGAAACGTCTGCATCGAAAGCCAGATGTATGATTAGCCTCTGCCTTCATTTGCCCATCAATTTAGGGGAAAACCAGCACTGCAGATCCCATACAGCTAAAAGGAATTCCCAAGGAGATTACAAGATTTTGATCTTATTGTTTAATTCCTGTGGCTGAGAATGAAAAGGAGCATTCCCTCAATCTTTGGGTAAAGGGAAACCCAAAGGCATTTTGATGACTATTCACACCACTCAACTTAAAAGACTAAAAGACAGCCTAAGTGAGCTGACAGCCTCTCTGGACTCCCTCCACAATAGGGAGAGTGAACTTGCTCCAGGGGAGGTGTTAGTTCAGCTCTGACAGACCCTCTCCTCCTTCTCAACTGGAGAAAAACCCCAGGGAGACATGCCGGATAATTTATTCGCTGAAATTAAGCACCAAAAATTGTGTTGTGTGAATGAACTCCCATTTCCCCTCTAACGTTTGCCTCAGCTGCTCTTGGGCACTAATTATATTTTTCTTAGTTTTTTTTTTTAACTGGAAATTTTATTATTTTACATGATATGGAATAGACACTCTATTATGCCAGTGAAATTGGCTTTGCTTTTCATTTTTACTGCCACCCTGTTCTTGCCTCTTCCAACCAATCTCCTATGCCTCATTTTATGCATGAACTAATTCCCCACAGAAATGATTTCAAAGAGAATTGTAAAAGCTGGGCTATTAGCCAGTGATTTGATGAAGCAGTTTCTTACAAAGTGGCTTATTTACCATTTTGACTTCCTCTTAGGATTTGCGCTGTGCAGAGAACTGTAAGCCACGGGGTGAAGCTTCAATAGCAGCATGGTGCTGGTTGTGAAGGACCCTAACAGGTAGGCATTGCGATGCTTTCCTGGTGATTTCATTCGGGCATCCAGGCTGCTGCTCTTGAGCGCGTCAGGCTGCGCCCAGAGGCTCTCGCAGCAGCTGCACCCCGATTGCCTGCGCGGATCGCACCCCGCCACTGCGGCCGAGCTCAGCCTGCAGGTCAGGATTGCTAAAAAGGCCGTGAAATTTAACAGTCACGTATTCTCAGTAATGCTAGCCATCACAGAGTACAGTTACTCGTCTCAACACCTTTCCGAGGTAAGTGGTCTATCTTTTAAAGGCAAAGAAATATATACAGAACTGCTTAAAAATCATTAACCTACCCATTAAATTAAAAAACATTATCCTGAGCGAGGAAAAAAGGCACTTCTCAAATTTCATCACATATCCCACAGAAAAAGCCTAATATGCACACACATCATACATGTATTTCCATATCCACACATACAAATGTACGTAAACAGATTAAAAAAATGTATGCGCGTGCTCATTTGAAAAATACACAGTGCAGATATTCAGAGAAATTTCTCTAAGATCCTTCCTCAATTTTTCCCTTTTCAAGGGGAGTAGAATTTGTGGCCTCTTACTGAAATACAGGGATACAAATTTTCCACCTTTCCTTCCAGAGGTACTGTGTCCTCAGCAGAATCACAGAATCACAGAATAGTAGGGGTTGGAAGGGACCTCTGTGGGTCATCTAGTCCAAGCCCCCTGCCGAAGCAGGGTCACCAACAGCAGGCTGCACAGGACCTTGTCCAGGCAGGTCTTGAATATCTCCAGAGAAGGAGACTCCACAGCCTCCCTGGGCAGCCTGGGCCAGGGCTCCGTCACCCTCAGAGGGAAGAAGTTCTTCCTCATGTTCAGACGGAACTTCCTGTGCCTCAGTTTGTGCCCGTTGCCCCTTGTCCTGTCACTGGGCACCACTGGAAAGAGCTTGGCCCCATCCTCCTGACACCCACCCTGCAGATATTTGTAAGCATTTATAAGGTCCCCTCGCAGCCTTCTCTTCTTCAGGCTGAACACCTGATAACAATCCTCTCTTTCGCTGGTAGGTCTTTCTGTTTGTAGGTCTCAAAGAAAAGCAAAAAAGCTCTCATTTTTCAGTTGGAGAAAATGGAGATGTGTGAAACCTCCCTCTGCTTCACCTACTCAGGAAGAGAGGGCAGCCTAATTTAGCTCCAAATCGCTCACCAAAGGCCCCAGCAAAAGTCAAGAGTTAGGGCTACAGCTCTGATGTTCTGGCTTTCAGTCCTACCGCAACGCACGGGAGCGTCGGCTGTGATGAATATGTTTATTGGCAAGCACCTCACAACCCTTCTTCCTTATCTCTCTCTTTAAAAGATAAGCTACTTCATATTTGCCCCCGGCTGGTATCAGCAAATGTGTCATGATACGCACTTACTTTGCACCCGTGTTAACCTTTTGAGCAGATGCAGGCACTTTCAGTCAGAAAAATCATCACTGGTATGCTCTGTTAGTACATTTACAGTAATGAGTCAGATAAATGCTTTCTGTTTTTAAAAGGCTAGAAGTAATGCAGCAGGACAGGTTTGTCCACCCACTGCACTTTGTTCCAGCAATTCTGGCACAGAGCTGCATCTGGGATCAAATAGTCTTAGGAAGCCAACATGCCAAGCTTGAACAGTAGGCTAATGTAAATATATAATGGCGTGGGAAAAAGTCTTTTGTTTGTGAATATTAGGTGATGCAGAATATCTGTTGTTCGGGACAAGGAACCAGAGAGCTGTTGGATTAGGTTCAGCAATGCCCAGTTGTCCTTTTTTTTTTCAGAGCATAGCTTGCTTTCCTCTCTGTGCATTTCTGTGTGTGCGCACGCAGGCAAGCAGGGGGACTCGGGAAGGGTTTAACTAAGTCAGCGCACTGACAAGCTTTTCATTTCACCTACAAAAGGGGAAAGAAAAGGGGCATTTAGCGGGAATCTAAGTAAGAAATACCTGAAGATGGGTCACAGCAGCAGGGTAAGAAAATCTGTGCTTTGGAAATTTCATCTGACTACCTAATCCAAACCACTCCTGGAGGAAGGAGCAGGAATGAGGAAGTCAGTTTGTGGTCACCAGCTTCTCTGCCTGTGACATCCAGTACATAACTATTACAGGGCTGCAGTTCAGCCAGCTTTTGACAAATGAACTACCAAGAGTTTTCCCTGCATGTTTTCTATTCAAGTGTGTTTAGTCATAAATACTTAGTTCTAATGGCATTTTCTTCGTCAAACAGAGCCACTCCTAAGCATTAATAATACATTTTATCCTTGGTATAAGCCTCTGAACAAGATTCTTTTATTCTGGTTGAAGGTCTCTTTACAGAAGTTGAATATCCTGGATTTTTTTCAGCCACACTTATTTTGACTAATTATAGCCCTAGCACTCTTCATCTCCAAACCCTTTGCACCAGTCCATTCATTTTGTGCTGAAATGTTTCCACAAAACAGAAATAATCCCTGTGATATCCAATAAAATTACCAAACTCATTTTATAAATGGAAAAAAGGTAATAGCAAAGCACACAGGCATCAGGTCAGAACATCACATTTCCTTGTTCCCAAGGACTTTACTCCTCATTCTCAGCTTCTCTAGTCTTCAGGTTCATAGAACAGCAACTCCTGAGAGCATGAAATGCTCCCAGTAGCTCATCTAGAGATATCAGCATTTTAAAGGTATGTCTAAATGCCAGTTTTCATCCCAAAGACCTGAAGTAGGAAGCAATGAGCCATAAACATTCCCTGGTAGTGCTACTGTATGATTTGACTCTATCTGCAAACTTAATATTAAAATGATAACATACGTATGGAAAATGTTTCTTTTTAATCGGTGCATATTTTTCAAATCATATCACTTTTTAAAATGAGGGGCAGTACTCATTTTCATTCAAAATAGTTTTACAAGCAGATAATAAGAGGTCATAGACCCCTTTGTGATGGTTTCCTGAAGTGGAAATGAAGATTTTGTAAGTCAGATGCTATCCACTAGTATTTGAACCATTTTTGTAGTCTTTGACTCTGTATGAGCAACTCAGGTATATGTAAAACACATTTAGTAAAAGTACTAGCACTGACAATTTTTCTTTTCAGGTATTCCTGAAATTTTCTCCCTATCCCTAACTACCCACCAGCAAAGAGAACAAACAGAAATAAAATTTTTTAAAAACCAGCCAAATGCATGCTTTTCTGAGGACCTCCATTTGCTTTGCTTTAAACCCAGCACCCTTAGGTTTCTGTTTAAAACCTTTTGCATTCAAGAGATGCCTCTTTTCCCTAGATGGGTTCACTTGAGCTTCTTCCTCCACTTCAGCATTTTAGTTACCTACACTCTCTCACAATCTGATGCCTGTTCAAATGTCTCTACTCAAGCTGAGACAGATCCAAAAAGTACTTGTAGAGGGTGTTTGCCACAGCCCTGAAAGCCTTTCTGCTGGCACTTCAGAGCAGTGAAGTGTTTGCCTGCTCCCATCATCTCCAGCTGAAAGAGGAGGGAACTGATCTCACCCTTCAACCATGGATGACTGCAAGGTAAGCCGCACCGACTTAAGAAGCAATAAATTAAATCAGGCCCTGCTCAAGCTCCTGTCCTAGAACTTGTCAAAGGTGATGGTTATCACCAAATTCAGCTCCAGCTCTGTGTCCAGCAGGGTCAGACAGGAGGATGCCATGACCTCAATGAGAGGGTTTTCTAAGTCCAGCTTCAAAAATGGTTAAATCCCTCTGACCTCATCCTAAATATGAACACCTCATCCTAAATATCCCATTTCAGTTTTGAAAATTTTGAAACTCTTTTTGTTTAAAAGGTTTGCGTTTAGCATACTTCCCATGTTTTACTACCTTTCAGTAATTCAGCTATTGAAAAAAAGACCTCTCAACAAGGTATTTTCAGGATTAGTCTCGAAGTGATAATGTAGCTCACATACTCAACAGAAGCATCAGAAAGAAAAAAATTCTTAAAAACAGTCACATGAACCTTAAAAAATTTAAACTACTGAAGAAAATGGAGTTTGTGCAGAACAGTAATGTTAGCACAGATACTACTCAGTGTATAATTGCAACAGTTATAAGGCTAGCAGGTATATCTGTCCTATAACAGGTTCACACGCCTACCTCTGTTGGAAAAAACAACTCCAAACCTGTGATAGAATTTTGCAGAAAATTTTCTTTGGTGAAAACATAGAAGTTAACCAAGACTAAAATAAGGTTGGGTTTGGATGAATCTCTCAAACTGATCATAAAAATGGGACACTAGTAAGTGCGAAAACTTTTTAGAGTAGGCTTCCTCAATGTCTTCATATTTGTTTAATTTTAGTTATATATTTTAATATATTTAAGCTAAATGCTCAAAAATCAGAATGAAACAAGAAACAAAAAGATTTCACAGCTATCTGGATGAAAGAAGTTGGCTGGTCCAAACCAGACCCTATCTTAGATCCAAGAAATCACAGAACTATAAATTATTGTGCTCCCTTGGAAAGAGAACGCTTTTCAGGATTCTTTTTGTGTGTCTGTGTGATGGGAAAATAATTTTACTCCTAGCTTAAGGAGTTTGTTATCTTTTTTGAGCATTTCTGCTCAAATAAGCCCGTAATCCTTTTTTCCCTCCTAATTTGGTAAAAAGACCAACCATGTGACAGTAGCGGAGTTTCGTATTTCAGTTCCAAAAGAAGACAGCTCCTTCTTTTGCTTCTTTCTAAACCTTCTCAGTTATATACTATATATTATAACATGTCATTCTTCCTAGCTCAGACACCTGAAACAAACATAGCTGGGATATACCGTCACCTTAGATAAATATATAAAGCCAAAAGGTTTTAAAAGTGTTTTTTTAAAGGTAGTGGGAATATAAAGAAAAAAACCCAAACACATAAAACAACATTTAAATAGTAGAAGCCTAATATTAGAACAAAGCCAGGCCGTCATGTTCTCTCATAGTTATTTTAAAATAAACACAAGTGACTAAATAAGAGCTTACTGGCCAGACTTTAGACCTCATTTGTAAAATATTGCTCAATGACTAGATAGTGTCCCCTTTTCCTCCATTCAGAAAACCCTGGTAGAACTTGATCATGAGCTCAGGCGTAGCAGAGGTCACTTCAGGGAGACCAAATCAGGCTTGGGAACCCAGGGAGCACATACCAGGTCCAACAAGGCACAGACTTAGCAGGCATTTTTACCACCACCACAGCCATTTGCGATATGCAAAAATACTCCTACCAACAGCCATACGATAGGCAATTCACGGCTAGAGTGATTTTCAGCTGTGAAAAATGTTTTGACTTCTCTGCACCGTTGGGTGGTGACTGCCTCTGCACCTTCTGGGGGAGAAGAGGGCGGGAGGCAAGTCTCCCAGGCTTGATTCTGGGAGCCACTGGTGAACTGCTGGAAAACCAGTGTCCTGGCATTGGTGTGGTCATTTCTGCTTATTGTGGAGCCCGCTCAGGAGAAGACCAATGTTTGAGAAATTCTTTGAGAAGAGAGGTGCAGTTGATGTCCAAGCACAGAGCTCTTCTCAAGCGACACTGCAGCCCTGCCAAGGCTAACAGCTCCCTGCTGAATCCCACAGTATTTAGCCTCTATTAAGTGGAAAGCCTTGGGTTATATTTGTTTTCTTGGTGCTTTCCCAAAAGCTGGTGGCAAGTGCCTTTTCAAGACCAGTGACAAACCAGTGCAAAATAAACACGCTGCCATGAGACCGTGTGGTCACACACGCTCAGCACAGGTTCCAGAGTCACTCCAAGTGTGGACGAGGCAAACAAATAAATAACCACCCCCAGCTGATAAAGCAAATATTCCATTCGTGTTGTTTCGGCAGTGGCATGCGCCTAGAAATGAAAGGCACAGGTGACCCCATCTGCTCAGGGGACCAGACTGGGACTGCTGCCCTTGGGAGGCTGCCCTGCCGCCAGCAAACGGCCGCGGCGCGGACCGCGGAGCCGGAGAGGCGTGAGCCCGGCTTCCAGCGCACCTCATCTCCTCGCTCGCAGCTCGCGCCGCCGAGGAGATCGTGTTTGCACACTCAGCGCATGAATAAAGGCAAAAATCTTCCAAACTATTTTAATGTAAATAGAGGGGCGTCCACGGCCAACCAGCATGGCAGTTTGGCCGGGACGACTGCCAAGGAACAAATTTAACGCAACGTATTTCATTTACTCCTAAACAATGGGTAAATGGCACTCTCTGGCTGTTTAAACGGCGTAGCCAGCGCTGTCTACGTGTCTGCCCACAGGTGTTAGGCAGCGCCGACACTTACCGTCTGTTAACATCAATTTGTCCGCTTGTGTTTGCCTCCCTCTCCAAGCCCGGCTGCTAAAGCCTATCAAAGATCCCAAGCTAAACAAGCACAAACACCGCTCGCGAAGCGTGTAGGCAGCAAATTAAAGCACGCCGAGGTAGGGCGCAGCGTTTTCATAGCGCTGGCCGGTGGCCAAGGGGCTGCAGAAGTGAACCGTGCTTCCCCAGCCACCGAGGAGGAAGGAGGAGGAATTCCCTTCGTGCCTCTAACGGGGTGCTATCAATAGGGCTCTTTCATTGCAGAGCTGCGCCCTTGTCTGGGCATTTCTGCCTGCTAGTGGGTATTCACCTGCCTATTCTTAAAAATTGCCTTCATTGCAGGTATTCTTGCAACCATATTAAATAGTAGAAACAGCCCCGTTTTTTTCCCTGACAATAGCTTGTGACTATCAAACAAGCTGCTGTTGAAGTGAATTTATTATCTTCTTTGAGCAAATGCTGATGGCTCTTTGTTGGTTTTGCAGTATTCATGAAAATCCAGTGCCAAACCAAAAACATAGAAAATATTTTGCTATTACACAATGACAGGGGGGAAAAAGTCCTTTTAAAACATTGAACTAAGATATTTTATCAGTTTAGCGGCTTAAAAATGAGCACGCACAGAAACAGTTTGCTGAGTTGTAACCCAAATGCTTTTTACCTTTTGGGACAAAACCCTGGTATAGTAATGATGAATGGCAGCAAAAAAATCTGTTAACTCTGTGAGTTTTTCTTTCTAGTATTTTTTTTCCTAGTTATTAAGTGTATACATTATAATAAGGAAATAGATTTAGCTCATGTAATTTTTCCTTTGGATGTAATTGTGGGGGGGAAAAAAATCACACATTTCACTGCAGCACTCCCCAAACTTTCAGCTTTCTGCTTGCTGCTCTATTGCTGTGAAAGAAGTAGAAGTGCATCCCAGATATTAGCATAAAAATAGCATAATTCAGTATAAACGGAACTGTTTATAAACATCCGACATTGTTTATAGCTCTCTCTCACACACGTCACCATGGAAACAAGGTAATTGCTGTACCATTAGGACGCAGTTTCTTTGCGCCGTGAGGGAGAATGGCAATTTATCTGCATCCGGGTGGTTTCACATCGCCGTTTGTGGTCACAGATCTCCCCTCCAAAGCATCTTTTGGATGTGAAATTAGTTTTGATTACTGAAGAAAAGATTAGATCAATAGAAGAGTGAGACCATTTGAAACAGAAGAGCACATGTGAAAACACTTCAGTTATTGCAGAAGAGTGATGTGAACTATTCAGCGATGATAAAAAAAATAACCCTGAGGAATCTGAAGCCCAGCCGAAGCTCACTGTAGGCCAGCGTTTCCCATCTTGCCGTTGCCGATGGTCAATGGCTGCTGCCATCTGCCTGCTGCTTGGCAGCCTAAATGAAGCAGGACTGATTACAGATTGGAAAGGTAAAACATTAGCATGAAGGGACGTCCTTGTTCACAATCCTTCGAGTAAGGTCGAGGAGCGAATGGACCATAGAAATGTTTTTCCTATTTAAAGAGAACAGTGTATACGCAGTACTAACATTTAAAGGTGCACAGAGCTTATTCAGAAGAAAGTATGGCAGAGTTTCTAGAGGACAGATGTGCCTGCATGTAGAGATAGACATCGACGGAGATTTTTGTTAATCTAAGGAAGAATGTAAGGCATGAAGACCCCTGCTTTCCATCTTGCCCTTGAAATGGAGGCTCTGATACAAAGAAACGTATTCTTAGCCCTAACAGTAGTCATGACAAGATGATCGCACCTTGGCAATAACTGCTTTCTACTTGGTCACCCCTGCATAACCAGAGCACTTTAAGAGAGTTAATAGAAAACGGATGATAATTCACCACAGCATCATACCAGACCGTATTAAATCATGGCTTGAATTAATCATATATGTTTTAACACAAGAAACAATAAAATTCTCAGCTGAAATTATCAGCCCTCTCAACCAAGACGTATAAGAGCAGGCTGACAGAATCCTTGTAATTTTGATGAAAGGTTCACACTGAGGCTAATTTGCAATATTACTGCAGGCAAAACTCACAGAGATGTTAAGCCGGAGCTGCAAGGTTACTCCGAAAAGATTGTGCATAGAAAGTCCCATTGCTGCAAGAACTGAGTTTATTCCCCAGCTAGATTTCCTACGAACTGACTTGCATTCTGTCTCATTAACAAGCGCTCCTGAATCCAGAACGGAAGATTCCTTTGTGCAATCCGCCCTAATAACAGTGAAACCAGAATGGCTCCTGTATTTCTGACAGAGGCTCTTTCTCTGAAGGGGGGAAAATAAAAAAGCGTCCTCTCTCTCCTTGCAGATGTAAATGCTGCGAAGGACTTTGGGAGCCTTTAGGATGAAAAACCCTGCTTGAGTAAACACAGGGTATAATTATCATCATCTGTCATCTCTGCAAATCCATACATTTTATATTACACTTAAAACAGAGAAAAAAAAAATCCTCAGTGGGATGTCTTCCAGTGAACCAATTCAGCTAATGAGAGTGAATATCAATGACTGCTGGCTAATCAGAATGGTATTAGCATAAATTTTACTTAATGAGGACATATTTGCCTGATGCCAGGAGCAAAATGGTACTGAGCTAGAGTGTAAAATGCAAAGCATGGGTAAGGCTCAACTGGAAAAAAAATATAGCAGAGCAAATAAGCAGAAATGTATCTGAGGTCGCTGTTATACTAGCACTTTTTGTGCAACTTGGGATTTGAACTTCACTGGAGGATTTTCAAACTTTTTTATTATTACAGAATCTTATCAATCCTTTAACTGTGATGTTCCTCGGGGAACAGCTTGACAAGGGGTTCAGCTGAACTCTTTTAACCTCATGCTACCAGGTAGATCACCGAGGGAACTCTCTTTTTAATTTAAGGCATGCAATACGCGCTCACTGCTGCCCAAGGAAAGCGTATTTTTCCTTTGTGCATTGTGCAAGGCTCTCTTCTGAAAAATGCCCAAACATTACTCTCAGCTTCAAACCCAGCAATGTTACATTGCCCTCTGTCTGCCTGTGAGTTATCTCGGGCAGAAAGTTCCCTTCGGCTGCTCTTGTCTTGAAGGAGTTAAGTCCCAGCAGCATCCCGGCGCTGCTATGCACACAGCGTTTCTTCCTCTTCTATAGGCTCCGTATTAGACAGTCTGGGAAGTCTCCACGAACAATATGAAAGATTTTTGTCTACAGTAACATAAGGGGGTTAGAGTTCAATGCTCTCACAAAATATTTAATCTTGTGAAATGTTATTTGTAGTGTCATTCTTGTATATATCTGCTTTGAAATTCCTAACCTTAGATTCTTCTATGTAAAGGAATATAGGGCACAAGTGTTCTTACCTTTGATATACTATAAGATCTAACAATATTTAACTGGTGAAGTCATTTTTGTTTCCAAACCTGTGTCTCAAATATGCTTGGGAACGTGGAAACTCACAATGCCCTTATTCATGACATCAAAATCAGTTCCATGGTAACACATTGTGATGACAAAATACACAGATTGCAAGGTCACAAGTCACACTTAAGAACAGGCAGGGGAGAAATTGTTAGTTTAATGAATAACATTAGCCAATTCCAACAGGAATAAAAATAAAGAAAAAAATAAAGTGCCTAAAGTAAACTCCCTTAAATGCACTTCAGAACCATTTCATCTGAAGTGGTTCTTCAAAGGCTGAAGGCTTCCGCAGCTTTCACCTCTGCGGCATGTAGAAGCCCACGTTAAGAAGAAAAGAAAGACGCCGTACGCTAATGATGGCACTAGCAATGCTTCTCCTCTGTGTGCACAGGGAGAGCCAGCCACTGCAGTGAAGAAATTTTAGCAGAAAAGAAGCCATGCTCATTCCAGGCTAAAGTAACTAATGATTCTTATACTTTGCAAGGACTGGGTTTTCGCACACAGTGACGAGCCACTTGAAGCCTGCGTTTCCTTGGTCTACAGCCAGGTATTCGAAATATTTCTGTCACAGAAGCCAGCAACAGGAAATGTGGTACAGATCCTTCTAATGAACCTGAAGTGATTCCTTCATTGATTATTTACTGCACGGTGTATCACAAGAAAGCAATCCAAATGTACAGGCTTTGAACGTACACAGGCGACCTCTGAAATTTAAGCCCATTTGCTGCAAGGACCCTAATCTACATAGGCACAAAAAAATCACCGCAGCTAGCTCATCACCTAGATAAAAGCCTGCAGAAGAGGGTTAGGAAGAAAAAACACAAAAGAGAAAATCGCCAGCCCAGTATCCAAACAAATGCCAGACACCTCTAAGACTTTGACATTGTCATCAGATTTGCTTGCAACTTCTCAGGGCAACGACAGGAATAATTTGGAGCACTTCAAGTGAATGAACCAGAAAACGCCGTGGTTAAGGGAATGTTATTGAATATGGCGTGTCTTCGGTGTTAAGCAGCTGGTCTGTGATGTTACTGCACAGAAAGTAACAAGAACACGTTTGAATGAGTTTTCCCTTCTCTCACAATCAAAACCTTCTTTGAAATCGCAGCTAAAATATATCACATATAATCTATTTGACACGACTGTGTCATAAAATTGGCACTATATGTTCTATGCTTACCACAGCCTGAAAGGTCAATGCAGAGGATAGATTTCCTTTAACCTCTTGTTTAAATAGCATCTTATTTTTATTAGAAAAGATGTTATTTTTTTTACCATATCATGGCAGACAGCCCTATCCCAATACATCCTTACATAAACAGTGACTGAATAGCCAAAAAACAAATTGCAGCTTAAACTCTACAAGGAGAACCTCAGATTAGTTTTCTTTCCATATATCAGAGCAAAAGATTTGAAAGGCTGCAGCTTTTCAAAATAAATTGGGGAGCAGCATCTTTGATTTTATTTAAATGGCATAAAATCACTGGATTATTCAAAAATAATGAAGTGCTCTTTGGTAAGACATTAATATTTTTAACATATTCCCGCACTCTGTCAGTGAAGGGGATAGCAAAATTCCCTCTATATTATATAAAACAGCTTGACAGCTGCATACATACTTAGCCACAGGTGGGGGGCTCTTCTTAATTTGGTGTCTATCATGTGATGCTTCATAAGCAAAGAATAGCAGGCCATGCTGCTTTATTCAATTGGGTTATGCTTTTACTCTTTCTTCCTGCATGTGAAAAGCATAACAGAGAACTAGCAGAGCAGAAGTAAGATGTGTTTTGTTAGTTGTCTGAAGCCCTGGGGCCCGGAACCGGATAAGTCCTGATATTATACCCTGGATTGACCAGAATAAATCCATTTTGTTTCCTCCAAACATTTAGCCATTAAAAAAATATGAGATAGAAAAACAGACTTTGCTGTCTGCATGCCTTCTTGTAAAGCTTGTATTGTGGAAATGTCAGAATCATTAGGTCATTGGCATATATTTTGCAAGCTAATGCTTCTACTTTAATTCTCACTGGGGACTGCATGTCTGCTTTTCAAATGAAACCCAGACTGAAGAAGGTGAAGAGAGCTTAAAATGATGCTGGTAACACTCTGTGATGGTTGATAACACTTCTAGATATGAACAATTAGGAAATACCAGCCAAGGTTGATACAACCACAGCTACTAAAGCACCAACTCTAACACCAAGCCCCACAAAAGGAATTGGTAAGCGTTAACATTGCCTTGCAAATATTTGCGTCTCCTTTTAAACGCACACAGAGGCACGTGACCGAGTAAAGTTTTTAAATAAATACAGCACAAGGAATAAATTTAACATGTGAAATTATGCACATAATAGGAGAAGCACGGCGGGTTATACTTCAGAGAAGACAAGTGGATGAATTTGCTCCCGAATCGCCAAAGACAGATGCAGAAGAAGCGGTCACGGAAACACAAGCCCCATTCCAAAAACAGCTCCTTGGCTCTCAAAACATGTATCACTGATACAATCTGGCGTGTGCTGAAGAAAGAGGTTAATACCAGCAGACAGAATAACGCAAGTAGAAACACTCTCAACTCACGACTGGATAAATAAGTCTTGAACTTGCAGCAGTTACTCCTCTGCCTGAACGCAGGCTCCCGAAATCAGCTTTTCGGCTCTTTACAGACACACGCGCACGCTTTCTTCTACGATCAAGCACCTCTGCTCCTGCGAGAGAGACCGATTCCTTCACTTCGAGCCCTGTCCCGGCAGAAGCCGAGTCTGCTCCCCTGCGCGACTCCTGCAGCCCGGCCAAAGGCTCCCGGCGGGGAGCAGGGCAGGCTTGGCACCTCCAGGCTTTCCACCTTGAGCTCGGGGCTCTGATGAACTCGAAATGGCCGGCCAAAACCCAGCCCAAACCAGCGGGTGATACCTGATTCAGTAGCACGGCCAGTTTCAACTGTACGGAACCACAAGTTTAGGGTGATTTTTGATATCAGTTTATAAATCAACCCAGGTTTATTTGAAAATGAATTTAGAGTCAGGAGGCAGGTTAGTGAACTTGGGCAAACCTTCAGACACATGCAGTTTTTATTCTGAATTTCTAAACAAATCCTCAAACTAAAAAAAATCTCATGCAGTTTCTGTTTTCGTTGTGGACAACTTGCACAGCCCTAACTAGTTGCAGATTTCTGGGTCCATTTTTACATTTCTGATCCATATTTTGTGGTTGCATGCCCCATAACAATTCTACAGGATATATTGTGACTGACTTTCACAGGAACTTCACGTAGTGTGACACACTGGCTTAGAGTTCCCTTGCTCCAAAACATACGAAAATCAGCTGTGAACACTGAAATTTGCCATTTCATCCAGCATTTTTCAAGCTATCCATTTCACTTCTGAGTACTTCAAACTCTCCATAGGACTGGTATGATCCTCGCAAATCTTTTAATAAATCAAAACTTTTCTGTGAACTTCTTTGAAGTGAAAATGCAAGGCCCAAACAGATCATGGGCAATGCACTAGCATAACTCTGCTGCACTCAGAGCAGAGATATGTTGTAAAACCTGAATCGTGCTCTGATGTAGAAAACTTTTCAGGCTTTGCTTTCTCCACTGCAAAAGTGGGTGAGATGATCAGTAAATAACTCATTAGAAATGCAAAAATGTTTTACTCAATTCTGTT
Organism: Opisthocomus hoazin; assembly: GCF_030867145.1. Lineage (NCBI taxonomy): Eukaryota > Metazoa > Chordata > Aves > Opisthocomiformes > Opisthocomidae > Opisthocomus > Opisthocomus hoazin. The sequence continues at coordinate 154,989,160 of NC_134414.1, forward strand.
TATGATTCATTCTTATCCTTTAACTAACATCTGAGCAGTTCAAAGCATATTGGGAAAAGATGAATTCCCAAAAGCTGGAATACTGGAATAAAATAATTTTTAAAATGTATGCCCAAAAAACATTAAAAATATAATCTATGCAATTTAAATAATCCTGTTAAAGCAGCAGTCTCTAACAAAGAGCAGAACGTCATCTGTACCAGTGCCTTCAGTGAATGCCTGTGGACTGTTCAGAGGAAGACGGTTCACAGATAAAACTGGGGAAATCTGAATTAACACAATTTCTTTGAAATATTGTGGAAGGCAAGTAAGTTTGAAAACATTTTCAAAAAATGAATACATACTTTCACAATCGTTGTCAGATATACGTTTTCTCTGGTTACTAGCTCAGTGTTACATCTATTAATTCGTAATTGCTGTACAAAATGAGTTTGCCAAGTATTGGCCTCATCTGTTTTCCTTTCCTGATCAAGCACAAGAGTAATTGGAACATGATTAAAAAGAAGTCCATATTACTGCTCCTGGGAGAACGATGGCAATGTTTTTGTGGGTTAGAGAAAAAGACGACACACGCTGCGAGAGAACTCGCCCTCTAAAAAGCATGGAGCATTTTAGTTTTATCCTGTCCTTAGATTTAGCTGACTTTGTGGAGAGCCCTCTCTACCTTGGTTTCTCACTACTTCGCTCCTTCCACAGTTTGCTTATTCTGTAAAATATTTGCTTAGTTTACAAGTTGCAATGCAAAATTCTCACAGGAGTAATGATCACTCCTGAGCATTATCTGGTACCATAAACTTGGAGGCAGCCTCTAGAACTGGAGGGGAAGATAAAGGGGCAAGTGCAGGGCTCGTGTCAGTCACAGCACTGTTCCAATACATCTGGCACACAACTGGAAGGGGTTCAAGCAATATCCTCTTCTTCGTGAAGACACTGAGTGGGGAGAAGGCAAAAGTAGCTATTATTTTCATAGTACCAGGTCAAAAGCACTAGATTTATTGAGAAGAGCAAACTAGTTGACTTCCTAAATTGCAGAAATCACAATGATACAGTTTTAGGAAAAATTAAGCTATGGGGACAGAAATTTCCTAGGAGACATAAAAAGATGGAAAGACTTCTGAGGTACTTATAAGAACTTTTGGACTGTGACTGCTTAAATTTGTAATCAGATCTTGGTCTGAAAAACTGAAGAGGAACACTCATCTGATTTAGATACCAAAAGGAAGCCCATACAAGGCGGAAGCAGGGACAAGCTCTATTCCAGGAGGAATAGAGACACTGCTTGAGCTGGCAGGAAGGAATCTGGGAAAGCCAAAACTCAGCTGGAGCTGGCACTAGCAAGGGATGTGAATTACAGGAAGGGGTTTTTGTAAGTGCATTGACACTGGTAGGCTTTGCCATCAGACCTCCCAGCTCCCCGAGCCTCCTAGCAGAGTCCATGGGCATGCTGTGGCACTCTCAGCAGAGGAAGATGAAGTTAGGGATCACTTAATGCACCGGGACACACAGGACTCCATGGACCAGAGTGGATGGGCTGGAGGGTGCTGAAGGACAAAAAGAAAGAATGGGCATGTCCATACTGCGAAAAAGAAAAGAGAGGAGAATGTTGTGGGATTCTTCATATACAGCTACAGCCAGTAACTGAAATATCACACTTTTACTGGTTCAACCTTGGTGCATAAGTTCTTCTTACACCCAGAGAGCGTGTACAGGCTACTAGTCAGCCGAAGTTACAGACATGGTTTCAAAAAGAAAATCTATTTATAGGAAAAAGAATTGATAAAAGCTTTCTTTGATGACACTAGAGTGAAATCAAACCATTATGTGTGGATATGAACTCCATGTGAAAGTATAAAAAAATCTTGGAGAAATAACATTTATAATTGTTTTCTTAGAAAATATTTTCAGGAAAGGGACTACTTACTCAAGGAGTGAAAATGCCAAATATTAGGTTGTTAAGAAATACAGTAGGAGGACAGAAGCCATTAAAAGGTAGAAAATATATTCTCAGATGTTTTTAATGGCATAGAAAAGCTATCAATGGAACACAAAGTAAAATTAACAGAACTCAATTTCCCTGTTACATGTGTGCCAACACATACTTAGAAGTGTACTTAGGCAAAAACTTATGGAAGAAATCAGATTTAAGGAAGTGAAACTAGTCTTAAGGAAGAAATTAGACTCTGAATCTAGCAGAGAGTACTGATGCACCTTTAGAATGGGTCTTTTCTCTGCCATCTCCAGAAGAGAAGGGGGAAACTCTTTATCTACACCTACCTCCTAAGCAGTCAAGTCAATGCCTGTGTACAGAACTCCACATATCTACCAAGACAAATGTTTCTTAATAAATGTATTTTGCCCCTTTCCCTCTCATCTCACCCTAAGTACTTCCACCAGGTTGTGGAAAATTTCTTTAGGAAGTGAGTTCACGTCTGTGAAATTTGAACTTAGGCCCTCTGAACATAGTGCTTTACTGCAACTTTCAGGCTATGCTCTACACACGTATCATTTCACAAAATGATATCCAAGCACGGGAAGACACTGAACTTTACCGATGGTATTTTGCTGTAAGTATAAAGAATGGAACAGTGTCACGGACACGGAGCTGGCGATGTAAGTTTGGAACTTAACAGATGGCAATGTAAACGTAGGGGTAAATAATTAACTTATGTAGGAAAACCAGGACTGATCCAGGGGCCCTGCTAGGCCTTGGGAGGTTATAGATGGTTATCAATATTTCCCTACTTACACAGAAGGAAAGTACACAGGAATGATAAATATGGCTGAAAAAAATCTATCCAATCTGGCTGCCATAACTGTCGATCTAAAAACTTTAATCTGCAAAAAATGGATAGCGTATGAAAGCCACTAATCATAACAATTAGCCTAAGAACAGTTTATAAAGAAGACGCCCTTCCTTTGATTTTCTGATGATAATTGCTATACTAAGATGTCAACTGAGACTGCTATGTGAGGCCTCACAACAACATTTGTGCAGCGATGGGAATCGCTGGACACTGTAGTTCATGCTGCAGGAACCCGAACTTCAGCTGGATGCCAGTGAATACCAACAGGAAAATGAAAAGTCTCTGGTGCTTACGCATGCACAAAATCCCCAGCTCCTCATTTGCAGAGGCAGACTTCAAACCGCTTATAACAGTGGTGGAGAAGAAGGTTTCAGAAACACAACTCTCCTTGAAAAGGTTGTTCTTTCAATTGCAGATGGGTGACTTCTAGCTAGAATATAAACCTGGAAAAGACCTCGTGTCAGCAGACACTCCATCTGAGCTTTCAATAAAAGAGAGGCAGTACAAACTCCAGAGTCTGGTGTTGTTCATGTAAATAGGTTCGAGAAAATTTTCTCGGTCTCAGACAGGATGCGGTCTGTCACTACAAGAGATCGTAATGCAAAAATGAGACTTTGCAAAAGGTAATATCAGTGATTAAGGCTGTCTGGTCTTCCGAACATAAACCTACTCCTTTTAACAGCTTTAGAGGAGAAATTTATGGTGCAGATGGTACTTTACTCAAAGGTTCTAGATAGGTAGTGTGTAAAATTTTAACATGGGAAATACAAAAGTGAGTACATGAAAGGTGTGGTGATACCAGGAGTGGAGGACTGGTTAGAAAGATGTGGCATTTGCCTGAGCATTAATGCAGGTATAGGGGGGGAAAAAAACCCCAACACCCCAACAATAATTATCAAAAATAGGAATATTCAAAAACTGGAGGTGGAAAAAAAGAAACTCTGATTGTCATTTTAAACAAGATTAGACCCATAAGCCACATTTGTTGTATATAGGTTTGCGTATATAGATGAAGAACTGTTCATGTTTTGTTTGCAGATTATCATCCCCAGTTTCCAGAAATATCACCATTAGAGTATGCAACCATGAAATATGTGATATCACATACAAAGTTTCTGTTTGCATAGAAGTTACCTGCCTTGGAGAACCAATGATGCTATTAGTCCACTTTTGTGAATTTTTATAAATATATTGAAACATATTGAAGCAGAAGACATACTGTGACAGTGTTGTACGTGACTTAAAGTCTTTGTAGTCACAAAATAGCATGCAAAAGGTATTTGCCAGCAAATGCAGTTACAAAAATCACTTGTTTCCTGTGAAACAAGTTTATTAATTTGAGGAGATTACTAAGAAAGTCCACACAAACAGTGTCCACCTTAAGTTCCCGCAAAAGAAAGAGGAAAGACAAACATGCTGAGGCTCCAAGATCCAAACCAGAGCAGACTAGAAAAGCGAGATGGGATCAGTCAACATTGGTTTGAAAGACTGGACAAAACATTGCGGAGAGCTATAAGCAAGGGAGCACCAGCTCAGAGCCTGATGGAGAGCTATATAGACTTTCCTGCATTGATACCTTCATTTTTCCCCTTTCTTCATGGAGAAATGAAAGGTCAATGGGTCCTCGGTGAGGTCTGACACCTTATTTTCTCTACTTAGTTTACAGCTATTAATGTTAGCAGCCTGACTTTCATCAGGGATCTATCTTCCTTTCTCCAAACCTCTCCTTTAAGCAGTTGTTAGCTTACACTGAAAATGCCAAGCGATTTGCTGGTCACCACCTAAAGACACATGACTAGCCTCAAGGAACTTACAGTTCAGGGAGACAGCTATGATGATGGCAGGTGGGAAAAGGGGAGCAAGAGAAGCTGAATATTAACAGATAGGCAAAGAGAATATAGACATACTAATTCTTTTACTATGTTCTTAAGAATTTCCCCTTCTACCTCCTCCAGACTCTTCTTTCAAGTTGGTTTAAAGAAACAGGTCATCCAGCCAAGAGTAAATTTTAAAAAAGAGAGAGAGTAAACGACAGACAAAATTCATTTGGAATATACTGATTTGCTCCAAGGAAAACTGCGCTGAGACTATGGGGTGCAGTCATTCCACAAGGTCTGCTCCTGCTCAGCTCTATTACTGATCCAGCATTGATCAATGGTAGTCATTTAAGATCCCTGAAACAAATTTCCAGATGGGCAAGAAGAAACCAGTTGACCTGTTTTGACCCCTCCCTCTAGATCTCTGCTCTGTTTTGTGCCTTTAGACCTCAATGAAGAAAAAGAGTTTATAAATGTACTTAACTTTCAAGAGGTGATTAAAGCCTACAGACATCAATAGCAGGTAAGAATATAATTACTTATATCTAATATAAAGATGAGATTTGTACACTTTAAGTGCATTCCTGAAAGGATTTTTTATGGGAGATTTTTTCATCTTGTTTTCCTTGCCTGCAAAGAGTCTAGCACAAAGATTTCTGTAAAGAAATAAAAGCAGAAATGTTTCATTGGCAGGGATGTTTAAGAAAGAGGCAACGTTTTTATTTTATTGGAACATAATATATTTTAACATTAATTTCTTCAAACATTTGTACTAGCTGTTCAAAGTGGCATAAGACAGTGTAATCTACCTTACGATTTTTCAGGTATAATGTCTATGCCTCTACTTTTGAATCAGCTGCAGTAAATAAGAGATCTTCCTTCCCTTTTTGTAAGGCCTGTTTAATGCTGTTTCTTGATCTTGAATTAGTTGTTGACTCACATCAAATGCAAATCAAGCCCTTTTACAGTATGAATCATAGCTGCCCTTGGTTAAGGGGGTAAGAAGAGATGAGAAGGGAAACATTACATTTCTGGACAATACTGATGACTGAGGGCTGGTGTGACTCATACTTAAGAGGGCAGATATGCACTTTCAAGTCAACAACTTAGGAGATTAAGAAGGAACTTCAAACGGGGCTTTCAAAGGGAGAAGAAAACAGGAACTGGAATAAGCAACAGAGTTAATGCACACGGCCACATCCTGAAGTCTTCACTGATGCAAGAGTCCCATTGACATTAACTTTATGGTTTGCAGGCACTAAGCTGAGAGTTCACGGCTTAAGACTGACCGCCAGTTAGCTGGGAGTTTCAAATAGCTGAAAGTCCACTCAGTAGAGTTTCAAAATAAGTATTTTTCGGTCAGATTTTGTAACAAACAGGAATCCAGAGAGCTATATGTAATTTTCCATTAAAAAAGTTTCCTTCTCATATACTTGGCATTGTTATGATAACTGTGGACACATTTGTGGTTACAAGGAAGAGGACATGCAGGGCAGTATTTCTATTTGCTGAAAATTCAATGTGGAGGACAACTCTCAAAGAAGTATCAAACCAATTATTTTTGCACCCCATCTAATTTTACTCTACACGGGAAATCACTATGGAATTAGAAAAAATGTCCACCCATGCAGCAAAGCATCTCTTTGCTGACGAGGAAGAGAGACAGAAACAACATTATAAAATCAGCAAGTCAGAAGTGTACCCACGCTTGCTATTTACCGTAGACAGAAATAATAATTTCTTCGCAAATGTAGGTGAAGAATACTTTTTCTTCAGTTCACTAAAAATTGTAAGAGATTTTTGGGTATTCCTTTAAAGACTGTTTTGGGGTGTGTGTGTTTTATTCAAAGCTTGTTCCATGCATTACTTTCCTACCTACCACATACATTACCTTTTGTATTTGCTGCACCAGATTTCATTGCAGAACCTATACTGCTCTCTTTGCAGGACAAGGAATCAACATGTCTTTTCGGTATGAGCAAAATTCTGTCTTAATCCCATAATAATTTTCTAATTCCTTTCATATTCTTGTCACTGGTGCTGAAGACAGAAACTTGGCTAAAGAGCTTTAAAATAAAGTCAAGGTATTGCTCACCTAGTTTAAAAAGAGCAAGGAAGAAGATATTTACCTATTTCTAGAGTAGCAACAAAACAAATACTTCTACATTAAAGAGTTCAGATGACTTGGTTAAGAACATTTTGCATTAAAGAACAAATGCAATTATGATTGCTTGGCAACTACATTGGGGTAATCAGCCAATGATCCTGCACAAAGATATCCTACTTCTATCACTCATACCCAAAGGAGGGCATTGTACTGAATGCCAACAATCCAAGCAGAGCCTGCTGTCAGCAGGCAGCCGTCCATCAACGCCTTTCCTCCAAAATCTCCGGCTGAAACCTCACCCCCCTCTCCCTGCCAGGCTTGCCAGCGAGTGGGGATCCAAAGGACTCGCCTCCCTGGGTGTGCGCCGTCTGCTGGCTTCACCCATCATCCTTAGTGGCCAGCAGGTCGAGGGAGGTTCTCCTGCCCCTCTACACTGCCCTAAAGAGGCCCCATCTGGAGTACTGTGTCCAGTTCTGGGCTCTCCAGTTCAAGAAAGATGAGGAGCTACTGGAGAGAGTCCAGCGGAGGGCTACGAGGATGAGGAGCGGGCTGGAGCATCTCTCCTACGAGGAGAAGCTGAGGGAACTGGGCTTGTTCAGCCTGGAGAAGAGAAGGCTGAGATTTAATAAATGCCTACAAATATCTGAAGGGTGGGTGTCAGGAGGACGGGGCCAAACTCTTTTCAGTGGTGCCCAGCAACAGGACAAGGGGCAATGGGCACAAACTGAAGCACAGGAAGCTCCAGCTGAGCATGAGGAAGAACTTCTTCCCTCTGAGGGTGACAGAGCACCGGAACAAGCTGCCCAGGGAGGCTGTGGAGTCTCCTTCTCTGGAGATATTCAAGACCCCCTGGACGCGGTCCTGTGCAGCCTGCTGTAGGTGACCCTGCTTGGGCAGGGGGTTGGGCTGGGTGACCCACAGAGGGCCCTTCCAACCCCTACCATTCTGTGATTCTGTGATTCCCACTCCTCTGGACAGCACCAACCAACTGTACTAACCCACCCGTTCTGATATGACAGATTAAACACCAAGAATGAGGAAAACAAACAGCACAAGAAATCCACCTTCTCGCTGGACAAATATTTCCAATTACCTCTGCAGCAGGGGCCAAGTTCACTCTGGAACTGGCTCTGTAACCGGAAGCCTCATGGTTGGCCAGACAGTTTTCATGTAGCTGTGCTGTGCTTCGTGCCGTCCGGTGGGAGAGGAGCTACACCCGGGGAAAGGACGCGGCAGGAGGATCAAAAAACTGGGGTGTGTGTGTGCGTGCTGACATTCTTCAGGGCTGACATTCGCTTTCTCTGGTTGCCATTTAAGTGGGCAAGGCAACAGGATTCCGGTGCCACGCTCCCCTGGGCACCTCTGGAAATGCATGTGGTGCACAGGAGCCACCATACAGAGAGGTCCTAATTGCTTCCCGGTCTGAGCAGACCTTCTGCCTCAGCCCAGCCT